>NW_028318354.1:659798-989698 GCF_062004578.1 Staurois parvus
TTTGTCTGCCATTTTGGATTCCCTCATTGGCGACCTTGGATCAGATATTGACTACTCTCTGAACTCAGCCTGCCTTTTGACTATGGATTTGACCCTGACTCTTCTGAACTCAGCCTGCCTTTTGACTATGGATTTGACCCTGACTCTTCTGAACTCAGCCTGCCTTTTGACTATGGATTTGAACCTGACTCTTCTGAACTCAGCCTGCCTTTTGACTATGGATTTGACCCTGACTCTTCTGAACTCAGCCTCCCTTTTGACTATGGATTTGACCTTTTTACCTGGACTGTCATTGAACCATTCTGTCTATTTGCCAACCGCAAGTACCTGCTTGCTTTGCTCAGTTCACGCCTGCCCTGGTGTGGTTGCCAGGCTCCCTAGCATTGTGTATAAGACCTGTGAGAAACCAAGTACCATTAGGTCATCTTGCCTTATGGCAGTGTTTCTCAACTCCAGTCCTCATGGACCCCCAACAGGTCATGTTTTCAGGATTTCCATTATTTTGCACAGGTGATTTGATCAATTTCACTGCCTTAGTAATTACCACAGCTGTTTCATCTGAGGGAAATCCTGAAAACATGACCTGTTGGGGGTCCATGAGGACTGGAGTTGAGAAACACTGCCTTATGGGAATGGGGGCTGTTATAGGTGAAGAACACAGAAACCAGCTATAGTGTCTGACCACCTGAGTTGGGGGTAAGCCTGACAACAGAAATTATTTCTCGGCAAATTAAAGCATGGAGACATAGGTGGATGGGGGAGTTTGCTTTGAATATTAACAATGATTTAAATAGCATTTTTGGTTTATGATGCTCAGATGCCGCGCAGTTCCACTTTAAATTATATGTGAGATCACCGTTCCAGGTTGTCCTTCATTTTGGTCTAAAGTATTGAATTCTATAAATATTTACTGTTTAACTACCTAAGAGCTCGTTCATACAAGAATGCGGTGCGGGAGTGCCACGATCCCATGTGGCTTCCCATACTGCATTCTGATCACAATGCCCTTGCGATCTGCTCCTGGGGTCAATTAAAAGTTAACGACACCCCAAATGCCAAAAAGTTGCAAACCCATTGCATTTGCCGCAGTGGCCTGCACCAAATCGCATGGTAGAAAGTACCATGCAATGCGGCGGCCGTGCACTGCAAAAAGAAGTGCATGCACTACTTTTGGTGTGATTTCAAATGAATGGGCTTGAAATTGCACTGCTCAGAGCTGCAGATGAAACGCACAGGAACACACAGCGATTCTTGTGCGATTCTTGTGCGATTCAGCTCAGGGCATGGTTTGCACCGGTGACTATGCTAAAATGTCACCCAACCTCCAAATTATTGCATTTCATATTTGAAAATCTATTAAACAAGAAAGAATGGGGAAAAAGGGCTTGAGGTTTTAAATATTTTTTACATATTTCTTTGGAGGGTCCATAACTGGGGGCATGGCTTAATTGGGTTTTTTTCTACATATTTTATACAGAAAGGTGTCATTTTCTTATCTCAGAAAGTTGGGAGGTATCATGAGGTATATACCCTCTGGGACCAGCCACTTTTTTTCTAACACTGAGCATGATTCATTTTAAGTGGCTGTAGCACCCTCCTAGATAAGCGGCTAAGATTTGGTTAGGAAAATGTAGTCCCGTGGCTCTCCTGTATTCAGTAGACCTGTGTGCGCTTACTGTAGGCTGCAAGTCTAACTGGTTCCCCCTATTTTGTCCAACTTTCCAGAACATAGAGGCAGAAGAATCAGATAAGCAGCCTGAATGTTCATGCAGCTCCAGCCAATCCTGGTGAGGAGTGCATAAATAGTAGACTTGTGATTCATTTTGGGTTTTTTTCCATAGAGATGTTTAATGAGAAAAACAAACAAAATACAATACGGCATTAGTCAGATAACTATTGCATACAAAGCAAACCATAGGTGAGTCATCAGAGATCCGAGCTAACAGTGCAGTAAATCTATCTATTTGAGTAATGCAAATATTAGAAATTAAAGAGACTTGTACAACCCGTATACAATATCATAGCAAAACTGGTATATCATGAATTCAAGTGAGAGAATCAAGCCATGTGGCACCGCAGAAAACCAACTATGCCTATGGATAGTTGCCTATTAATGGCAAGGAACGTTACACTCATAGGTATGAAAAGTCAAATAGTAAAAAAACAATACAAACTAGAAAAGCTACAATTTCTGGGGAAATTGTGTGAAGTGTTCTTGCCTCTACCAGTAGTCTGCAACTGGAGTGTGCGGAGTAACTGGGCGGAGTAGCTTTTGTCACTCTGCTGCCTGCTCACACACCTGGGTTCCTATGGCAACTCACTCTACAGCAAGGGCAGAGAAGAGCGGTTAAAAACAAACTGCTCCAACTTGCTCATTTCACTGGCGGTCGCCATCTTCAAATGGTTGTAGTTTTAAAACTATAAATCCTACAGCGAAGAGCTTTATATTGTGAGAATCACAAGACCCAGACCTACATTTTGATGTATGTCTCTGAAATATTAAAAATGAAGGCACAGTCGCAGTTTAGAAAGTGCCCTTCAAATTTGAGGTGTCTAGAGTGGAGTTTCAATGAATGTCAATGGGCGGCGTGAGTTGCAAACAAATGGTCATATTGTGAAAACTATCAGGACTATAGCTTAGCCATGGACATTTTTAGTGGCATCAGGGATAGCTGAACGTTTTGATATAATATTTGTGTAGGTGTGCTTCAAAATGAGGGAGTGATGGCAGTTTAGAAATCATGTCCTGATTTTTCAGCTCACACTCTAGCTTTTGCCAGCTCCCACTCTAGTATTGAACATTCCTCCATTCATTCCTATGGGACCAATTTCACCACAAAAACGCCGATATTTCATGAACCGTTTGGCAAAACATTCCACAAAGTAATAGCACACCAATCGGGAACGATCTGCACGTTTCGGTATATTACTGTCTATGTAGTGTAAAAACTGTGGGAGGAGTTAGGGTGGTAAATTTGACTATAATAATAATATACAGTCAGGTCCATAAATATTGGGACATCGACACAATTCTAACATTTTTGGCTCTATACACCACCACAATGGATTTGAAATAAAACAAACAAGATGTGCTTTAACTGCAGACTGTCAGCTTTAATTTGAGGGTATTTACGTCCAAATCAAGTGAACGGTGTAGGAATTACAACAGTTTGCATATGTGCCTCCCACTTGTTAAGGGACCAAAAGTAATGGGACAATTGGCTTCTCAGCCTTTCCATGGCCAGGTGTGTGTTATTTCCTCATTATCCCAATTACAATGAGCAGATAAAAGGTCCAGAGTTCATTTCAAGTGTGCTATTTGCATTTGGAATCTGTTGCTGTCAACTCTCAAGATGAGATCCAAAGAGCTGTCACTGTCAGTGAAGCAAGCCATCATTAGGCTGAAAAAACAAAACAAACCCATCAGAGAGATAGCAAAAAAATTAGGCGTGGCCAAAACAACTGTTTGGAACATTCTTAAAAAGAAGGAACGCACCGGTGAGCTCAGCAACACCAAAAGACCCGGAAGACCACAGAAAACAACTGTGGTGGATGACCGCAGAATTCTTTCACTGGTGAAGAAAACACCCTTCACAACAGTTGGCCAGATCAAGAACACTCTCCAGGAGGTAGGTGTATGTGTGTCAAAGTCAACAATCAAGAGAAGACTTCACCAGAGTGAATACAGAGGGTTCACCACAAGATGGAAACCATTGGTGAGCCTCAAAAACAGGAAGGCCAGATTAGAGTTTGCCAAACGACATCTAAAAAAGCCTTCACAGTTCTGGAACAACATCCTATGGACAGATGAGACCAAGATCAACTTGTACCAGAGTGATGGGAAGAGAAGAGTATGGAGAAGGAAAGGAACTGCTCATGATCCTAAGCATACCACCTCATCAGTGAAGCATGGTGGTGGTAGTGTCATGGCGTGGGCATGTATGGCTGCCAATGGAACTGGTTCTCTTGTATTTATTGATGATGTGACTGCTGACAAAAGCAGCCGGATGAATTCTGAAGTGTTCCGGTCAATATTATCTGCTCATATTCAGCCAAATGATTCAGAACTAATTGGACGCTGCTTCACAGTGCAGATGGACAATGACCCAAAGCATACTGCAAAAGCAACCAAAGACTTTTTTAAGGGAAAGAAGTGGAATGTTATGCAATGGCCAAGTCAATCACCTGACCTGAATCTGATTGAGCATGCATTTCACTTGCTGAAGACAAAACTGAAGGGAAAATGCCCCAAGAACAAGCAGGAACTGAAGACAGTTGCAGTAAAGGCCTGGCAGAGCATCACCAGGGATGAAACCCAGCGTCTGGTGATGTCTATGCGTTCCAGACTTCAGGCTGTAATTCACTGCAAAGGATTTGCAACCAAGTATTAAAAAGTGAAAGTTTGATTTATGATTATTATTCTGTCCCATTACTTTTGGTCCTTTAACAAGTAGGAGGCACATATGCAAACTGTTGTAATTTCTACACCGTTCACCTGATTTGGATGTAAATACCCTCAAATTAAAGCTGACAGTCTGCAGTTAAAGCACATCTTGTTCGTTTCATTTCAAATCCATTATGGTTGTGTATAGAGCCAAAAATGTTAGAATTGTGTCGATGTCCCAATATTTATGGACCTGACTGTATATGTGAGATAACAGTAAGTGGTCTTGCCATGCAAGAACACTTAATAAGTTGCTCAGTATGACAACGTAGTAAATAAGCGAGATTACAATTGTGATAGAGCACCATAGAGAATAGAGTAAGAAAAAAGAATAGAGTGAGAAGAGAGAAAAAAAAAAGAAAGGGGGTGAGGGGGAGGCAAAATTAAGAAAAGCCAAACAGGTAGGGGGACATAACAAGGAGCAACTGGTCATCCAGTACGGCCTCGTGTGGTTACAAGGTTACAATTCGATGATATCATAATCATCTCTGCAAAATAGCCAAATAATCTACAGATAATTGAAATATGGACCACTGTGTCCGTGTCTCGTGAAATCTGGAGGTAAGGTCATGTACCATAGTAATAGATCGTTCCATCTCATAAATTTCATCTATCTTTAAAATACAGTCTCTAATCAAAGGTACGGAACAGGATTTCCAGTGCAGAGGTATCAATGCTTTCGCAGAATTCAGCATGTGTTTCACAAGGGAGTGTTTATACTTTTTCAAAGGACAGCAGTTAAAATGTAGAAGACAACATTCAGGAGTAGGATCTATTTGGGTATCAGTAATTTGAACTATCATATTCTTAACCTTAGACCAGTATTGTGCAATGGCCGGGCATTCCCACCATATATGGAACATTGTCACACGTGCTTGCTTGCACCTCCAAAAAGTAGGAGAAATGGAGGGGAAAAGGTGACTTAGCTTATCAGGAGTCAAATACCATTGGGTCAGTATCTTATACGAAGTCTCCTGAATTCCAGAACTCAGGGAACATTTATGTGCTAGTATGCAAGCTCTAAGACATTGTTGGTCTGAGATATCAGTGTGCAAAGCTGTCATCCATTGTGTCTTAAATCTATGTGAGGTCAGATCATGGCCCTGTTGTAATCAGGAGTAAGAGAGAGAGATAGTATTACTTACATCCTTGCCTTTCAAACAGATTCGAATGGCGTCAAAGGCCTATTAAAGTGATATTTCTGTCTATATGATTTGAGATAACTACAAATCTTTAGGTAAGACCATAATGGAAACACGTCCATCAGCAAGTCCACCATCACTGAGGCCCTGGATTTAAGTATACCTTTTTGGAAGCAGTGGGTGGCTAGAAGAGGTATATCTAGCATCGCAGGTGATAAAAATGTATGTTTCTGCCCCGGTATAAAATCTGGGTTGCTAATTAGAAGGGTGAGAGGGCTAGGTGATGAGGAGAGATCAGTGTGAGAGCTAACGTAGTGAAAGGTTTGTAATGTAGCTCCTCTGAGTGGGTGGGAAAGGAGCGGCCTAGGACATTTTGCCAATGGAATCCATGGGGCAAATTTCAGTAGAGTGGAGGAAAAAGAGCGTTCTACAGTTATCAAATCTTTCAAATCCGAGTAGCAATGCCAGTCAATTATTCTGGCCATGTGAGCTGCTTGGTAATACTGCTTAAAATTTGGAAGTCCCATACCTCCAGAAGATTTTGATTTAGTCATCAGATGAAAGGCAATATGTGGTTTCTTGTAGGCCAATACAAATTTAGTTTGAAGACCCTGAAGAGTTTTAATATAACTGGAAGGTACCAGGATGGGGAGAGCATTCATCGTATATAATATGCGTGGTAGGATGTTCCTTTTTATGATGGAGGCTCTCCCAAACCAGGAAAAAATTTGAACTGTCCATCGTTCAAGGTCTTGTTCCACAGAAGCTAACAGGGGCGGAAAATTGCATTCAAACTATTTACTGGCTTGATTAGTAATCCACACTCCGAGATATTTTAAAGCCTTAACTACCCATTTAAAAGGGCAGATGAGTTGAATGTCAGTTAGTTTTTGAGATAGGAGTGAGATATTTAAAGCCTCAGATTTGTGGTAATTTTATTTTTAAATTGGAAATATACCCAAAATCATGAAAAGTGGCTAGCAGATCAGGAATGAACGTATGGGGTCTAGTTAGAAAGAAAAGATCATCAACGTATGCTGCTACTTTGAACTCTCTGTTCTGATTTACACGGCCACAAATAGAAGGATTGAGCTTCACTGTGCGTATAAAGGGTTCCAACGTTAAAATAAAAAGCAAAGGCAATAAAGGGCAGCCTTGTCTAGTACCATTAGAAATTACTACTGATCCCGATAGCGAGCCATTAACCTTAATTTGAGCGGACGGATTGCGCTATAGAGAAGAAATCCAGGAGATCATGTTAGAGTCCAGACCGACATGTCTACACGTAGTGAACATATAGTCCCAGGCCACTCTGTCGAATGCCTTCTCTACGTCAGTAGACAGGAGAAGACCCTTGACTGTATACAAACCCATTCTGTACACCATATTTACAGCTTTGATTACATTGTCTCTTGCTTCCCTGCCAGGCATAAAATCTACCTGCTTTGGGCCTATTAGTTTAGACAAGAAAGGTCGAAGATTTTTGTTAACAATTTTAAGTCTATATTCAGAAGTGAGATTGGTCTATAGCTCGTGCAATCAGTCGCATCCTTGTCTGTTTTCAGGATTACTGTAACGTGTGCTGAGGACAATGAGTTGGGAATATCCTGGGATTCTCTGAGGGAGTTGAAGGCCCATAGAAGAGGCTCCTTCAGAATTTGCTGAAAACTTTTATAATATTGTGCTGTGAATCCATCAGGACCAAAACTTTTGCCCAACTTCAGTGCTGTAATAGCCAGCAGTAATTCTTTCTCAGATACAGGTTGCTCCAAATCTTCAATCTCCTCAGCAGTCAGAGAAGGCATCTTACTATTAAGTAAATATTCCTTGAATATGTTCCCTAGAGCCCTGTAAGCCAGAAGGTTTGTGTTGTGCCGGAAGGTTATATAATTGTGAATAGAATGCTTGGAAGTGGTTAGCAATACGTTCTGTGGTATGTTCCAGTTTGTCCTGTTTTTCTAATGCCATGAATATTTTAAGCCAACTGAATGTCTTTCAAAGCCCTTGCAAGAAATTTGCCACTCTTGTCTCCATATTCATAATAAATGCCTTTTCATGAAAACAAGATATGTTTTGCAGTCACATATAAAAGTTGTCATAGACGTTTATGCGAGTCTTTAAGTTCCGTTGCCACCTGGGTTGCCAATGAGTATTTGTGTTGTGCTTCAAGAGATGCAATTTTTTTTGGATATATCTACAATCTGTCTTTCTCTTTCTCTCTTACGCCTGGCTCCCAATTTGATAAATTCACCCCTCAGCGTGCATTTATGTGCTTCCCAGATCGTCAGGGGTGCAACATCCACCATGGAGTTCACAGAGAAAGTCAGAGAGCTCCCCCAGTATATGCTGCTAGGTCTCTAAGTCCATCAGTAAAGTAGGGTTCAAGAGCCAAATAAAGGTTTTCCCAGACTGAGGTGTCACTGGAACCAAACTTATAGAAATAGGGGCATGATCTGAAGTAGACAGGATACTGGCTGCCTGTAAGTCCAGTAGATCGCGCTGTGACAAAAAGACATAATCTATACGCGAGTATTTATTATGTGGGGCAGAGTAGCAGGTGTAACGTTCTCCACGTATCAAGCAGCATTAATGAGCGTAGCAGGGTTTTAATTATGTTAAGAACCCTAAACTGTACATTAGAGTCCATGAGATAAACCTTGTATAATTAATTTAGTTTTTTTTGTGATGTTCTTAGAAGGTGTAGAGGGTGATCTGGTGTTTCCTGGTTTCTGCTGGTTCCATGAGATTGACATCTGACCTCTCTTGTTCTTTTTGAGTGTCCACACCGTTGGGGCTTGTCAGGAATGGACTTGCCAATGGTGGTGGGACTCACCTGCCTTGTGGGCTGCAGTACCAAGGCTGGCCAGCGGGTGCTCTAAGCAGCCAGAATCTCACTCCTGCAATCAGGCCATCACCTGAAGCTGATTGCAGGAGGTGTATTTAAGCAGGACCAAGCCTGTGATCAGTGCCTTGGTGTATGTTTCCCATGAGCCCCTGTACCTTGTATCCTGTGTCCTGTTCCTCTGCCGATCTGATTTGTTGCCGACCCTGCCTGATCCTGACCTCTGCTGACTTCTCCTGCTTGATCCCTGGCTCGTTTGACTACTCTCCTGGACATCCCTAATCTGATCTGTACTCCTGTTACCGACCCCAGTGAGTGACCTGACTACTCTTCTGCCTGCTGCTTAGTACCACGCTGACCTGCTGTTACCGACCCAGCCTGTCTGACCACGCTAACTACTCTGCCATCCATCCATCCTGCATGGATCCAGTCATCCCTGCTTACACCTTCTGCCTCTTCACATCAGGCTTCCTACCTGCATATACCTCTGGCAGATCCCTCTACCACGAGCAGGTGTACTCAGGGGCCGCGACCTGGTTCCTGTCTGCTCCAAGTCCATCCCCACCATCAGGGGCCCTGGTGAATAAGCAGACTGGGACTTAGACTCCGCGCTCTGGGGAATCCTGTCCCGAGGACTGCTAGAGGTACCACCAGACGGTCGTTAACAGAACCATATGGCCGGCCTGACCATTCCACCTCTCCAGCCCTGACTACGCCTGTGTTCCTGCACATACTAAGATTAGTGGAAGGTTGGTTTGTTTACTGAGCGTTGTATATTTGGTTGGCTAATAAGTATATTGTTATTATATCATTCCTGAAGACTGTTACTTCCCTTTGTCAGTCCACACACCTCTGGTCACACCCAGATCCTTGACAGGGCTCCGGTTCATGCGCGTTCATCCTGGACGCTATTATCTTACAATTGCTCTGACTAATATTTACTTTTTGTATGTACTATCATGGTAATGATATAGATACCATTGACTAATTGTCGATATATACATATTATGATTTATCTCTGTGTCCATTTCTTCTGTATCTATGCCCCTGAAGATCAAAAATGTGAAATGATTGAAATGCGTCGGGGTATCTCTCTCCCTTTCATGGGTGTCTTTTCACTTTGTGAAGAAAGCTTTTTTGTAATATTTTTCGGAGTCAATGCCTTTTTTAACAAATATGTATCTCTTATAAACATGTCTATGTAATAAAGTTGATATTTTTGCAAAAAAGTTTTTTTGGGTGTATATGTGTAATTGTAATGTTCCAGTTTGCTGCAATAAAGTCCCATAAGGGTTTTTTTTCTATGTGTCTAAGCAAATATATAACAATATTCCGGAAAAACTACAAAATTGTTCAAATCCACTCGGACCAAGGAATATACGAAACAAATGCCAAAGATACGAAACACATTCTGAAAACAAATTGGGTCAACATGACGAACATGACGAAATTAAATTCTTCAAATAACAAAAGCATCTGAAACTAAATGAAAATTTCTGGCTTATACATGTCTAATAAAATTATTAGAGTCTTAGGGAGAAGGGTTCTTTTCCAGGAGGAGAAATCCCCAGCCAGGAGGACTGCCACCCTTCCTGGTCATCTTGTTTGGGGTCCTGTCTAACTTATCAAGGTCCCAGCCCTGCTTAGCTGGGAGGCTTATCCTTCTACAAGTCTCTCGGGATCTAAAGATGAGTGCCACTGAGGATGTTATCTGAAAGTGCTTCCAAGTAATCTGCCTGCTTGAGTAGGAGGGAGACATCCAAGTACATGGTGAGTACAGGCCTAGGGAAAGAGGATCTCTATCACTGTGCTGTTTTAACCCCTGCCACACTCAGTTCAAGGCTTGCCTGGCTTGGGACATTGCAGATGTTGTACCAGTGTTGCCCACTTCATGTCCTAAAACTTTGGAGGGACTGGGTTAAGAAGCTGCTGCTGAGGGAGATAGTGTCCTCAAATCCTTGCTAAGTGGTCTTGAGTATCGCAGAGATCCCTAATCCCTATCCAACTTGAACTGCAATAAACTTCTAAAAAGGCAACCCCTAGACTATTTCTTGAACCAGAACTGTGGAAGTTGCTGCATGCCTGGCTGCTATACAGAGAGGAAAAAACCCAGGAACACAAATCAGCGGCCCTTATGGGGTTAAGTGCTACTTGCATGTAAACAAAATCACTAAAATCTCATGTACACTTAAACATGCTGTAATTTCAAATGTTGTGTAGTGCTATACCGTAGGAGCTACTGTAGATGTACACAGGTTCATTCTCTAATGCAGGGCAGCCAGGAACACAGCATCATTTCATCCACTCAGTAAACAGTCCAGAGGTGTCTTTTTGAAGTTTATTGTAACTGGTAAGTTGGGAGGACAATGGGGTCTGGGATATTCCAACACGCTCGATGCAAAAAATGGCACAGGAATATTCCCTATCGCTAGTCAGCAGCAATACAGTCATTCACTTCCAGCTGAGGACCTGGAGAATTGCTGGGCACCCGTAGCAGAAATAGGCTGAAGTAATCTCGGTTCTTGCAGCTGGGGACCACAAGTTACTACAGGACAGGGGTTTGGCTTTACTCACAGATCCTGGCAGTGATCAGTCCAGAGATGCAACCTCCAGCAGAGCAGTCCAGCGTGCAGGCCAATAACGGGGGCAGGGGTTCAGAAACAAGCAGTCCTTTTTCCCTTGAGCATGCAGATACATCCCCACAGGGGAAACAAAACAAGAACTATTTACAGTGACTGGGTCACCATCTGAGCACACCTCACCAGGGATTGGCTAGGTCCTAAATATTCAGGCTGGGGATTTGAATCCTCCTGACCTCAGCTCCAGAAACCTCTTCTAAAGGCAAGGGGAAGTAATCAAAATCCCAGCCTGTGAAACCCTGGAGAGACTATACTAAACAAGTACTGCTTCTGTGACTACAGCGGGAGCCAAAACGTTAAATTTGCCTAACAGCCTAGCTAGGAGGGTGCTACAGTTTTTTACATATTTTCAAGTCTGTATCATTAAAATAATCCATGATGATCCTGCCATAAAGGTCTTTGTGCAAGCCCTTCCTGTTATAATTTGACAATTCTCTTTCCCCACTCCTGATTGCTGACATTGTCACCCTACCACACCCTGTCCCAAGAAAGACTTCCCCTTCAATAAGTACATGACCAGCATTTTAAACCTTATCAATAACATGTTGTATAAGCTGTAACATATTTGAGTATTTCTTTTTAAATACAGTGTTCTGCATAAATGAGTACATCCCAACAGATGTCAGAAAACCTTTACTTTACTTTCACAATCAAACATTTTCTATGGGACACTATACTACAAAATACTCCGACAAATGCAGGCCATTGATTGTAAGCAAGATTTGTTAATTTTTGCACACAAAAAAATATTTTTTCCTACCAAATTCATTCAAGACCATGTTGCAAAAATAAATACACTTCAATGAAAGTCTTATGCAGGCCATAGATGGGTCGAAAATCGGCCACTTTTTAGGCCGAAAATAAAATCGGCCGATTTTCGGATCGTTAGTGGGTTAATAGGTCGGCCGTTTTTCGGTATTTTGGAAGATTTTTTTTATCGGTAAAAAATCTGAGCAGTGACCTACAAGAGGAAGACAAAAAGGAAGATAAAGAAGAGGATGAAAAAGAGGATGAAGAAGAGGATGAGGAAGAAGAGGATGAAGAAGAAGAAGAGGATGAAGAAGAAGAGGAGGATGAAAAAGAAGAAGAAGAGGAAGAGGAAGAAGAGGATGAAGAAGAATTTCAGTCTGGCAAAAAGTGTCCCTGCAGAGAGCTCCGCTATTTCTTTGACAGTTCTTTGACATTTATAGCGGCTGCAACAATGAATCTATTTGTTTCCGAATAAAAACATCTGTATCCGAAATGGATACAAATAGATACAATGTTGCAGCTGCTATAAATGTCAAAGAACTGTCAAAGAAATAGCAGAGCTCTCTGCAGAGACACTTTTGGCCAGCTGTAGACCGGATAAAAATCAGCCTTTTTTTTTTTTTTTTGCCGTTCTTGGTAACGTCGGCTGATTGAACGACCGATTTTTCATTTTTTTTTTAAGAAAAATTGGCCGGTTTTCTCCCCATCTATGGCCTGCATTAGAAGCAAAGCCAAACTTTAGACAACAAAATCCTAATTAACAAGAATTCAACTGCAGGTGAGTCTACAGGTGCCCAGCAGACAGTTGATTATAAAAGGGTGTTACTTAAAGAAAACCCTTCCAATTTCGTGCTGTCAGCAATGGCACTACATGGAAGAGAAATGTCACAAGGCCTGAGAAAGAAAAACAATTTCTTAACACAAGAAAGGTAAAGTCTATAAGAAGATTAGCTAAAGCTTTATTTATCAGTCAAAATACTATAGCTAAAGTGGTACAAAGATGGAATTGCAACCATCGCACAGAGGTGTCCATTCTGAAGGTCACACCTCGACAGGAGCATCTTCTGATGAAAAGGTTTGAAGACAATCGCCATGCAAGTCCACTGCAGTTAGCTAAAGAAGTAGAAAGCCAAAATGGGGTGATTGTTTCCTGTGACACAATATGGAGTACACTGCAGAGGACTGGCATGCATGGGTGTCATCCATGAAGGAAGCCTCTACTAAAGCCCATGCTCAAAAAGCCCACCTAGAATTTTCCAGGGCTCATGCTGAAAGATTACTGGGATTCTGTATTCTGGAGTGATGACACCAAGATAAATGT
Source organism: Staurois parvus (assembly GCF_062004578.1). Taxonomy (NCBI): domain Eukaryota; kingdom Metazoa; phylum Chordata; class Amphibia; order Anura; family Ranidae; genus Staurois; species Staurois parvus. The sequence goes on from NW_028318354.1 coordinate 672,937, forward strand.
TTTTGGAATGCATGGCTTCAAAACTCTATGGCGTCTCAAAGGTGAGGAGTACAAAGAAAAATGCATGGTGCCTACTGTGAAGCAAGGTGGTGGCTGTGTCCTTCTGTGAGGCTGCATGAGTGCTGCTGGTGTCAGGGAGCTGCATTCCATTGATGGTATCATGACTTCATAGATGTACTGCTTTATATTGAAAGAGAAAATGCTACCATCACTCTGTGCCCTTGGTTGTTATGCACTTTTCCAACATGACAATTAGAGATGAGCGAATCGAAGTAGCCGAAGTGGAATTCGAGTCGAATATCGGAAAAATTTCGATTTGCGCCGAATCCGAAAAATAGCCTAATTCGGACGCGCGAATCGAAATTTTTCCGAAAATGGCGGCTGACATGTGCGGCGACGGAGCGGGGATGTCTGGGAAGGCGCGCAGACAAGGCGCGCTGACCCATAATGCATTCCTCAACGACATGTGATCGCATCAGCCAATCAGCAGCCAGCCAGCTAGCACTGTGTAATGGTCGAGCTATAAATAGCGGCCATTTTGGAATTCTTCATTTGCCTGCAGTCATTGAACAGAGGCAGACCGCTCTGTATTAGGGACAGGGACAGAGTTAGGGCCACAGAAACGATAATTGGGGACAGAGAAACGATACTTAGGGACAGAGAACTATTACTCAGGGACACAGAATTGTTAATTAGGGCCACAGAATCGTTACTTAGGGACAAAGAAACGCTAGTTAGGGCCACAGAATTCATACTCAGGGACAGACAGAATTGTTACTGAGTGCCAGAGAATTGTTATTTAGGGCCACAGAATTGTTACTGAGGGCCACAGAACTGTTACTTAGGGCCACAGAATTGTTACTCGCACAGACACAGAATTGTTACTCGCACAGACACAGAATTGTTACTGAGGGCCACAGAACTGTTACTTGGGGCCACAGAAACGTTAATCAGGGACACAGAATTGTTACTGAGGGCCACAGAACTGTTACTTAGGGCCACAGAATTGTTACTCGCACAGACACAGAATTGTTACTCGCACAGACACAGAATTGTTACTGAGGGACACAGAATCGTTTAATTAAAGAGTATGTCAGACAACATGCAGAGGAGTGGCAGAGGAGGCAATGTTTTAGGAGCGAGCAGACGTGGCAGCAGAGGAAGGGGTCGAGGCAGCACTATTCGCAGCCAGAGGCCAGTGCTCCCGGTGTCATCCAGCGGTCGTGTCTCCACCGACAACCCTGCCGTCATCGATTGGTTGGCTCGGTCGTCTTCCTCTTCCCAGGTCACCTCTGACACCTACAGCCAACGGTCGGTGGGTACGTCAGACACAACCGTTAGTTGGCATGGCCCGGGACCAAGCCCACTGAAATCACGTGTCCTCTACCTGCCCCTGTCCTTTGGTGTTCCCTCACCAAGCGAAGTATCGCATGCTGTGGGCTCAGCCCCACTGTACAGTGAGGAAGAGCTAACAGAGGGCGGTCAGGAACGGGGGGAGACATCCGCCTTTTCAGCAGCCAGGCGAAGAAGTAGTGGCGAGGAGAGTGGCCCAGTAGCCGGTCTAGAGACAGGTCTGTCTCCTGACCCAGACGCAGCCGAGGGGGCTAGTAGTGAGGCGGAGACCCTACTTGATGATGAGGAGGTTGATCGCACTTGGCAGCCTCGTCGTCATCAGGCAATTTCTTCCGCATCATCAGGAGAAGAGGGTGGCAGCTTGGCAGTGAGCGAAACAGTCGGTGGGTTGCCCAGGAGACAGCAGCAGGGTCGCAGCAGTGTCAGTGGAAGCAGTGTCAGTGGAGCCAAACGGCCACGGAGTAGAGCACCAGCTCCACTGCAGCCTACCACCACGGCCAGTAGTGGTGCCGGTGTGCACGGAGGAAGCAGCAGTCAGCCAGTGAGGAGTATCGGGGGCAAAGTTTCCTACTCGGCGGTGTGGCAATTTTTCGTCAAGCCGCCCGAGGAAGTAAACGTAGCCGTATGTCGACTATGTGGCCAGAAAGTCAAGCGTGGCCAGGGGGCCCATGTTGAGACTACAGCGTTGCGGCAGCATATGCAGCGTCGCCATTTGGTGGCCTGGGAAAACCGTGATAAAGATACGGCGGTTCTGCCCGCCCCAGCCCCCGCTCCATCACCCGCTCCGTTACTTGCTCCGTCACCCGACGTCAATCGCCCTCCATCAGCCAGTCAAGGCTCCAACACCTCTGCTGAGGGGAGTTGTCGCTCGTTGGCATCTTCTGCTCGTTCAGATGCTCCTTCTCCTGCTACTCCTCTTCACGGATTCCGTCAGCAGTCTTTCTTGGAATCCGTTTCCAAGAGACAACAGTTTGCGAGCACGCACCCGACGGTGCAAAAGCTGAACGTCCTCCTGTCCAAGTTGCTGGTGCTGCAGTCCCTCCCTTTCCAAGTGGTGGACTCAGCACCTTTCAGAGAAATGATGGCTTGTGCCGCGCCGCGGTGGAGAGTGCCAAGCCGTCATTTCTTCACCAAAAAGGCAGTGCCAGCCCTGCATTCACATGTAGAAGACATGGTGGGCCAGTCTTTGAGCATGTCGGTCTCTGCCAAAGTGCACGGCAGCGCCGACGTGTGGAGCTGTAACTACGGTCAGGGACAGTACATGTCATTTACGGCCCACTGGGTGAACGTGGTGCCGTCACAGCCGCACCAGCAACTTGGACAGGTCACGCCGCTTTTGCCTCCACGTTTGCACGTCCTTGGTCCGGCAAAGATGTCCGCCTCTACCACCTCTTCTTCCGCCGTGTCCTCAGCCGCCACCCCCGTGCCAAGTCCCATTACCCGACCGGCATATCACATGTGCAGGGCGCAACGGTGGCACGCTGTTCTGCACCTGGTATGCCTTGGCGAACGTAGGCACACAGGGGAGGAACTTCTGAGTGTAATGAACAGAGAAATCGACAGATGGCTGTCTCCGCGCAAACTGAAAATCGGAACCATGTTGACCGACAACGGAAAGAACATGGTGTCTGCTCTGCGTCAAGGAAGGTTGTGCCATGCGCCATGCATGGCTCACGTGTTCAATCTGGTTGTCAAGCGGTTCCTAAAATCCACCATCCCACTGCAAGACATCCTTAAAATGTCACGTAAACTTTGCATGCATTTCAGCCATTCCTACACCGCAAAGCACACCCTCCTTGAGCTGCAGCGGCAGAACGGAATTCCACATCATCGCCTGATCTGCGACGTTGCAACAAGGTGGAATTCAACCCTACACATGTTAGACCGCCTTTACGAGCAGCGAAAGGCCATCACCGATTTCCTGATGTTACAAGCGGATAAAGGTACTCCCCTGTGTAACTTCGATGTCAGCCATTGGCAGCTCATGCGTGACACCTGCCGCTTGCTCAGGCCCTTTGAGGAGGCCACGCTATTCGTGAGTCGGCAGGACTATGGGATGAACGACGTCATTCCTCTGTTGCACGTCCTGGAACAAATGCTGTTAACAATGGCTGGTCAGGGTGCGGTAGACGTGGCGCACAGATCTCAACGCCACATGACCCCTGTGGGGGCAGGACAGGAAGAAGAGGAGGAGGTAGAGGAGGACATTTGTGCTCAGGAATTATTGAGTGAAATGGGTGGTTTTTCCACTCAGCGGACAGGAGTGGAGGAGCAGGAGCATCTGGTAGAGGAGGAGGAGGAGGAGACAGAGGACCCAGACGCACCGTGGCAGTATGCTGTGGAGATGGAGGCAGGGAGTCCCTCGCATTCCTTGGCACAAATGGCCCATAGCATGCTCGGTTGCTTGCGTAGCGACAGCCGAATAATAACCATCAGACAGAGGGATGACTTTTGGCTGTCCACCTTGTTGGACCCTCGCTACCGTTCAAAAATGGTGGCCTTTTTCACACCTGCTGAGAGGGAGGCCAAAATAACGTACTATAAAAACCACCTATGTAGTCAGTTGGTCTCTGCCTTTGTGCGCCAACGTCCATCGTCAGACACTGTGGGCCCTGTGCGCTCGCGTTCCGCTGCCATGGCAGCAGGGGAGGGGTGGGGTGGTAGGAGCAGTGGCAGCTCCACCAGCAGCGGCTGCCTCAGTCTGCAGTCGATGATGAGTAGCTTTCTTCACCAGCGCAGTGAGGAAACTACTAACCAGCCGCAGCAGCAGCAGCAGCAGCATCAGGTGGACCTGGAGCAGGAGCTCAAACAACAGGCTTGGGCCTACTTGGACAGCACCCTGCCAACCGAGGTAGACAATCCCCTTGACTACTGGTCAACGAAACTTGACCTTTGGCCCCAACTAGCTGAATTTGCCCTTGAAAGGCTGTCATGCCCGGCCAGTAGCGTGGCATCGGAGCGCGTGTTTAGTGCGGCAGGAGGTATTGTAACTCCGCGGAGGACACGACTGTCCACCCAAAGTGTGGAGAGACTCACGTTTGTGAAAATGAATCAGGCGTGGATTAGTCTGGATTTCAAACCACCAGTTCCTGACACAACTGACTAAATCCGCCATGAATCATGCCTCAAACATGTGCCACTTTGAGGTCTCCTCACACACTGCTGGTGTGTAGAATTTTTTGACATAGGGTGCTGGCAGATTACGGGCCTCCCATAGCTGCTGCCAGGCCCCTAATCTGCCATAGGCCCCTATATACCGCCTCCTCATGCTGCTGCCAGGTCCAGAGTCTCTCATGGGTCCCTGTACGGCCTCCCATTGCTGCTGTCTCCATCGCCACACTCTGCCATGTGCCACTTTCAGGTCTCCTCACACACTGCTGGTGTGTAGAATTTTTTGACATAGGGTGCTGGCAGATTACGGGCCTCCCATTGCTGCTGCCAGGCCCCTAATCTGCCATGGGCCCCTATACCGCCTCCTCATGCTGCTGCCAAGTCCAGGGTCTCTCATGGGTCCCTGTACGGCCTCCCATTGCTGCTGTCTCCATCGCCACACTCTGCCATGTGCCACTTTCAGGTCTCCTCACACACTGCTGGTGTGTAGAATTTTTTGACATAGGGTGCTGGCAGATTACGGGCCTCCCATTGCTGCTGCCAGGCCCCTAATCTGCCATGGGCCCCTATACCGCCTCCTCATGCTGCTGCCAAGTCCAGAGTCTCTCATGGGTCCCTGTACGGCCTCCTATTGCTGCTGTCTCCATCGCCACACTCTGCCATGTGCCACTTTCAGGTCTCCTCACACTGCTGGTGTGTAGAATTTTTTGACATAGGGTGCTGGCAGATTACGGGCCTCCTATAGCTGCTGCCAGGCCCCTAATCTGCCATAGGCCCCTATATACCGCCTCCTCATGCTGCTGCCAGGTCCAGAGTCTCTCATGGGTCCCTGTACGGCCTCCCATTGCTGCTGTCTCCATCGCCACACTCTGCCATGTGCCACTTTCAGGTCTCCTCACACTGCTGGTGTGTAGAATTTTTTGACATAGGGTGCTGGCAGATTACGGGCCTCCTATAGCTGCTGCCAGGCCCCTAATCTGCCATAGGCCCCTATATACCGCCTCCTCATGCTGCTGCCAGGTCCAGAGTCTCTCATGGGTCCCTGTACGGCCTCCCATTGCTGCTGTCTCCATCGCCACACTCTGCCATGTGCCACTTTCAGGTCTCCTCACACACTGCTGGTGTGTAGAATTTTTTGACATAGGGTGCTGGCAGATTACGGGCCTCCCATAGCTGCTGCCAGGCCCCTAATCTGCCATGGGCCCCTATATACCGCCTCCTCATGCTGCTGCCAGGTCCACAGTGTCTCATGCCATGTGCCACTTTCAGGTCTCCTCACACTGCTGGTGTGTAGAATTTTTTGACATAGGGTGCTGGCAGATTATGGGCCTCCTATAGCTGCTGCCAGGCCCCTAATCTGCCATAGGCCCCTATATACCGCCTCCTCATGCTGCTGCCAGGTCCAGAGTCTCTCATGGTTCCCTGTACGGCCTCCCATTGCTGCTGTCTCCATCGCCACACTCTGCCATGTGCCACTTTCAGGTCTCCTCGCACACTGCTGGTGTGTAGAATTTTTTGACATAGGGTGCTGGCAGATTACGGGCCTCCTATAGCTGCTGCCAGGCCCCTAATCTGCCATAGGCCCCTATATACCGCCTCCTCATGCTGCTGCCAGGTCCAGAGTCTCTCATGGGTCCCTGTACGGCCTCCCATTGCTGCTGTCTCCATCGCCACACTCTGCCATGTGCCACTTTCAGGTCTCCTCACACACTGCTGGTGTGTAGAATTTTTTGACATAGGGTGCTGGCAGATTACGGGCCTCCCATAGCTGCTGCCAGGCCCCTAATCTGCCATGGGCCCCTATATACCGCCTCCTCATGCTGCTGCCAGGTCCACAGTGTCTCATGCCATGTGCCACTTTCAGGTCTCCTCACACTGCTGGTGTGTAGAATTTTTTGACATAGGGTGCTGGCAGATTATGGGCCTCCTATAGCTGCTGCCAGGCCCCTAATCTGCCATAGGCCCCTATATACCGCCTCCTCATGCTGCTGCCAGGTCCAGAGTCTCTCATGGTTCCCTGTACGGCCTCCCATTGCTGCTGTCTCCATCGCCACACTCTGCCATGTGCCACTTTCAGGTCTCCTCACACTGCTGGTGTGTAGAATTTTTTGACATAGGGTGCTGGCAGATTACGGGCCTCCTATAGCTGCTGCCAGGCCCCTAATCTGCCATAGGCCCCTATATACCGCCTCCTCATGCTGCTGCCAGGTCCAGAGTCTCTCATGGGTCCCTGTACGGCCTCCCATTGCTGCTGTCTCCATCGCCACACTCTGCCATGTGCCACTTTCAGGTCTCCTCACACACTGCTGGTGTGTAGAATTTTTTGACATAGGGTGCTGGCAGATTACGGGCCTCCCATAGCTGCTGCCATAGGCCCCTAATCTGCCATGGGCCCCTATATACCGCCTCCTCATGCTGCTGCCAGGTCCACAGTGTCTCATGCCATGTGCCACTTTCAGGTCTCCTCACACTGCTGGTGTGTTGAATTTTTTGACATAGGGTGCTGGCAGATTATGGGCCTCCTATAGCTGCTGCCAGGCCCCTAATCTGCCATAGGCCCCTATATACCGCCTCCTCATGCTGCTGCCAGGTCCAGAGTCTCTCATGGGTCCCTGTACGGCCTCCCATTGCTGCTGTCTCCATCGCCACACTCTGCCATGTGCCACTTTCAGGTCTCCTCACACTGCTGGTGTGTAGAATTTTTTGACATAGGGTGCTGGCAGATTACGGGCCTCCTATAGCTGCTGCCAGGCCCCTAATCTGCCATAGGCCCCTATATACCGCCTCCTCATGCTGCTGCCAGGTACAGAGTCTCTCATGGGTCCCTGTACGGCCTCCCATTGCTGCTGTCTCCATCGCCACACTCTGCCATGTGCCACTTTCAGGTCTCCTCACACACTGCTGGTGTGTAGAATTTTTTGACATAGGGTGCTGGCAGATTACGGGCCTCCCATTGCTGCTGCCAGGCCCCTAATCTGCCATGGGCCCCTATACCGCCTCCTCATGCTGCTGCCAAGTCCAGGGTCTCTCATGGGTCCCTGTACGGCCTCCCATTGCTGCTGTCTCTATCGCCACACTCTGCCATGTGCCACTTTCAGGTCTCCTCGCACACTGCTGGTGTGTAGAATTTTTTGACATAGGGTGCTGGCAGATTACGGGCCTCCCATAGCTGCTGCCAGGCCCCTAATCTGCCATAGGCCCCTATATACCGCCTCCTCATGCTGCTGCCAGGTCCAGAGTCTCTCATGGGTCCCTGTACGGCCTCCCATTGCTGCTGTCTCCATCGCCACACTCTGCCATGTGCCACTTTCAGGTCTCCTCACACACTGCTGGTGTGTAGAATTTTTTGACATAGGGTGCTGGCAGATTACGGGCCTCCCATAGCTGCTGCCAGGCCCCTAATCTGCCATGGGCCCCTATATACCACCTCCTCATGCTGCTGCCAGGTCCACAGTGTCTCATGCCATGTGCCACTTTCAGGTCTCCTCACACTGCTGGTGTGTTGAATTTTTTGACATAGGGTGCTGGCAGATTATGGGCCTCCTATAGCTGCTGCCAGGCCCCTAATCTGCCATAGGCCCCTATATACCGCCTCCTCATGCTGCTGCCAGGTCCAGAGTCTCTCATGGGTCCCTGTACGGCCTCCCATTGCTGTTGTCTCCATCGCCACACTCTGCCATGTGCCACTTTCAGGTCTCCTCACACTGCTGGTGGGTTCCATTTTTTGTCATAGGGTGCTGGCAGATTACGGGCCTCCCATTGCTGCTGCCAGGCACGTAATCTGCCATGGGCCCCCGTACCGACTCCTCATGCTGTGACGTTGCAACAAGGTGGAATTCAACCCTACATATGTTAGACCGCCTTTACGAACAGCGAAAGGCCATCACAGATTTCCTGATGTTAAAAGCGGATAAAGGTACTCCCTGTGTAACTTAGATGTCAGCCATTGGCAGCTCATGCGTGACACCTGCGCTTGCTCAGGCCCTTTGAGGAGGCCACGCTATTCGTGAGTCGGCAGGACTATGGGATGAACGACGTCATTCCTCTGTTGCACGTCCTGGAACAAATGCTGTTAACAATGGCTGGTCAGGGTGCGGTAGACGTGGCGCACAGATCTCAACGCCACATGACCCCTGTGGGGGCAGGACAGGAAGAAGAGGAGGAGGTAGAGGAGGACATTGGTGCTCAGGAATTATTGAGTGAAATGGGTGGTTTTTCCACTCAGCGGACAGGAGTGGAGGAGCAGGAGCATCTGGTAGAGGAGGATGAGGAGGAGGAGACAGAGGACCCAGACGCACCGTGGCAGTATGCTGTGGAGATGGAGGCAGGGAGTCCCTCGCATTCCTTGGCACAAATGGCCCATAGCATGCTCGGTTGCTTGCGTAGCGACAGCCGAATAATAACCATCAGACAGAGGGATGACTTTTGGCTGTCCACCTTGTTGGACCCTCGCTACCGTTCAAAAATGGTGGCCTTTTTCACACCTGCTGAGAGGGAGGCCAAAATAACGTACTATAAAAACCACCTATGTAGTCAGCTGGTCTCTGCCTGTCTGCGCCAACGTCCATCCTCAGACACTGTGGGCCCTGTGCGCTCGCGTTCCGCTGCCATGGCAGCAGGGGAGGGGTGGGGTGGTAGGAGCAGTGGCAGCTCCACCAGCAGCGGCTGCCTCCGTCTGCAGTCGATGATGAGTAGCTTTCTTCACCAGCGCAGTGAGGAAACTACTAACCAGCCGCAGCAGCAGCAGCAGCAGCAGCATCAGGTGGACCTGGAGCAGGACCTCAAACAACAGGCTTAGGCCTACTTGGACAGCACCCTGCCAACCGAGGTAGACAATCCCCTTGACTACTGGGCAACGAAACTTGACCTTTGGCCCAAACTAGCTGAATTTGCCCTTGAAAGGCTGTCATGCCCGGCCAGTAGCGTGGCATCGGAGCGCGTGTTTAGTGCGGCAGGAGGTATTGCAACTCCGCGGAGGACACGACTGTCCACCCAAAGTGTGGAGAGACTCACGTTTGTGAAAATGAATCAGGCGTGGATTAGTCTGGATTTCAAACCACCAGTTCCTGACACAACTGACTAAATCCGCCATGAATCATGCCCCAAACATGTGCCACTTTCAGGTCTCCTCACACTGCTGGTGTGTTACATTTTTTGTCATAGGGTGCTGGCAGATTACGGGCCTCCCATAGCTGCTGCCAGGCCCCTAATCTGCCATGGGCCCCTATACCGCCTCCTCATGCTGCTGCCAAGTCCAGAGTCTCTCATGGGTCCCTGTACGTCCTCCCATTGCTGCTGTCTCCATCGCCACACTCTGCCATGTGCCACTTTCAGGTCTCCTCACACTGCTGGTGTATTCCATTTTTTGTCATAGGGTGCTGGCAGATTACGGGCCTCCCATAGCTGCTGCCAGGCCCCTAATCTGCCATGGGCCCCTATACCGCCTCCTCATGCTGCTGCCAGGTCCAGAGTCTCTCATGGGTCCCTGTACGGCCTCCCATTGCTGCTGTCTCCATCGCCACACTCTGCCATGTGCCACTTTCAGGTCTCCTCACACTGCTGGTGGGTTCCATTTTTTGTCATAGGGTGCTGGCAGATTACGGGCCTCCCATAGCTGCTGCCAGGCCCCTAATCTGCCATGGGCCCCCGTACCGACTCCTCATGCTGCTGCCAGGCCCGTAATCTGTCATGGGCCCCTGTTGTCGCTTGTTGGCATATTCCGCTCGTTCAGATGCTCCTTCTCCTGCTACTCCTCTTCACGGATTCCGTCAGCAGTCTTTCTTGGAATCCGTTTCTAAGAGACAACAGTTTGCGAGCACGCACCAGACGGTGCAGAAGCTGAACGTCCTCCTGTCCAAGTTGCTGCTGCCAGGCTCGTAATCTGTCATGCGCCCCTGTACCGCCTCCTCATGCTGCTGCCAGGTCCAGAGTGTGTCATGGGCCCCCGTACCGACTCCTCATGCTGCTGCCAGGCCCGTAATCTGTCATGGGCCCCTGTACCGGCTCCCCATGCTGCTGCCAAGTCCAGAGTGTGTCATGGGTCCCTGTACGGCCTCCCATTGCTGCTGCCAGGCCCGTAATCTGCCATGGGCCCCCGTACCGACTCCTCATGCTGCTGCCAGGCCCGTAATCTGCCATGGGCCCCTGTACCGCCTCCTCATGCTGCTGCCAGGTCCAGAGTGTGTCATGGGTCCCTGTACGGCCTCCCATTGCTGCTGTCTCTATCGCCACACTCTGCCATGTGCCACTTTCAGGTCTCCTCACACTGCTGGTGGTTTCCATTTTTGTCATAGGGTGCTGTATGGCCTCCCATTGCTGCTGCCTCCACCGCCACACTGTGGCTCCACACTCTGGTTTTGGCCCCGTGACTGCCCAAATGAGTGAAGTGTGCGGTGATTCTAAGATCGACGGCACTCATCTGCATGTCATACTGACTGACAGTATTATTTCTCTTCCCCAGCAGACTCCAAGGGCATTTAAATTAAAGGTACAGTGTTCAGCACTAATATTAAGTCTCTCTGAAGCCTAGAAACACCCTTTTTTAAGTTAAATTCACAGCGAATATATTCGACTCGAATCGAAATTTTTCCACGAATTCGCCGAATCAGTCGAATAGAATTTTTGAATACTTCGCTCATCTCTAATGACAATCCAAAATACACATCTAAGGCCACTGTTGCATTTCTGAAGAACAGGGTGAAAGTGATTTAGTGGCCAAGTATGTCTCCTGATCTGAACCCAATCCAACACCTATGGGGAATTCTGAAGAGACAAGTTGAGTATCACTCTCCATCCAGCATCCCGTGTCTAAGAGATCGTTCTTGAAGAATGGAAAAAGATAAAGTAGATGTTGCAATATGTCGCCAACTTGTTCATTCCGTGCCTAGAAGACTTGGTGCCATCTTTACAAATCATGGAGGTCATACAAAACACTAGATGAAGAAGTTTTTGTTGTGGGGTGTATTCATTTTTGCATCAACTAATTTGAGTAAAACTGAAGATTTTGTAATCCAAGTTCTATTATTAACCTTACTTTCATGTAATGAGCTAAACAAATGTTCTATAAAACTCAGTTTTGTTAAAATTTTGGAAATTGTTCTTGTGTTCATTGAGATATTGATTAAAATTAAAGGTATGTACTCATTTATGCTGAGCACTGTACGTATCCATTATTAAAATAATGAATGGTGATTCCGTCATGAAGGTATGCAAGGATTGTCTGTTATAGGGTGACAATGCTCTGTCCCTGTCTCCCAGCTGTGCTCCTGCGTGTCCCCCTATCAGGTGGATTTCAGATATGGTCCACTGTTGTCACCAGGGGTGGACTGACCATTCGAGCACTTGGGCACTGCCTGAGGGCCCAGGGTCAGTAGGGGGCCCCATGAAATGCCCCTGGTACTTTTTTTTTTTCTATAGGCTGTTTTGGGTGTGCTTTGAGTGTGGGCAAGGACACAGGGGCCCCATGATCCCCTATTGCCCGGGGCCCCATGAGTTGTCAGTCTGCCCCTGGTTGTCACCATCAGAAAAGCAGCCCTGAAGGCACCTGGCTGTCATAGGCCACCCAGGCTCTGAATATTACCTTTGAAGTTTGATCAACAAGACCTGAGCACTAAAGTGGAGCAGAATTTTAAAGTGTGTGTAAACCTGATCACTAAAATATTGTAACAGTTTTACCATGCTAAATATTTTCTTTATATTTTTAAATCTGTAGTGCTATTATTAAAATAATGCATGGTGATTCTATCATAATGATTTAGATGAGGACTAAGAGTCCGGTGATTATCTGCTCCTGTCCAAATTAATCATTCTAGCTAGTTCTGGAATGTGCGCACACTGGAAGAGACTCACGCTGACACATAAGTTCAGTCTATGAACACTTCTAGTTTATTATAAGGAGAAAGTGAGCTTATATATGCAAAATGATGCAAGAGTCATGTGAGCGCTGCATAAGCATTATATTAGTCTTTGGTCATTTCCACACGAAAACAATCTTCATCAGAGTATAGGCATGATCTTCTTCTAAGTCTTATCTATAGAAAGAAAAATATGTCTTTGTTCTCAAGTTGGCACGATGGGAGGGGGTTGGTGAGCAGACATTTCTTCAGAAAGGAGTACTACAAAGACCAGCAGACAACATAAATACACACAACACATATATATATTTATACAAAGCATTAAAGCATTTAGAAATATAAAAATATAAAATTATAAAAGTAGATATGTATAAAATGTATAGAAATATGTATATATTCAACAAGAAACCAAATAGGCATTTTACCATATCCATCACAATAATAGGGTGACAATGCCATGAATCCCTGTCTCCCAGCTGTGTTCATGCATTGGTCACCCTGTCAGGCGAGGCCTCTAATGGAGTCTACAAAAGGCCATCTCAAAACTCATTACACAGGCATGGTTCACAGTCAGGAGAACAATCCTGAGAAATGCCATGCAGCCGCTGGAGTGCTTCTAGACAAATGGCTGCAGTCACTTACAAACACACAAGCGCGGCTTTAGTATTTTATAAGTGACAGTGAAACCCTCCCTGCTTTCCCGAAACATTAAACAGAGGAGGAGACGGGATGGAATGAGGCGGGGGCGGGGTGGGACTGAGCCGAAACGCAGCTGTAGCCCCGCCCCCACAGCTTCATCAGAAGTACTGGCAGCGTGACCTCCTCCTGTAAGTGACAGTACATTGTTCTCTGTGGAGGAGAGGAGCACGGTATACTGACAGGGAAGAGAGAACTTTGCATTGAGGGAGGGGGGGGGGAGAATTGTACACTGGCATGTGAGATATGCACACCTGCACTCTGTATGCAGTGCACTCCTGAACGCTGTACATAACACACTCCTTAATGCTGCACGCTGTACGTAGCGCACTCCTGGACCTTGGCTCCTGTTTACTGCACACTCTGAACCTAGCACAATCCTGAACCCTGCACTCTGTACACTGCGCACTCCTCAATCCTGCAATCTGTTCATAGCACACCACTGAATTCTGCACTCTGTTATCAGCACACTGCTAAAACTTGCACTCCAACTGTAACACACTTCTCAACTCTGCACTCTGTACATAAAGCACCGCTGAAGTCTGAACTTTTTTGGGTAATACACTGCTGAATCCTGCATTCTGTATGTTGCGCACTCCTGAACTCTGCATTCTGTGTGTAGCACACTGGGGGGTGATGATGATGTTGATGGCGAGTGGTGCGATGGGGGTGTGATAGTTTCTGCACCTATTTTCTGAGGAAAAAAAGCCCTGTAGCCTCATTTACAATTGTAATTGTAACTGCTCCCCTTCTACTGGATGCACATGAAAACAAAACTGCATTTTGTTTTGAGACAGGGGAGGGACCAGGGGTGTGGTCAAGGCTGGGGCCAGGGGGTCGAAGGGAGTCCGGTCAAGTAGGGTGTGTGGGGCACCATGATTTCTAGCAATGGCCCTGATAGCCACCATTAGTGCACTCTGGCAGTTTATCTCTGGGCGTTTATAGTTCACATCTTTACCGGTCAGAGCTTCATCTCATGTGGTGTTGCTACGGTTTATGCTGATTTGGATGGCAAGTATCGCCTTATAAATTGTCCTTATTGCTAATTATCCCGTATGCTAAGTGTATTATTACTAGTATTATTCATTGCACCCCGTATCTCTGCCTGCCTTTACCAGATTTATTTAATGAGAATATATTAAGTTTATTTTGCCAGTTGTGATATAAAAATGTGCCAAAATTATATAAGAAATATTTTTCAAACTAGTGTTTATACAATCCACCCCATAAATCCGTACATATATTTGCTACAAGTGTTCATAATATATAAAAAAAAGTCCAAAAAGAAATAAAAATAAAATATAAGTCCAAAAATTATGAAAATAAAAATAAAAATGAAAGTCCTTCCAATCTTTCCAATCCTTTCTCACGATGATACAACCTCAAAGAAAGGAAATATCACATAGTGTATTATCTTTTTAATACATCAGAAATATTCATGACAACACTCTAGTGAATATCCAAATAGGAATATAATTTTTCCTTTTGGTAATTAGTGTAAAAAGTGAATCAAGTGAACAAACGTAAATTCAAAATAGTGCAAAACACTGTGTATTGTGAATCACTTTTCAGTGCTCCAAAACAAATCCACACCGTGACACTTCTATTATAGTAAGGAATGCATACCCTTACCAACACTCCTCAATAAACCTGCTTTCAGTATTATATAATGTCAGATGGATGGTGACCCTCCTGTAGTGCTTCCCCAGATTACACTGCATTCAAAGCACTATTTGGGCAGGATGCTCCATGTCTCCATATAGTAGGCACCATATAACTTTTTTTTATATATTATGAAACTTGTAGCAAATATATGTATGGATTTATGGGGTGAAAAGTATAAACACTAGTTTGAAAAATATTTCTTATATAATTTTGGCACATTTTTATATCACTGTTGCACATCTTCAAGGGTGAAGGTGTTATTTGTGCTATGGGGATTTAAGATTTTGCTTTAGTTTATTTTTGAATTTGTTACTTGTTGGATTTGAAATTATGTAAGGAAGTGGTATTTATAGATATATTTTGCCAGTTGGTTTGATGGTGGCGTTCTTTAAAACAGCATTATTATTGGGTACTAGTGTTACTGTCAGTGATTTCTCCGCGATACTGTGTGTTTGTGTACTCAGCCTGGTGTGTCAAAGGGGCCAATGTCTTTGAGAAGGTCGAGGCCAGGATCAGGGGACTTAATCAGCGGCTCCTCTGGGGTAGCACTACACTACCTAGGAAGGTGCTATATCTATAACATTTCTAGTTCTTACTCTATCCAAAGCAAAACACACAAGGCATTTTGGATGCAGAAAAAAGAGCATCTTTCTAAATTTGTAATCCAGAAATTCTTGGGGACATTTGTTATGGTGACAGCTGTCGAAGAGAGGACTAACCACTCCCTAGTCTTTCCAAAAAAAAAAAGGCTTTAAATACAGTATATTTTAAATGATTTATTTGTTTGAGCACAAGGCAGTCACCTGAATGTCTGCTGTCAGAACATGATGACTTGAGTCACAATGTACTAATATTGGGTGACATTTTAATTAGGTCATATTAATATTTAAAAATTGCAATTTATCCCATGCATCAGAAGACAGGAGACACACTGGAAGATTGCTGTAGCGGAGATAACATCATTACAGGATGGAACCCGGCTCTCATAAACTCTACCATGTACACGGCTTCCATTCCCAGAAATACCTAGACACATACTATTCCAGTAAACCAGAAATGCCCTTTGCTCATGAGGCTTTGAGTTATCCTGCAAAGAAGTTTCACAATGCATTTTCCACAGGTAGGTAAAGCTCTTTTTGAATAATAGATTATTTTTGCAGTAAGTACATTTTGGGAGAAATAAAACATGGACTATTGATTTGCAGAATGGTTTTGTACAAGTGAAGAAATTACTGAAACAGAAGCTGAAAGAATCTTATTTAGAAAAATCAAGTAGAGATAAAGCAGAATTTCTGCAGATCCACTCTTTAGGAAAACCTATGGATATTTTAACGTTCTGTTGGAGAATATGAATATGTGTAAGAAGGCCAAGAAGAACATTAGCACAACATCCTACTCCCAAATGTGTAAAAGGCCAATGAATCCAGCTATAGGGGGATGATGGTTGTCTAACTCAGCCCCTGCATTGCTATGTGTTGAAAACACCAACAATCTGCCCTGTAATTATTTCCAGCCTGGTTATGTGTTCCTGGGACTTTTAGATGCTTCCACCCACCTCTGTGCTTCAGCTCTATCTATTACATTCTCCATAATATAAAACAAATAATACTTTAAGGGATGATGGGAGCCCCTCAGCATATGCACAGCAGGTGTGCGCACCCATAACCTCAATGTAGGGATGGTAGTAAACCCGTCATAATAGGTATTGCAGGTGTGCAGACTCAGGACTACTTGCAGGGACCATGGGAGCCCCTAATAATGGGTACAGAAGGGGTGCAAAGCCCAGGACCTCAGCATAGAGATCTCATTAATAGCATCCTGAAGAGATAGAAGAACTATGCATGCACACATTTGGTGGGAATTCCCATGCATAAGGCCATTTTGGTCCGAAATTTTACACTGGATAGAAGTTATTCAGGGGTCTGCAGTTTCCAATGATCCATGGGTTGTACTCTTTCACTGTACAGGTGAATGAACAGTCTGATACAGACGTTCTACCACTCCTTAAAGTCGTCAATCTTTTAAATGCAGCCAAGTCCCTTTTTTCTGCTTTATTGGAAACAACTGACCATTCCTACTGTGAAACAATGGTTCCAAGTCCTTGATTATATTTATCACATGGAAGACCTCACGAATGACATTCATGATAAAGCTGCCCAATCCCACAAAATATGGGCCTGATGGTTCCTCTGCCAACATGGAGATGATATCCAAACACAATTGAGGATGACGTTTATCTTCCATTTCGGATTTCATGATGCTCTTCGCGTCTTTAATTATATTTTTGCATATCTTTGCCAAGACCAATACCTTTCCTTGCTCTATTTTACTCTCCCCCTTCCCTCTCTTTTATCTTCCCTGCCCCCTCTATTGATTTATTATGGACTACCACATACAGTTGCAAGAAAAAGTATGTGAACCTCTTGGGGTTACGTGGGGTTTTGCATGAATTGGGCATAAAATGTGCTCTGAACGTCATCTAAGTCACAACAATAGAAGAACACAGTCTGCTGAGCATAATACTACACAAACATTAGATGTTGCCATGGTTTAATTGCACATAACATGTAAACATTCACAGTGCAGGGAGGAAAAAGTATGTGAGGCCCTAGCTTAATCACTTCTCCCAGAGCTAATTGGAGCCAGGAGTGAGCCAACCTTGACTCCAATCAGTGTGATGATATTGGATGTGTTGCTGACAGCTCTCCTGCCCTTAAAAAACAAACACCTGTTTTGGGTTTACTGGTTTCAAGAAGCAATGTCTGATGTGAACCATGCCTTGCAGAAAAGAGCTCTCAGAAGACCTACGATCAAGAATTGTTGACTTGCATGAAGCTGGAAAGGGTTACAAAAGTATCTCCAAAAGCCTTGATGTTCATGTGTCCATGGTAAGACAGACTGTCTACAAATGGAGAAAGTTTAGCACTGTTGCTACTCTCCCTAGGTCGTCCTGTAAAAATGACTGCAAGAGCACAGCGCAGAATGCTGCATGAGGTAAAGAAGAATCCCAGAGTGTCAGCTAAAGACCTACAGAAATCTCTAGCACATGCTAACATTTTTGTTGACACATCTACAATAAGGAAAACATTAAACAAGAATGGAGTACATGGGAGGACACCACGGAGGAAACCATTGCTGTCCAAAAAGAATATTGCAGCACGTTTGAAGTTTGCAAAAGAGCACCTGGATGTTCCACAGCACTACTGGCAAAATATACTATGGACAGATGAAACCAAGATTGAGTTGTTTGGGAAGAACACACAACACTATGTGTGGAGAAAAAAAGGCACAGCACACCAACATCAAAACCTCACCCCCACTGTAAAACATGGCGGAGGGAGTATCATAGTTTGGGGCTGCTTTGCTGCCTCAGGGCCTGGACGGATTGTTGTCATTGATGGGAAAATGAATTCCAGAGTTTATCAAGACATTTTACAGGAAAACGTACGACCATCTGTCCGCCAACTGAAGCTCCGCAGAGGATGGGTGATGCAACAGGACAATGACCCAAAGCATACAAGTAGTTCAACAAAACAATGGCTGCAACAGCACAGAATACGCCTTCTGGAGTGGCCCAGTCAGAGTCCTGACCTTAGCCCAATTGAAATGCTGTGGCATGACCTTAAGAGAGCGATTCACACCAGACATCCCAAGAATATTGCTACACTGAAACAGTTTTGTGAAGAGGAGTGGTCCAAAATTACTCCAGACCGTTGTGCAGGTCTGATCTGCAACTACAGGAAACGTTTGGTTGAGGTTATTGTTGCCAAAGGAGGGTCAACCAGTTATTAAGTCCAAAGGTTCACATACTTTTTCCTCCCTGCACTGTGAATGTTTACATGTTATGTGCAATTAAACCATGGCAACATCTAATGTTTGTGTAGTATTATGTTCAGCAGACTGTGTTCTTCTATTGTTGTGACTTAGATGATGTTCAGAGCACATTTTATGCCCAATTCATGCAAAACTCCACATAATCCCAAGGGGTTCACATACTTTTTCTTGCAACTGTAGCCTAATTAAGTTGTATGTGACATCGCATTGGATATCCCTTCAGGATTTTGCTTGCTTCTTTCCTGTGTCCGCACTGATAGCATTACTTTTGCTATATTTTTTATGCCTACTTGTCTACAAGTCATATTGTTTTGTACCTATTCTACCTTTAACCACTTGCCCTCCAGAGGGTTTACCCCCCCTTCCTGACCAGGCAATTTTTTGCAGTACGGAGCTGCGTTTAACTGACAATTGCATGATCATGCAACACTGTACATAAATGAAATTTATGTTCTTTTTTCCCCAGTAATAGAGCTTTCTTTCAGTGGTATTTGATTACCTGTGCATTTTTTATTTTTTGTGCTATAAACAAAAAAAGACTGATAATTTTGAAAAAAAACTATATTTTTGACTTTTTGATATAAAACATATCCAGTAAAAAAAATCTAATTTCATCATAAATTTAGACCAATGACACTAATACTGTGATCAGTGCTAATAAAAAGCACTGACACTGTACTAATGACACTGGGCAGGAAGGGGTTAATATCTGGGACGATCAAAGGGTTAACTGTGTGCGGTTTTACATCATGTGCTGTGTGTGTTTTACTAGGGAAACATGCTGCTGAAATACACAGAAATACACAGCAGCATGTTACTGCTGGCAGGAGAGAGACCTGTGTGTAAACAGTATTACTTGGCAATCGCCGGGTGCCAGCTGGGAATCTCCGGACGGGACCTGGTGATCGACATCTGTAGCCACCAATGGTGGTGTGGGTAGGGCGGCATGCGCGCCCCCTACCTGGAACTGCAAATCACATATATATATGTGTGTTTTTGCGCATCCCTGCTGCCCTGTAGTGGTATTTCTGCTATAGGGCGGCGGGGAAGAGGATAACTTATTAAACAAAAAAAAGTGAAACGAAACTGGTAACTCTCCAGCACCTACAAATAACTGAAATTTCAGTTTTGAATGAAGGGGCTCTTTAAATATGTGCTTATTCTTTGCATGGCTTATATTGTTAGTGCTGCATTTTTTCAGAACATGTTATAGTTGGTACATACAGTATTTGAGGCTATACGATTGTTGTGAACAATATCTAATGTACAATTACTGTAGGCAGGATAATGTCATTCTTGCTGGCAATTTATCATATTCAGGGACAACACAGTGCATTAAAGAGTAACTCCATTTATGTTGAGAAGAAAAAACATTCCCCTCTGGGTGATCAATTTTCATTGCAAGGATTTTAACAAACTTTGTTGCAGATTCCTACGTTTTGTTCTGTACAGACAGCTATTTGTTTGTCTGTGTCCATGTGCAAAGTAAAGGAGAATGGGGTGATTTTATCATTCTCAATCAGCTGCTGCACTCTAATGAGGAAAGTGGGAGGGTCTGCATCTCTTCAGACATGATCTCCCTTTGGGAATATCTCACCACAAATGACATTTTTATTGCAGGGGATGTCCAAAATCTGATTTGTATCTTAATTCAGACTTCTGGGAATATCAGTGAGCCAATCACACAAGCAGGAAATGGCATACTTGGAGGGCATTCTGTACACCAACTGTGTACAGAATGCCTCCAGGTTGCCATACTGCATTGCGTTTTACAGAAAATTACAGTGCTGCAGATATAAAAGGAAAGGTACATTTTAATAACATCCAACTACAATATGACTTGTGTAGCGATTGTATACTTTATATTATTTTTTTTCATTTGCTACTTTTAAGAAAGTGGATTTACCCTATAACTGTTCTGAATGATAATACGTTGCATAGACATCATACTACAGCTCTCCTTGAACATTGTTTTGAATCTTTTGCTGCAGGTGAATTTAAAGGAGATTTGTTGTTTGACATCGGCCTTGGACCCGTCATTCACCATCTCTATTCAGCACAGAAATATTTCAGAGATATCATCCTTCTCAAGCCTACTGACCACTGTATTGTAGAAGTGAAAAAATGGAAGGGCAGCCGAACCGGAGCGTTTAATTGGTCACATACCTGTCCACTTGCTACAGAAACAGCAGAAAAGAGGTGAAGTATCTGCCAATTTTATTTTGTCAGTCAGGCTGAATGCCTGGTGTGATGATCCAGTAATTATTATATTATTATTATACAGTATTTATAAAGCGCCAATGGTTCGCTAAGTGCTGTACATTACAAAGGGGGACAGAACATGTGACAGAACAATACCAATACAATGCAAAACATGAGGATCGAGGGCCCTGCTCTTTCGAGCTTACAATCTAGGAGATGCTGGTGTATAGGGGAAGAAAGGGGAGTAGGGGTGTTTTTGAATGCAATGGGCCCATGGGCATGAAAACCAGTTGGTCCCCCATGAGCCTGCAACAAAGGAGACTCCAACCACCTACACATGTACATGAAAGAAATAATTCTGTTTAAAAAGTGGGGGGCACAGAGCTCCATGAAGAATAGTGGGTGCAGGGCTGCCAATAACAGGGTTACATAGTTACAAAGTTAGTTTGGCTGAAAGACCAAAGTCCATCCAGTTCAACCAAAAGAAAAAAAAAAGTTATAATCCTACACCCATAGTTAATCCAGAGGAAGGCAAAACAAAACAGCAAACCATGCTCCTGCAGGGGAAAAAATTCCTTCCTGACCCCTCAAGAGGCAATCAGATATTCCCTGGATCAACTTTACCTATAAATGTTAGTATCCAGTTATATTCTGTGTATCTAGGAAATAATCCAGGACTTTTTTGAAGCAATCCACTGAGCTGGCCAGAACTAACTCTTGAGGGAGTCTATTCCACATTTTCACAGCTTTCACTGTGAAGAAACCTTGCCGTATTTGGAGATTAAATCGCTTTTCCTCCAGACGTGATGACCTCAGGGTGAATAACTCTATAAATATTTATACATGGTGATCATACCCCCCCTCAATCTCCTCTTCTCAAGAATAAATTCAGTTCCTCTAATCTTTCCTCATAGCTGAGCTCCTCCATGTCTCTTATCAGTTTAGTTGCCCTTCTCTGTACTTTCTCCAATTCCCCAATGTTCTTTTTGTGAATTGGTGCCTAAAACTGAACTGCATATTCCAGATGAGGTCTTACTAATGATCTGCACCGGGGTAGAATGCTATCTCTCTCTATCTCTCTCTCTCTCTCTCTCTGGAGTAAATACCTCTTTTAATACAAGAGAGGATTTTGCTCGCTTTAGAAACTGCAGCTTGGCATTGCATGCCATTATTAAGCTTGTGATCTACCAGAACTCCCAGATCCTTCTCCACCATTGATTCCCCCAGTTGTACCCCCCCCAGTATGTATGATGCATGCATATTCTTAGCACCCAAGTGCAGAACCTTACATTTATCAACATTAAACCTCATTTGTCTCATAGTTGCCCAATTAAACAGAGCATTGAGGTCGGCTTGTAAATTGAAGACATCCTGTAAGGACGTTATTCCACGGCACAGCTTGGTGTCATCTGCAAAGACTGAAATGTTTTTTTAAATCCCAGATCCTATATCGTTTATGAATATATTAAAAAGTAAGGGTCTCAACACTGAACCTTGGGGTACACCACTGACAACCCCAGACCATTCAGAGTATGAAGCATTAACCACTACTCTCTGAATTCTGTCTTTTAGCCAGTTTTCTATCCATTTACATACTGATTTTTCCAAGCCCATAGACTTTACCTTACACATTAGCCGTGTGTGGGGAACTGTGTCAGACGCTCTTGCAAAATCCAAGTATGCTATGTCCACCTCCACCCCTCTGTCCAAGTACTGTATACCAAGTCCACCGCCACCCCTCTGCCCAAGTATACCACGTCCACTGCCACCCCTCTGTCCAAATATACCACATCCACTGCCACCCCTCTGTCCAAGTATACCACGTCCACCACCACCCCTCTGCCCAAGTATACCACGTCCACCGCCACCCCTCTGCCCAAGGTTCCCCACTGAAAGCTGAATGTAAAAGAAAGAATTGCCGGATATTCAGGTCTGGTATGGATTTTGAGGGGAACTCCCACACCAAAATTAAAAAAAATCCATACCAGACCCTTATCCAAACATGCAGCCCGGCAGGTCAGGAAAGGGGGAGACAAGCAAGCGCAGGGGGCTTATCGGAATCTGGAAGCCCCCTTTAACAAGGGGGCCCCCACATCCAGGCCCCTCGCCCCATGTGAATGAGTATGCGGTACATGGTACCGCTACCCACTCACAAAAAAAAACCTGTAGTGTGAAAAAAGACAGGATACAGTCTTTGACAAGTCCTTTCTTAAACGAAGAAAAATTAAAGAATGTCTCCCGAAGTAGATCCAATGTCAATCACGATGTCCGCCTGTTTGCAGACCCACACAATCACAGGCCAGGGTTGTGGGGAAGAAGCCCTTTTCCCCATGGGGACAAGGTGCTTTGTGGGGGGACCCCCCAAAGCACCCCCCCATGTTGAGGGCATGTGGCCTGGTATGGTACAGGAGAGAGGGTGCTCGCTCCCCCTCTTTCCTGACCTGCTGGGTTGCATGCTCGGATAAGGGTCTTTTTTTTGTTTTGTTTTTTTAATTTTGGCGTTGGGGTTCCCCTCAAAACCCATACCAGACCCAAAGGGCTTGGTATGAATGGAGGAGGGACACCATGATTTTGTTTTATTATTTTTTTAATTATTTTTAATGCTCTTTCTATGCAGCTGAGCTGCAATATGTAGGTGGGGTGTTGTGCGGGTGTGGCTTTGGCTTGAGTGTAGGTGGAGACACAGGGGGCCCCAATATCTCTTATTGCCCGGGGGCCCCATGAGTTGTCAGTCCGCCCCTGCTCCAGATCCTCTGACAGTACAAGCACTAGGCCACGGCAGGCAGCAACACTGTGACTCTGTCCAGTCCAAAGGTGTGCAACCAATCTCTCTGCACTCTGGTACTAACCGCTCCCCGCTCCAAAGCAGCACAGTCTCTAAACAATCTCCACAGCTCTCTCTCTCACTCAACTGCAACAATCCTCCTCCTTACACACTGGCAGCTAACTCCCCACTGCCCCCCTCTCCTCCCCCGGTTTCAAGCATATTGAGTTTTGTAGTCTCCTGTGCCTGTATTAGTAGTGGCATCCCATGTGGCTGGAACTATATTTCCCAGGGTTCAGTGCTCTACCTGAGAATGAGTCCACAGAGCTCCAGCCTGTGGTAGAAAAAGGGAACTTCAAGAATGTTAACTACAGTATGACCATTCATTATAAATCCTGCACATTTCAGTTACAATGGATCTTGTTCAGGGGCGGACTGACAACTCATGGGGCCCCCAGGCAATAGGGGATCATGGGGAACTGTGTCCTTTCCCAAACTCAAAAAAGTATATGAAAAAGGTACCTGGGGCATCTCATGGGGCCCCCTACTGACCCCGGGCCCTCGGGCAGTGCCCGAGTTTCCAAATGGTCAGTCTGCCCCTGGTCTTGTTACACACATTATGTTATGGGTAAAACTCCACTTTAAGTATTTATACTACAAATAGCTACAACTAGAAGCCTTATATACCCAATGCTTCAGAGAATATCAGTTGAATTTTGTAGGTGACATGGGATGTGTTTTTTTTTTCCAGCGACCAATGTGAGGACAAGGACATGGACAAGGACACTGGACTTAGGGCGGCAATTTCACATGTTGTAAAGTTCGATCTCAGTAAGGAAAATCTCATAGACCCAATTGTCCTACCACAAGCCGACTGCCTTGTGTTCTGGTGTATTCTGGAAACCATCAGCAAAGACCTTGAAGATTATGTGCGAAACTTCAGGAAATTCTCAAAGCTTCTAAAACCTGGCGGGAAATTGATGTATTATGGAGTTTTAAATAACACATACTATATGGTTGGGGGAGAGAGGTTCCATATGGTAAAGTATAATGAAAGCGACTTGAGAAGTATGCTCAGTAATGAGGGGTTTGTTATCACCCATTTGGAGGTTTCCCAAAGGAAGGCTGAGAGTGACCTGATGGATTTCGATTCAGTTGTGTTCTGCACAGCTTATAAAGAACAAAAAAAATAGGCCCCACTCACACCATTACTTTTTAGAACATGCACATGCATTTTAATCAAAGAGCATATTGCGTTTTTAGTGCAATATTAATGCATAAAGTTAAAATCCCACTTCTCCCAGGTCTTGATCCTGTTCATGCCGTATTGTTGAATGGACCCTCCTGAGCCCAGCCCCCCCTAGACCTAGGGGACCTCTCCAAGGCCACCAACAGTCTCCTCAGCACTCCATCTTCCACCCTACTGACTGCCAGCCAGGCTATTCCATATTCATGGGTAGGTCTCAGCATTCTACCAGGGCCTTCAAACCTGGGATTGGTTAGACTCCCATAAACATGCAGATTAGGTCTCCCCCCCTTTCTCCTAATGGCTTCTGGAAAGTTCTATGGTCCTCCAGAGCCAGGTGGATGTGATAGAATCCCAACCTGTTAAACCATACAGCTAGACCTGCAGTAACCCAACCTCAATCATAGACACACACAGTTACCATGACTCATACACAATAAATTTACCTATAATACACTACACTAGTAGCTCACTAGAGGGTGCTACATAGAGCTTTCATGTGCTTCTAGCATACTGTAGGATATTAATAATAGGCAGTCAGCATCACAGAAAGTTCCAAAATAATAGAGGTCATAAATTGTATTGATTAAATAAGGGTAAAAACAGGCCTGCAGGAATAGCTGATATGTTTCAGCCTAAATTGTCTTCGCTATAGCTACCGGCTGGACTCTGCCATAGTCAATTGTGCATTTAATGGATTATGGCAGAATCTAGCATGCTGTGATCCTGCATTGTAGAGCATGTAAAGCCTTGTTCACATGGGCATTCTTAATTACTCACCAGTGTGAGGGCCATGTTTTTCTTGCATGGGATGCACAGGTGTTCCATGCATCCACATGCAGGCAGTCCTGTTCATGTCTATTGGGAGGCAATAACTGCACAGACACAGCCACTGCTCCTAATTTGACATCTGTGTGGTGCCGGTGTGTCCATACCCATGAACCCTTAGCTATCAACCGGAACTCAAAAACATATTTCACTGTGTCACCTATTTACTGATCAAAGCGTTGATGCAATCCTCTGGACATAGAGATCACCAACTACATATTTGCTTCCAAAACATAACTGAATTTTCATGCCGACATAAACAAGCTGTGGCCTTTGTTAGCTAGGCAGGCTGCTGTAAAGAAAATGTCTGAAACATGTTTGCTTTTATGATTGATTTTTCAGCTAATAAAAAAATAAAAATTAAAATATTCTGATTTCAGAACCTTTATTTGTGGTGCTACTGGACCTTGACTTACCCATTCTTTTTAATGAAAAGGAACACTCAATTCATTTTCATTAACCCCGCCCTTACCTACTTCACTTTTTTATATTTATGACTGATTTTCTTTTTACTGCTCATGTATACCTGTTCTATTTTTGGCCATTTTGCTTATTCATTTTTGTAGTTTCACCTCACATAAATATCCAATACAATTAAAAAAAATGTTTCATGTACATAGTTCTTGTTCTTCTTCAACCCTATCTAAGTTCTCAAAAAAACCACAAAGGCAACACCCCTAGACTGGTCACTGAAGAAACATGTGAATTAACTTTTATACCTGGGTGCGGGGCAAAGCTTGTGGGAAAACCTGGACAGTATTCCTGCGTCTCCTACGGGAGTAGCACTTCTTATATAGAGTATTACTGAGCTCCGTGTGGTGAGCTTTTTCTACACAGTTCCCTCCCCGGATTGGAGTTCACTTTGGTGAAGATTGTGTGGATTTTCATGGATTGCTCAGAAATTTTACTATTACTGATATTACATGCTGATACTCATTAGCTATCTGGTGAGTGCATAAAAGGTGGAGGATAAACAACACTTTCTTCATCTCTTGCACAGTTGATCATTGACATTTTGATAATTACTACATTTACACCATTGGCTGTCTGGACGTTTTTGGAGAACATTGGTGGATCACTTATATTATGTGATGATATTTACCAGTCATCTGGTGAGTGCATAAAGGGCGGAAGACAGGGGCGGACTGACAACTCATGGGGCCCCTGGGCAATACCACACTCAAAAAAGCCTATGAAAGGTACTAGGGGCATCTCATGGGCCCCCTACTGACCCTGGGCCCTCGGGCAGTGCCCTAGTGCCCAAATGATCGGTCTGCCCCTGGTGGAAGTAGCACCTTTTACCTTCTACACAGTGGATGGTCTTCCTTCTGCTCACTGCAGTACACTATTTGGCCTTTTTTTTTTAACGGACTATTCACTTGATTATAATATTTAGTACACTTTATTATTTCAGGTTTGATGTTTGAGCGCTGCACCTTTTTGATTTGTTTTTGGTGACAACTGCCTAAGAGGATCAACCCTCTTCGACTCCCAAAAGAAAAAACTTTGGCTTTAGACATACTTTAAATTGTTTATTTTGTTGGCTGACCACAAGCCAGTCACCTGAATCTCAACTATAAAAACATGATGACTTGTTAGAACACAATATACTAATATTTGTTGACATTCTAATGAAGTCATAATATTTAACCACTTGCTAACCGTGCTATAGCCGAATGACGGCTACAGCGCAGTTGTCCAGTCCTGGGAGGGCGTCATATGACATCCTCCCAGGACACGCCCTCCCACGCGCCCCCGGTGATCTCCATGATTGCTATGTTCTACGGACACAGCTGATCACGTGATGTGGTAAAAGGCCAATCACAGCTGCCTTTTACCATGTGATCATCTTTGTCCAATGACACAGCAGATCAGCGGTAAATGCAGTTGCCAGTTATCGGCTGCACTTTCCTCACACTGTCACAGCATGTGGAAAGTACTGCTGATAACCGGCAATTGTCAGAGGACAGATCAGTACTGATCATCAGGACACTGATGATCAGTGCCGCCCACAAGTGCCCATCAGTGCCACCAACCTGTGCTCAGTGCCTAGTAGTGCTGCCCATCAGTGCCACCCATCAGTACCCAGCAGTGCTGGCAGTCAGTGCCATCAGTCAGTGCCGTCTATCAGCGCCCATCATTGTTGCATATCAGTGCAGCATCATCAGTGCTGCCTCATTAGTGCCAGCTAATCAGTGCCACCTATCAGTGCCCATCAGTGCTGCCTATCTGTGCCACCTATCAGTGCCCATCAGTACTGCCTATCAGTGCAGCCTCATCAACGCACATCAGTAAAGGAAAAAAAAATTACCTGTTTGCTAAATTTTATAATTGAAACAAAGAAAAACTTTTTTTTCCCAAATTTTTTGCTCTTTTTTTGTTTATAACGCAAAAAATAAAACACCCAGCGGCGAGTAAATACCACTAAAAGAAAGCTCTATTTGTGTGAAAAAATGATAAAAATTTCATATGGGTACAGTGTTGCATGACCGCGCAATTGTCATTCAAAATGCAACAGAGCTGAAAGCTGAAAATTGACCTGGGCAGGAAGGGGGTATAAGTGCCCGGTAGACAAGTGGTTAAAAAGTTTAATTTATCCCACACATCAGAAAATAGCAGACACACTGGAAGATATCTGTAGTGGAGATAACAATATTACAGGATGGAACTCGGCTTTCAAAAACTCTACCACTCTCGGAATTCCAGTAAACCAGAAATGCCCACATCTGGGATATAGTGGGTAGAACCGCTCTGACCCTGGCCTGCATATTCATGCCTCTCTAGACAGGAGAGTGAGTGACCAGCAGGAGGGTGAGAGGGATATAAATAGGCTGGGGCATGGAACAGCTTCCTCTTATTTCTAGGTCAGTGGTGGGCAACCTTTTTTTTCAACTGAGACAAATCTCGCCAAAACCACGATTGAAATTTATTTTGAGAGCCACATTTTTAAAACTGAAAATACATCCCCCATATAGTAATTCATCCCCCATATAGTAATACATCCCCCATAGTAATTCATCCCCCATAGTAATTCATCCCCCATATAGTAATTCATCCCCCATAGTAATTCATCCCCCATATAGTAATTCATCCCCCATAGTAATTCATCCCCCATATAGTAATTCATCCCCCATAGTAATTAATTCCCCATATTGTGTCAATTCACTTACCTTTGCTCCGCGCGTTCCTCTCACCGTGTTCCCGCGCCGTTCCGGTCTTCAGGGCGGACTGTGAGAGGAGAGGAGTTCGTCATGCTGCCCCGCCTACATCCTGACAGCCAATGTTTGCCACGCTCTGCGGGCCGGATTAAAAGGTCCGCTGGGCCGTAGTTTGCCCATTGCTGGGCTAGCTGCAGAGTCCTGACTTTTGGGGCGGCCGCCCGAGAGGAGGGAGGGGAGCGGGCGCCCGGCACACAGAAGAGCCACATTAAAGTGAGTAAAGAGCCGCATGTGGCTCGCGAGCTGCGGCTTGCCGACCACTGTTCTAGGGGAATAAGACCCAGCCTGAGGGCTGAGGAATCCCTGGGACACTTACCTCCACCACCAAAAAAATCCTTTTGGGTTCCAGCTCCTGTTTGGGCACAGAGACCACTGGCCTAGCCTCCTGAAAGCATACAGAAATCTCATCTGAGGATCCAGGACACAGGCAGCAAGTACAGAAGTTGGCGGGTACAGCAGGTGGCAGCAAAGTGTACAGGGCACAGTGAGTACCTGCCATATGGATTCCAGAGACTTTTCTTTGCCCTATTTGGAAAAGCTTACAGCAGAATATACTCATGTTGAGTTCCTGCAATTCCTGTTTGGAATCTAGTTACCCTTCATATTCAAGAGGGTGGTTCTCACCCTGAAGAAGCAGATCAGATTTAGAGTCCTCCATTACAGATTTGTTAGAAGTTTTATTTTTTTGGAGTATCCCAAGGCTCACCCTCACCCCATCCAAGTTTTAATCATCAAAAATAAACTGCAAAAAGACAAGTACAGCTTGTATCCTGACTTGAGTGACTGTGAATTGCTGTGTGCCTATTGGGGAATAGAACATAGGACAAGCAGCAAGACCAGTCCATGGTCTATGCTACACCATCAATGGTCAGCCTGGGACTTCAAGCAGACCTTTGCTCTCATGTAAAAAGTGTGAAAACATGAAATAAAAATATCTTCCATTTGGATGATGATCACTTTGCAATCAAAAAGTCTCTACTAGTAATGAGCCATTGCCCTGGGTTCAGTTGGAGCAGGATTTGGTAAACTTCAAAGAAGTTCAGATGCCAAACCCGAACCCCATTGAAGTCAATAGGAGCCAAATCTGTCAAATTGTTTTCACCAATCCAATTACTGATTAATGGCTAATTGAAAGAAAGTAACCTTTTTGCTGTCTTTACAGCATTGCCTTTTGTGACCAAATCAGTATAATAAGTACAGTAGGGTTTAGAATCTATCTGTAAAGGTGTCTTTAGTTTGTTCTTGAACAATAGTGGGTTTTCTGGTTTACTTTTTGAATTATCCATTTACCTCTCGATATATAATTGATAAAAACAAGCAGGTGCTTAGCTCTCTTCTTTCCTTCCCCCCACACTGTGAAAGTTGTGTTGGGAAAAGCTAACTTTTTTGTCCAGTTTTAAATGGTGTCGCTGGTAGGGAGATTTCCTCTCACCTGATGCCTCAGTTGTAGTGCTCAGCTGGACAGGAAGTCAAGGGAAATTTCCACAACAGTGACCCAAATAGGAATAAACATGTTAAACTGACCATACAAAACACAATAAATTGTATAATCTCCTTTAGATTTACTAATAACTATGTTACTAGGTGGCCTACCTGGGTAGATGTGAAGGAGACCAATCTACGTCAGACTGAAACAACCATCCTGAAAAGTGAAGTGGTAGCCTTTAACCACTTGAGCTGCAGAGGATTTACCCCCCTTAATGACCAGGCCTCTTTTTGCTACTCGGCGCTGCACTAATTCAACTGATAATTGCGCGGTCATGCAATGCTGCACCCAAACTAAATTTACGTCCTTTTTTTCACACAAATAGAGCTTTCTTTCGGTGGTATTTGATCATCTGTGCGCTTTTTATTTTTCACGCTATAAACATAAAAAGGCCAAAAATTTTGAAGAAAAACAATATTTTTTACTTTCAGCTATAAAAAATATATAGTAAACTCAAAGTTGGTTATAAATTTAGGCCAAAATGTATTCTGCTACATGTTTTTGGTAAAAAAAATCCCAATGAGTGTATATTGATTGCTTTGTGTGAAGTTATAGTGTTTACAAACTATGGTATAAATACTGCAACTTACGCCATTTTTCTGCTATACAGCGCTGCGCTAGTTTAACGGATAATTGCGCGGTCATGCAATACGGTACATAAATGAAATTTACATCCTTTTTTCCCCCACAAATAGAGCTTTCCTTTGGTGGTATTTGATCGCCTGTGCGGTTTTTATTTTTTGCGCTATAAAAAAAAAGGCTGTCAATTTTGAGGGAAAAAAAACAATATTTTGGACTTTTTGCTATAAAACATGTCCAGTAAAAAAAAATGCAAAAATCAAATTTAGTCATAAATTTCTGCCAAAATGCATTCTGCGACATGTCTTTGCTAAAAAAAAAAACCCAATACGTGTAAATTAATTGGTCTACGTGAAAGTTATAGCGTTTACAAATGGCGGGAAAGATACTGGGATTTTTAGGTTTTTTTTATACTAATAATGGCGGCCGGTGATCAGCGAATTATGGCGGCAATCAGGGACTTATGGTAGCGACCAGCGACTTATGGTGGGACTGCGGGACTGTGGCAGACATTCTGACATTGGGGGGTACTGACTTGGGGTCACTGACATCCCCAAAAACACTAATACAGTGATCAGTGCAAAAAAAAAAAACTGACACTGTACTAATGGCAATGGGGAAGAAGGGGTTAACTTTATTTTGCAGGGAAGGGTTATAGGAGTGAGGGGAGTGTTTTACTAGGGGACGGGGGTGTGTGCTGGACGGGACAAGGCTGATCGAGAAAGAGAAACTGTTCTTTCTCGATCAGCTCATCCTCGAGCTGACAGGGAAGTGACAGACAGCACAGCTACTGCAGCTGTGCTGTCTGTCACTGTTTGCCGCCAATCGCCAGAACATAGCCGCTAACGAGCGGCTGTGACCCAGCGACTGACATCTGTGGCGGTGATCCGCGGGACAGATAGGGCGGCGGCGCGCCTCGTGCGCACCCCCTATTTGTTTACAAAACAAGCGTCTTAAAACGTGGTTTTGCCTGCGAGTGCCGCCCTGCCGCCGTATATGTACAGTGGCTGGGCGGCATGTAGTTAACACCATCTGTCATCCACTTACAATGCTGTTTTATTATTTCTACCCTGAAGAATTGACATAAATTCACTCATTCACTCAAACTATGTACACTTCCCCTAAACACAGTCACACCATAGTTATAAAATAATGTAAGTTAGAACAGGGTCATTTCAGTCATTTTCACTTCTGTCATGTTCTTGGACAATTGGCATCTTCCTTGACATATTCTAGCTGACTGGATTAAGGTGACAGGGTAACCTGTACTTCTGTATAAATGCCAGGGTATAGTCCCAACACTCATGGATGATGTTGAAATGTCTTCAGAACAAGTAAGGCTGAAAATGACCAACTACTGCTAACTGTACCAGAGTGGATATGAATTGATGATTTATGAATAGCTGTTTGTAAAATTGAAGTAGATAGTACAGAGGTCCTACTGTCAGATTATAATGTACATGGCAATATTCACAGAATTTTTAAACTTTATTCTATCCAAAGCAAACCACACAAGACATTTTGGTTACAGAAAAGAAAAAAAAAACTATATTCTCTACATGTCTTGCATTAATATGTGGGGGGTCTAATGTTATGGTGACAGCTGTTGTAAAGAGGATCAACCCTCTTCAACTCCCAAAACTACAAAAAAAACCCAACGAAAAACAAAATAAAAGCATTGGCTTTAAATATATTTTAAATAGTTTAATGTGTTGGCAGATCACAAGGCAGTCATCTGAATCTCTGTTATCAAAGCATGATGACTTGAGTCACAATGTATTAATATTGGGTGACCTGCTAATGAAGTCATATTAATATTAATCAAAGTTTAATTTATCCCATGCATCCGAAGATAGGGGCACACTGGAAGATCGCTGTAGTAGAGATAACAACATTACAGAATGGAGCCCAGATCCCATAAACTCTACCATGTACACGGCTTTCACTCCGGGGATTTTCTAGATGCGTACTACTCTAGTAAACCAGAAATGCCCTTTACTCATGAGACATTGAGGTATCCTATGGAGAAATTTCACACTGCATTTTGCACAGGTAGGTGAAGCTTTTTTTGAATAATACATTGTTAAAGTTAAATGAAGCATAAACTATTGATTTACAGAGTGATCTTGTTCCAGTAAAGAAATTACTGAAATGAAGAACAAAAGCGCACCAACCTTGCGCATTACCTCAGTAAGAAAATGGTGAATTTATTGAATTGAGATATACACTCACAAATGTAGCAATAATTAAGGCATATAAAATCTAACATCAAAGCACTGGAATAGGAGACACGTGTGAATCCCATCGAGAGGGGAGACTCTCAGGATGAAGCTGATGCGTTTCAAAGGGGGATCCCTTCTTCCTCAGAGCACAGGTTTTATTGGGCTTCCCCAACCTTGTGATAGAGCTGCACAACCTTTGATCGGTTATTGGATGAACTTTCATATATTGTTCCACTTTCCGATTTCTGATCTGGGTCTCTGAGCGCAGGAGGCGTTGTATTTGTTTCCACGAAGAAATGACTGAAACAGAGAATAAAAGAGTAAAAGAACATACATAATGAGGCTTAAACATTAGATAATACACTCATATGTGTTAAAAGGTCATCCAATTCAGCTATAGGGGGTCCAGTTGTCTGACTAGACCCATGTTTTTTTTACTATGTGTTGAATACTCCAACAATGAAACATCCCTGCCATAATTCTCAGCCTGGCTATGTGCTCCTGGAAGATTTAGCTGCCCTCACTCACCTCTGTGTGTTCCAGCCCTTCCTATCACATTCTCTATAATATAAAACAAATTATATTGTAAGAGATGAAGGTAGCCCCTCATAATGGATCCATGAACGCAACACAAGTGTGATGGTAACCCCTCATAATAGGCATAGCAGGTGTGCAGACCCAGGCCTACTTGTAGGGACAATGGGAGCCCCTAATAATGGGCACAGAAGAGGTGCAGAGCCGGAATCACAGCATAGAGATCTCATTAATAGAATCCTGAATAGAGAGAAGAAGCAGGTAGGTGGTTTAACTCAGCAACTATCAACAACTGAAATATCAGTTTTGAATTAACTGACCCTTTAATGATATCCCAATTCCTTGCTTAGTTTATATTGATAGTGTAGCATAATTTTTAGAACATGTTATAGTTGATGAATATTTGATGTTATAGGATTTGTGTGAACAATATTTAACCAGCTGCCGACCGCAGATAGCCGAATGACGGCTTCACTGCGGCCGGCCAGTTCTGGGTGGACGTCATATGACGTCCTCCCAGAACGCGCTCTCCTGTGCGCCCCAGGGGGCGCGCACCCGGCGATCTCCGTGATCGCTGTGTCCTACGGACACAGCTGATCACGTGATGTGGTAAAAGGCCAATCACAGCGGCCTTTTACCACCTGATCAGCGGTGTCCAATGACACGCTGATCAGAGGGAAATGCAAGTGCCGGTTGTCGGCTGCACTTTCCTCACGCTGTCAGATCGTGAGGAAAGTACTGCCGAGAACCGGCAGTTGTCAGAGCGGGGATCGGCACCGATCATCAGGGCACTGATGATCAGTGCCCTGATGATCGGTGCCCAGCAGTGCCACCCGCAAGTTCCGCCCAGCAGTGCGCCCACTAGCTCCGCCCACCCGTGCCCAGCAGTGCACCCACCTGTGCCCAGCAGTGCACCCACCTGTGCCACTCTGCAGTGCCACCTACCTGTGCCCAGAAGTGCCACCTACATGTGCCCAGCAGTGCCACCCACCTGTGCCCACCCATATGTGCCCATTAGTGCCACCTACCTGTGCCCACCCACCAGTGCCACCCACCAGTGCAGCCCAGCAGTGCTGCCAGTCAGTGCTCAGGGGTTGTGCCAGTCAGTGCCGCCAGTC
The DNA here is from genome assembly GCF_062004578.1 of Staurois parvus. NCBI lineage: Eukaryota > Metazoa > Chordata > Amphibia > Anura > Ranidae > Staurois > Staurois parvus. Next base: position 707,646 of record NW_028318354.1, read on the forward strand.
AGTGCCCAGCAGTGATGCCAGTCAGTGCCGTCTATCAGTACCCATCATCAGTGTCACCTATCAGTGCCGCCTATCAGTGCTGCATATTAGTGCCGCCTATCCGTGACCCCTAATTAGTGCTGTCTATCAGTGCCGCCTATCCGTGCCACCTCATTAGTACTGCCTATCAGTGCCCTTTAGTGCTGCCTATCAGTGCCCATCAGTGCCGCCTATCAGTGCCCATCAGTGCTGCCTCATCAATGCACATCAGTGAAGGAGAAAAAATACCTGTTTGAAAAATTTTATAAAAGAAACAAATAAACTTTTTTTTTTTTCACATTTTTTTCACTTTTTTTATTTATAGCGCAAAAAGTAAAGCGCCCAGTGGCGATTAAATACCACCAAAAGAAAGCTCTATTTGTGAGAAAAAAATGATCAAAATTTCATATGGGTACAATGTTGCATGACCGCGCAATTGTCAATCAAAGTGTGGCAGCGCTGAAAGCTGAAAATTGGCCTGGTAAAGAAGGGGGTATAAGTGCCTGGTAGGCAAGAGGTTAATGGACAGTTACTGTAGGCAAGATACTGTGTCATTATTGCTGGCAATTTAGCATAATCAGGTGGAGCTCGGTTGTGCAGCTCTGAATTCAAATACATTGCATAGAGACTATACCACAGTTGTCTTTGAAGGTTGTTTTGAATCTTTTGCTGCAGGTGACTATAAAGGAGACGTGTTGATTGACATCAGCATTGGTCCCATCTTTCACCATCTCTATTCGGCGCAGAATAATTTCAAAGATATTATCCTTCTCAAGGCTACTGACCACTGTATTGTAGAAGTGAAAAAATGGATGAACAGCCGAACCGGAGCATTTGATTGGTCGCACACCTGTACACTTGCTACAGAAATGGCAGGAAAGAGGTGAAGTATCTGCCAATTTTTATTTTTAAAACTTTTTTCTTTCTTTGTAAGAGTCTTCAGCTTTTGAGAATATTTCTAAATCAGTTGGAAATATTAGCAGAAAATAAAAAAGGATGTTCATAATGCCGGAATACTTCACTAACATCAAACATAAACGATAGGAGTAAGGAGAGGGAGAGGATAGGTTAGGCTGAATTCCTGAAGTGATGATCCAGTAGTATTGGGATTGGGGCCAGAAAATATTTTTAAAACTTTTTTTTGTTAGCAGTTTCAGCTTGGAAGAAGATTTGTAGATCAGTTGGTAATATCAAGTGGAAATTGTCTGGACCTGGATCAACTGCTGATGGCACTGTGGATCCCAGAGCAATAGGTTGTAGTTCCGGTGTCCACTAGCGGTTATCTCCCAGCAGCCAGCAGAATCCAGTAACCAGTCTCTGCTTAATGCTGGCTGCTGGGAAGGTATTTAGTCCCTCCTCTACTATTACCCTGTGCTTCAGTGTTTTGCCCTGCTAGTTGTTTATTCTCAAGCCTGATTCTGCTGCTGCCTTTTATGTGTACCTTGTACCCGCTCCCTCATATCTTCTCCCCTTGTTCTTTATCCAAGTCCTGTTTCACTATTGATAAACTTACTTAAATCATATATAGTCTGGTTTCAGTTTCCATAGTGTAGCTACACAGATCTGGTCATCCCTGCTTCTAGATGCTTGTTCTTGGTACCCCTGACAGAAACAAAAAAGAATTCCTTAACACTTCACTAACATCAAATTATAATAATGCAAGAAGAATCTTTTTGGCTCATAGCATGTGATCTCTAGCAAAAGAGGTGGTGGAGAGGGGAGAAAACAAGATAAAAGGGACTTGGAAAAGAGCAGATAGAGAAGCAAACAGAGAATAGGCCAAGACAGAAGATAAATAGCTGAGGATATGGGAGAGGACAAGATAGAAGAAGAGAGAGAATTGGAGGAGAGGAAGTGTAACATACCTGGTGATGGAGCATGAAGTGCCGGGGAAAGCCTCTCTTACAGCTATGGCTCGGGAGCCCTGGTAAGTCTCTCACTGGCAGGTGTTGCTGTGCATCTGGAATGCAGAGATGACCAGACTGGATTCCACAGGCTGAAGGGCTGGAGCCAGGGAATAATGCAGACTGGATTGGCACAGGAGCAGGATGGCAGCAAGACGTAGTCAGATAGTCTGGGTTGGCAATTGGCGGGCAGATCAGGTTCAGACAGCAGGCAGGAGAGCAGTCAGGAGACAGTCCAATATCTTTAACAGCGGGATGGGTATACAGAAGGAGCAGGCTGAGCATAGTCCAGAGACAAGCCAGGGTTCAGTACAGGCAGCATTACAGCAGAGTCAGAGGCAGATCAAGTTGGCCCCTTCAGTCTCCTCTCACATTACTAACCTACTAAATGACATATCGGCATGGATATCATTCCACTTCCTCAAAGTAAATCTTTCCAAAAGTGAGCTCTTACTATTCCCTCCAGCCCGCGCCCCCTCCCCTGACTTCTCCATCAAGATCAATAGTACAACCATCAGTCCCTCCCCTCATGCCAGGGTACTAGGTGTAATCCTAGACTCCCATCTGTCCTTTCAACCCCAAATCCAATCACTGTCCAAATCTTGTAGACTTCACCTCCACAACATCTCCAAGATACGCCCGTTCCTAACCTCTGAAACCACTAAGCAACTTATTCACTCCCTGGTTATCTCTCGCCTTGACTATTGTAACTCCCTCTTCATTGGCCTACCTCATTGCAGGCTATCCCCCCTTCAGTCTATCATTAATGCTGCTGCCAGACTCATCCACCTTACTAACTGTTCTGTATCTGCCACCCCTCTCTGCCAATCCCTCCACTGGCTTCCCATTGCCCAATGAATAAAATTCAAAACATATAAAGCCATTTATAACTCTTATTATTATGGTTATACCCTTGGAGGGGAGTGAAAAAAATAGAGGGGAGAAGGATAGTTTCTGTATAAAAAAAAATATCCAATTGCTCCCTATGGAAATAATTCCATTCTTCCTTTCTCCTGTCTTAAGTAGTTATACTGCAAATAGCCATCTACAGCTCAGAAATATTAGCAGTATTCACGAGCTCATATCTAATATATTCACAGAATATCAGTTGAATGTTGTAGGTGTAGCAATTCCCCTTTAGGGATTGCTGATGAATTTGGGTCCCCCTATAGTCCTGCACAGCCAGTCAATTAGCATTTTCACATAGCTTTCATCCACAGACAGAAATCAGGCCTTGAGCGTTGGGTTTGTTGTTTTATTAAGGGGAATAAACTTGGATAGGGTAAAGGGGTTTATATGATGTCCAAGGGAACTGAAATCTGAGGACAACGTTATGAACTATTCACAGCTTCTTCTCTCTGACATACAGTCTCTGTTGGAGTGCTTTCCAGCAGTTTCAGTGGTACCAACCCAAACTCTAGATAACTCCTCTTCTCCCAGCCATCTGAAGGTGTTCCGCCTGAGCAGGGGATCTGGACAGTAAATAGCAAAGTGCTAATCTGGTTTCCTACCGGAGTGCTCCTTCCCCTATCCACCCAGGGGGTGCAGGTGTACTCACTCAGATCCTCTCCCGGACAGCTTGTGGAATGGCTGCTGCTAACAGGCCTATCAACTGACTCCTTCCTTGCCACACAGTTGGTCCTCTCTCAGGGGACCAATGAGTCCTGAGGTTTCCTCCTTTCCAGCTCCAGGCTTCCAGGCAGGCCCCATCCCAGCAGACCTCCGGGCAGCCTTCTTCCTCCAGCCGCACATCCTCCTGCTTCTCACTCCTCTCCCACCACCACTCTCCAACTCCTGCTACTGAGTAGAGGCTAATGCCTTTTTAAGGAGTCCAGCCCCTTGCCAAGCCTCCTGTTGGGGATTGGCAGAGGTCCCTCAAAGATGCATCCAACCACTCCTCAAATCCACCCACTGCCTCCAAGGCCCTCCTCTGAAAGCTCCAGAGCAGGGGGAAATTCCAGAGGGGCTGGCCTTCAGAGTCTCTCAGTCATGACCCCAATTTGACTCCTCTGGCCATTACACCTGAGCTGCTATCCAGCTCCTGTCTAACCATTAGGGATCTAGCTCCACCTAGTGTAACTAGGAGTGTGCTGCATAGGTGACATGAAATGTGCTTCTCCTTTCAGTACCGAGCATGAAGACAAGGCCATTGGAATCAGAGCAGCAATTACACATGTTGTAAAATTCGATCTTAGAAAGGAAAATCTCACAGACCCAGTTGTGCTACCACAAGCCGACTGCCTGGTGTTGAGGTGTATTCTGGAAATCATCAGCAAAGACCTTGAAGATTTTGTGAGAAACTTCAGGAGATTTTCAAAACTCTTGAAATCTGGCGGGCACTTGATGTATTATGGAACTTTAAATGGCACATTCTATTCGGTTGGGGGAGAGAGGTTCCATATGTTAAAGTATAATGGAAGTGACTTGAGAAGTATGCTCAGTAATGAGGGGTTCATTATCACCCATTCGGAGGTTTCCCAAAGAAAGGCTGAGACTGATCTAGTGGATTTCGATTCAGTTGTGTTCTGCACAGCTTATAAAGAATAGGAATTTTAAGCCCCATTCATGCCATTGTGTTAGAAAGTTCACATGTATTTTAATCAAAAAGTAGAATGATTGTTTAGTGCAATTTTATTGTATAATGTTACAATGTAATCCAAGGCAAAATGTGGGCTACATGCACTCTGAGTGCGTTTTATATGCATTTTCTTCCTGGAAAATGTACCATGTGACTTTAAATATGAATATTGTGTTTTAGTGAATGTTCAGTGCGTTTTCCATGAGCCGCCATTGACTATAATGTAATGTGCATTTTTACCAAAAAAACTCACAAAAGATGCAGAAAGCAAGATTCGTCAAAAACATAATGCACTGCCCTCTAACTCAACACATTCATTTGAACAGCTTTGTAGACTTTAATCACAAGTAGACTTTTCATGCACTATTTTTGGTGTGAACCTATCCTTAGTCATAGCTATCTGTTGGATTCTGCCATAGTTCATTAAAAGTGTATTTGATGGACTGTGGCAGAATCCATCAGAAAGCTATGACTAAGGCCGTTTAGGCTGAAACATGTCAGCTTTTCCTACTTGAAGTGGGTTGGCAGAAGCTTGGAGTTGGGCTCTGGAGCTCCAGAGTCTGCTTCATTGTTATATAGGGATCACTTCTCTTGGATTTTGGAATGCTGTGATCCTGCATTGTAGGGCATATAAGGCCTCATTCACACGTGCATACCTAAACGTACACCTGTGTGAGGGCTGTGTTTTGCCTGCAGGTGTTCTGAGCTTCCACTTGCAGGCAGCCCGATTTGTGTCAGGTAGGATGCAGTGGTTGTATGGATGCTGCCACAGCTCCCAATTTGACATCTACGTGGGAGTTGGTGCATGTCCCCAAATGCAGACAGTGTGGCAGTTCTCTGGACATAGAGATTACCAACCACAAACCTACTTCCAAAACATGAAAATTTACTTTTTATGGTGACAGAAACCAGCATTGTTAGTGAGGTAGGTTGCCAAAGATGTAGAAGCCCTGAAGAAGCCCTATGACGTCAGAAACATGTTAGTGTCTATGTTTGATTTTTGAGCTAATAAAATAATACAAATCAAAATATTCTGAATCCAGAACTTTTATTTGTGGTGCTACTAGACCTTGACCCAATACTATGTACCTTGTTTGCTATAAACTGGTTTTATATCCCCTCAGTCATAAGGTGAATTCATTGTTGGCTGAGGGAAGGTAACTTCAATTCCATTTAAAAGCACATTGATATAGCAGGCTTTGGTATACCAACGGTCAAGACATTTCAGATTAATTCAGTTTGTCAGGTGTCCAGACTACAGCAATGAAATGCATATTTAATCACAGCATAACTCCAGCTGTATTTAGGTTACCAAGAAATTCTCCTCATTCTCACCTAATTTGTCCTAAAATTATACTGCCGATTTCATTAGTGATGGGCTAGTACTGCAGGTATTAGTCACTCATGCATAAAGATTTCCCTGATTGGGTATTTAAAGGGTGCAGAGCTGCAAAAGCAGGTACCATAGAGTGAAGGAAAGGTGTAAGAAAATAAGTGGCCAGCTCATTTTGACTACGGTGAAAAGATGGAAGGTCTTCAAACTACTGGAAGTGGAAGTCATATGCCCCATAAGTGATTTACAATCAGTACTTTTTGGATTACATCAACTAGACAAATTTGTGGCTTTTCATTACATACTTGTAACACCCTGCCGTAATACTGCTTGCAGGATGTTAAATGGACACAAGATGGCAGTGTTCTGCAGCCCAGTTATACAGACTCCCAGAGGAGCTGGTGGATGGGTGCAGGCAAAAAATACAGAAGCCTGGGAAATCGAGGACACAAAGTGGACGGAGAGAGCTGGAGAGCAGGTGTAAGGGGAAGACTGTGCTGGACGCCAGAGGTCCAAGCTGGGCCAGACTGTAGAGAGTGGAGGAGAGAGGAGAAATCGCTGACTGCTGACAAGTCTGGTGGACAGCCCTGTGGTCAGGTGCGCCAGAGTGCTGCTGTCCAAAGTTATCTCTGAAGAAGGAACCACTAGGAAATGGGCCCCCGTCCACAGAGAGACCATCCACCACCTGACCAAGACAACGGATCGGGTGAGAGAATTCCACAATCAAGCCATCTAAGTTGCACATGACTTTACCAAATCTAGTTACTTTCTACTCAGTCTGACTACTATTGTTTCTCAAGTTACATGTTTTAAGGCCCAAGTTGTTCGGCCTATTAGTTATTACAGTTCCAGTATATCCAATCACAAGGGTCTAGAGCACTATCTGCCCCCCACCGGCCCAGCTGTATTATTGTTACTATTACAGTCTGCCCATTTTCCAAGGAACAGTTGCTACTGCGGCTCAAGGAAGCAATTTCTACAGAAGTGTGTTTTGCTCATTGTTTAATTTCTGCCAAATATTTCATCTCACTTTGTGACTGCCAAAGAGGTACCATACAAATCCAATATCACTTAAAGGGGCAGCTCCCCTTCCTTTGTGTTCACCCTCTATTAAGTACAAAAGACTATTTTTTCCTTTTGGTGGGATTCTAAAGGCATATGTATCGTAACAAATCAAAAAAGTATATTTTTTAACAGAACATTATATTTATTAGCATACAAAAAATAGTTTTAAAAAAAACACATATACTACTTACAAATTAATGTACAGTATCTAAAAATTACAATGACCTAGCTGTCAACATATGATTGTATAATTCGTGTGACTTCATATACCCTTCAATCACCCTCTATTAAGGAACTTCTACCTTGCTTCAAGGAAGATTCAAATCCTAATGTGCACCAACTAGGGCCCCATCGAGCACTCAGAAGATCAAACACTGCAGTTAAAGGGACATTGACTGATTTAATTGAAGAGCTCTTCTTTCTCTCAGAATTAGACTCAGCTACCAATAGCCCAAAGTGAGTTCACCTCTCTGCTTGGTAGTTTTTTCTCTTGACTCACTTGAAAAGAAACATCTCAGGACTGGGGCTATTGTTTAAATTCTGAACTGCAGAACATCCAGAACTGATTGTGATTTTGCTGTGTTATAAACTTTACCTGAAGCTACTGAGAGTAATAGCTGTTATTTCATGCACATATTTTCCTGTTGCTGTGTGTGAGTCTATTTTGTGATTGCAGCCAGGGTGTCAGGGACCGCCGCGGCGCCTTCCCCGGCGCACGCGCACTAGCGGCAGTCCGCGCCGGGATACAAGCACCAGGTCCCGGCGGGCCGCGGCTGACAGGAATTCGCGCATGCGCAGTGGGAGCCGCGGGCGTGCCCTGGGTGGCCAATGACAGCCAGGGGCGCATCCTGGACGGCCAATGACAGTGCAGGGCGCGATATTTAAAGATGCCCTGCACTGTCACAGATTGCCGCAAGGTCTATCTGTGATCCTGAATTCCTGAACCTGTGATATTGACCCTGATTGCCCTGACTACGCTGCCTTCTCCTGTGTTTGACCCGGATTGCCCTGACTACGCTGCCTTCTCCTGTGTTTGACCCAGATTGCCCTGACTACTCTGCCTTCTCCTCTCCTGACCCCCAGCTTGTTTGACCTATCTGCGGACTGACTTATCCTGCTGACCCTGCGTGTGACCTGACTACTCTCCGCCTGCTGATTCTGTACCTCGCTTACCCCACGGGACCACTGCTCGTGATCCATCCTGCTAGGTCCTGCCGGCCTCCTCACATCTGGCTCTCCCGGTACCTAAACATCCCCGGAGGTTCCCTCTGCCACTGGTGGGCCTGCTCAGAGGTCGTGACCTGGTCCTGGTCTGTTACAAGTCCATCCCCACCATCAGGGGCCCTGGTGAAAGCACAGACCGGGACTTAGACTCCACGCTTTGGGTAGGTCTGTCAAGTGGGCAGCCAGAGGCACCACCTGGCGGATCATAACACAGGGGATTCTTCTGGTCTGAGGTTTCAGGTGGTGTCAGCAGGGGTTGGGCTTCCAGAGCGGGGTCAAGAAAAACAGGGAACCCAAAAATTAATCAACGGCCTTTGAGAGGGGTAGTGCTACATACTGCACATTCTCCTACACCCCAGTGATGGGGGCACAGACAGGCCCCCGCAAAATACATTGATGTTAGAATATACCATTTGCTTTTGCATGGGGCATTTATTTACCCTTTGATCCCTAGCTGGGAATGATTGCTGATGGAAAAAATTAGAAAATAGTACAAAAAACAATTCTGTTTTTAAGATTAAATAAGATTTTCTCTTATTTCTGTGTCTGTGAGATAGGAAATTAAGGGGATCTCCCCATGCTGGATACAGCAAATAAAACCAGGGTCATAGTTATTAAATAATGTAAGTTAGAACAGGGTCATTTCAGTAACTTTCACTTCTGTCATGTTCTTGGACAATTGGCATCTTCCTTGACATATTCTATGCTGATTGGATTAAGGTGACAGAGTAACTTGTATTTCTGTATAAATGCCAGGGTATGGTCCCAACACTCATGGATGACGTTTAAATGTCTTCAGAACAAGTAAGGCTGAAAATGACCAACTACTGCTAACTGTACCGGAGTGGATATGAATTGATGATTTATAAATGGCTGTTTGTAAAATTGAAGTAGATAGTACAGAGGTCCTACTGTCAGATTATAATGTACATGGCAATATTCACAGAATTTTTAAACCTTATTCTATCCAAAGCAAACCACACAAGACATTTTGGTTACAGAAAAGAAAAAAAAACTATATTCTCTACATGTCTTGCATTAATATGTGGGGGGTCTAATGTTATGGTGACAGCTGTTGTAAAGAGGATCAACCTTCTTCAACTCCCAAAACTACAAAAAAAAACAACGAAAAACAAAATAAAAGCATTGGCTTTAAATATATTTTAAATAGTTTAATGTGTTGGCAGATCACAAGGCAGTCATCTGAATCTCTGTTATCAAAGCATGATGACTTGAGTCACAATGTATTAATATTGGGTGACCTGCTAATGAAGTCATATTAATATTAATCAAAGTTTAATTTATCCCATGCATCCGAAGATAGGGAACACACTGGAAGATCGCTGTAGTAGAGATAACAACATTACAGAATGGAGCCCAGATCCCATAAACTCTACCATGTACACGGCTTTCACTCCGGGGATTTTCTAGATGCGTACTACTCTAGTAAACCAGAAATGCCCTTTACTCATGAGACATTGAGGTATCCTATGGAGAAATTTCACACTGCATTTTGCACAGGTAGGTGAAGCTATTTTTGAATAATACATTGTTAAAGTTAAATGAAGCATAAACTATTGATTTACAGAGTGATCTTGTTCCAGTGAAGAAATTACTGAAATGAAGAACAAAAGCGCACCAACTTTGAGCATTACCTCAGTAAGAAAATGGTGAATTTATTGAATTGAGATATACACTCACAAATGTAGCAATAATTAAGGCATATAAAATCTAACATCAAAGCACTGGAATAGGAGACACGTGTGAATCCCATCGAGAGGGGAGACTCTCAGGATGAAGCTGAGGCGTTTCAAAGGGGGATCCCTTCTTCCTCAGAGCACAGGTTTTATTGGGCTTCCCCAGCTTGTGATAGAGCTGCACAACCTTTGATCGGTTATTGGATGAACTTTCATATATTGTTCCACTCTCCGATTTCTGATCTGGGTCTCTGAGCGCATTAGGTGTTGTATTTGTTTCCACGAAGAAATGACTGAAACAGAGAATAAAAGAGTACAAGAACATGCATAATGAGGCTTAAACATTAGCAGAGATAATACACTCATATGTGTAGACTTAGCTGTCAGTCTTCCTTGATTGTCAAATGTTATGCTGATCATGAGTTCAGACATTCATTCTCCACCCATCAACGCAACCGGGCACATGGGCAGGACTGCAAAGGTCAATTTTGCAATGAGTATGTCATCTGGGGTTAGGACACAAGAATTTAAGATCCTTAATCAATCCCACTGGTAAGGGTACCTGTACCTTTGTGTCCCCTACTGTAATCAGTGGAAGTGTTATGTTTGATTTTTGGTCTTTTTTTGTTTTCTGTTTAACCCCTATCTGTTCTACTGTTTCATCTGCCTTCTCTTGATCAGTCAAAAATTTCTCCTTTCTGCTAGATTCATCTAATGCTTTCTGACACTCAGCTTCCCTTTCTTTATCTTCTGTTTGTTCCCTCTCCTTCTTCTCTCTCCACCTTTGATACTCTTCCTCATCCTCCTTTCTCTGTCCGTCTTTCTCTACTGCTCTCCCGATAACCACTGCAGTTGTCAGTGAACCCAGATCCGGATAAATAGTCAACGGATCATTTGTTTTAGGCTTCTCATGGTCTGTCTCCTTCTCCGCTGAGTATAATACGTAGGGCGGGGGTGCAGTCGGAGTAGGTGGGGGTCGTAGGTCAGGTATGAGGACACTATTGTCATAGGCTGGAGGTAACGTCTTTTTTACATATATGTGGGAAGTCGGAGGAAATCTAGTTCTATCTTCCTTCAGTGCTTTCTCCCATTTTTAAAACATTTTATCATATAATTTTATCCCAGACACCGGGGGGGTAATTATGTTTTGGATGTACCCCACAAATTTTCTTTACCTCCTCCCACTCCCGGGACCAAACAACTTATTTCAAGTTGGCTTGCTCTTTTCCTCACCAATTCCCAAAATGTGTCCACATAATATTCCCCACAGGTGCCCGCAATATACATGTAAGGACATGGTTTAGTCTGCTCACCTTCAGACTCATCCTTGCCCAACTTATTTCCCATGTCTACTTATCAATTAAAAAACAATTCGATAGAAAATGAATACAATAGATCAGATCATCAATATACACATAGACAATGAAATCAACAAGTATCACAATTCATTTGCATTATTCAATAACACGGGGTAATTATATAGATCCTATATACAATATGAGTAAAAACATGAGGATGCAGACAAGGATATGGACACTAGTCACGCGTTACTCTTGCAATACGCCTAATTCTTACTTCAAACATTTAACGAAAAATTATCCACAATATAACGTTGCTTTTATATACAATTAGCACCGGCACACCTCAGACATTTAGCTCCGTTTTAATTTTCCCTGCCTCTTTTATTTCTTTTACTTTATTGAGCGAGAACAGAACCCCTCAATGTTTCCTGTACAGTCTAAACTGTCACAGATCTGATAAACCTGCGGAGAACGAGTCTGACCCTACCCGCAGTTAAAACAAAACCTCTGTGTTCGGCGCGAGAACAGAACCCCGCCTTCATAAAACACTAAACTCATAAAACACTAAACTACCTTTATGAAACTCTAAACTACTCTAGTCTAGGAGCGAGAACAGAACCCCTCCTTTACAAAACACTAAACTACTTTCAGTGTCACTACACATGAGACGTCACCGTATCCAGAGAAAGCAATATCATAATATATCAAAGGTATATTGAAACGATATTACTCACCTGGATTATCGGGACCCCACTTCTGGTACCAGCTGTAAGGTATTCCCCCTTTCCTGGAATCCTTATATTCTTATTTCTTATATTTTCTTTGTGCTGTGCAGCGTCTGGGTGTGGCACGGGCTCGATCGCGATCGGGCAATCAAAGTAACCAACACACAAGTAGGATACAGGAAGATTGCAAAGTTTATTACGTACAATAGCAAAGCGTACCTTTTACCTTTACCGAGATACTAGACAAAGTTCACCTGTCATTAAACTGTTAAACCTCAGTCAGTACATCCTGCCTTTTTTGGCTGTGTCCCCAGATCTCTTATCTGAGTATCTATCTATGTTTTCTAAGATGTTTTGCAGGCACCTGCAGTCTAGCGTTCTTCCTGTAACATTTGTGGTTGTACCTGTTACATACACACACATATTAAAATTTTCCATATAAGCTTGAAAATAATGCTGACATTTCTTATATGATTTACTTAAGACATCATAATTTCATCTACTTAAAACATCACTCTAACCCTTATCACAATGCAAGCATAATGAATACAACATGGTATACCTGAATCAATAGCCCTAGCGCATATTTCCCCACAAAAAGGTCATCCAATTCAGCTATAGGGGGTCCAGTTGTCTGACTAGACCCATGTTTTTTATACTATGTGTTGAATACTCCAACAATGAAACATCTCTGCCATAATTCTCAGCCTGGCTATGTGCTCCTGGAAGATTTAGCTGCCCTCACTCACCTCTGTGTGTTCCAGCCCTTCCTATCACATTCTCTATAATATAAAACAAATTATATTGTAAGAGATGAAGGAAGCCCCTCATAATGGATCAATGAACGCAACACAAGTGTGATGGTAACCCCTCAAAATAAGCATAGCAGGTGTGCAGACCCAGGCCTACTTGTAGGGACAATGGGAGCCCCTAATAATGGGCACAGAAGAGGTGCAGAGCCGGAATCGCAGCATAGAGATCTCATTAATAGAATCCTGAATAGAGAGAAGAAGCAGGTAGGTGGTTTAACTCAGCACCTATCAACAACTGAAATATCAGTTTTGAATTAACTGACCCTTTAATTATATCCCAATTCCTTGCTTAGTTTATATTGATAGTGCAGCATAATTTTTAGAACATGTTATAGTTGATGAATATTTGATGTTATAGGATTTGTGTGAACAATATTTAATTGACAGTTACTGTAGGCAAGATACTGTGTCATTATTGCTGGCAATTTAGCATAATCAGGTGGAGCGCGGTTGTGCTGCTCTGAATTCAAATACATTGCATAGAGACTATACCACAGTTGTCTTTGAAGGTTGTTTTGAATCTTTTGCTGCAGGTGACTATAAAGGAGACGTGTTAATTGATATCAGCGTTGGTCCCATCTTTCACCATCTCTATTCGGCGCAGAATCATTTCAAAGATATTATCCTTCTCAAGGCTACTGACCACTGTATTGTAGAAGTGAAAAATGGATGAACTGCCGAACCGGAGCGTTTGATTGGTCGCACACCTGTACACTTGCTACAGAAATGTCAGGAAAGAGGTGAAGTATCTGCCAATTTTTATTTTTAAAACGTTTTTCTTTCTCTGTGACAGACTTCGGCTTTTGAGAATATTTCTAAATCAGTTGGAAATATTAGCAGGAAATAAAAAAGGATGTTCCTAATGCCGTAATACTTCACTAACATCAAACATAAACGATAGGAGTAAGGAGAGGGAGAGGATAGGTTAGGCTGAATTCCTGAAGTGATGATCCAGTAGTATTGGGATGGGGGCCAGAAAATATTTTTTAAACTTTTTTTTGTTAGCAGTTTCAGCTTGGAAGAAGATTTGTAGATCAGTGATCAAATGTGGCCACCGGATCTCGGTGGTACACCCTTTCTGAAGACGTACTATTGTACGAAACACGTCTTGGAGGAGCCTGCAAGCTTTGACGTCATGCCACCGGGTCACGGAGATCCGGTGGCCACATTTGATCACCAGCTGCTTTGAGCATTTAATCCCCCAGAGCTCCCCCTGGTGATTTTTCCACGGTACTGAAGAGGCTGCACCCGTGTCTTTAAAGTGGACCTCCGCTTTTTGAGAAACATCTACCTAGACAATGTACATTACAGTTGCATCCTGAAAAGGACCCCCTGGCAGACCTCCATTTTGCTGATACATTGCGCATTTTCTTTGCGCTTCCGGTGAGTGCGCATTTCATACATACCCTGCCCCTCACCGATTTTTATTCGAACCACGACCGTGGGATCAATATATCACCTTAAGCTCATATATTGTGGACTTATTACCCTTTTATGAACATTGCTACCATGAATTTGTCTGAATACTTCTAGCGCTGCACTTTTTCTATATACATTACTTAAATCATATATAGTCTGGTTTCAGTTTCCATAGTGTAGCTACACAGATCTGGTCATCCCTGCTTCTAGATGCTTGTTCTTGGTACGCCTGACAGAAACAAAAAAGAATTCCTTAACACTTCACTAACATCAAATTATAATAATGCAGAAGAATCTTTTTGGCTCATAGCATGTGATCTCTAGCAAAAGAGGTGGAGGAGAGGGGAGAAAACAAGAAAAAAGGGACTTGGAAAAGAGCAGATAGAGAGGCAAACAGAGAATAGGCCAAGACAGAAGATAAATAGCTGAGGATATGGGAGAGGACAAGATAGAAGAAGAGAGAGAATTGGAGGAGAGGAAGTGTAACATACCTGGTGATGGAGCATGAAGTGCCGGGGAAAGCCTTTCTTACAGCTATGGCTCGGGAGCCCTGGTAAGTCTCTCACTGGCAGGTGTTGCTGTGCATCTGGAATGCAGAGATGACCAGACTGGATTCCACAGGCTGAAGGGCTGGAGCCAGGGAATAATGCAGACTGGATTGGCACAGGAGCAGGATGGCAGCAAGACGTAGTCAGATAGTCTGGGTTGGCAATTGGCGGGCAGATCAGGTTCAGACAGCAGGCAGGAGAGCAGTCAGGAGACAGTCCAATATCTTTAACAGCGAGATGGGTATACAGAAGGAGCAGGCTGAGCATAGTCCAGAGACAAGCCAGGGTTCAGTACAGGCAGCGTTCGAGCAGAGTCAGAGGCGGATCAAGTTGGCCCCTTCAGTCTCCTCTCGCATTACTTACCTACTAAGTGAAATATCGGCATGGATGTCACTCCACTTTCTCAAAGTAAATCTTTCCAAAAGTGAGCTCTTACTATTCCCTCCAACCCGCGCCCCCTCCCCTGACTTCTCCATCAAGATCAATAGTACAACCATCAGTCCCTCCCCTCATGCCAGGGTACTCGGTGTAATCCTAGACTCCCATCTGTCCTTTCAACCCCAAATCCAATTACTGTCCAAATCTTGTAGACTTCACCTCCACAACATCTCCAAGATACACCCGTTCTTAACCTCTGAAACCACTAAGCAACTTATTCACTCTCTTGTTATATCTTGCCTTGACTATTGTAACTCCCTCCTCATTGGCCTACTTCATCGCAGGCTATCCTCTCTTCACTCTATCATGAATGCTGCTGTCAGACTCATCCACCTTACTAACCATTCTATATCTGCCACCCCTCTCTGCCAATCCCTCCACTGGCTTCCCATTGCCCAATGAATAAAATTCAAAACATGTAACATATAAAGCCATTTATAACTCTTATTATTATGGTTATACCCTTGGAGGGGAGTGAAAAAAATAGAGGGGAGAAGGATAGTTTCTGTATAAAAAAAAATATCCTAATGCTCACTATGGAAATAATTCCATTCTTCCTTTCTCCTGTCTTAAGTAGTTATACTGTAAATAGCCATCTACAGCTCAGAAATATTAGCAGTATTCACGAGCTCATATCTAATATATTCACAGAATATCAGTTGAATGTTGTAGGTGTAGCAATTCCCCTTTAGGGATTGCTGATGAATTTGGGTCCCCCTATAGTCCTGCACAGCCAGTCAATTAGCATTTTCACATAGCTTTCATCCACAGACAGAAATCAGGCCTTGAGCGTTGGGTTTGTTGTTTTATTGAGGGGATTAAACTTGGATAGGGTAAAGGGGTTTACATGATGTCCAAGGGAACTGAAATCTGAGGACAACGTTATGAACTATTCACAGCTTCTTCTCTCTGACATACAGTCTCTGTTGGAGTGCTTTCCAGCAGTTTCAGTGGTACCAACCCAAACTCTAGATAACTCCTCTTCACCCAGCTATCTGAAGGTGCTCCGCCTGAGCAGAGGATCTGGACAGTAAATAGCAAAGTGCTAATCTGGTTTCCTACCGGAGTGCTCCTTCCCCTATCCACCCAGGGGGTGCAGGTGTACTCACTCAGATCCTCTCCCGGACAGCTTGTGGAATGGCTGCTGCTAACAGGCCTATAAACTGACTCCTTCCTTGCCACACAGGTGGTCCTCTCTCAGGGGACCAATGAGTCCTGAGGTTTCCTCCTTTCCAGCTCCAGGCTTCCAGGCAGGCCCCATCCCAGCAGACCTCTGGGCAGCCTTCTTCCTCCAGCCTCACATCCTCCTGCTTCTCACTCCTCTCCCACCACCACTCTCCAACTCCTGCTACTGAGTAGAGGCTAATGTCTTTTTAAAGAGTCCAGCCCCTTGCCAAGCCTCCTGTTGGGGATTGGCAGAGGTCCCTCAAAGATGCATCCAACCACTCCTCAAATCCACCCACTGCCTCCAAGGCCCTCCTCTGAAAGCTCCAGAGCAGGGGGAAATTCCAGAGGGGCTGGCCTTCAGAGTCTCTCAGTCATGACCCCAATTTGACTCCTCTGGCCATTACACCTGAGCTGCTATCCAGCTCCTGTCTAACCATTAGGGATCTAGCTCCACCTAGTTTAACTAGGAGGGTGCTGCATAGGTGACATGAAATGTGCTTCTTCTTTCAGTACCCAGCATGAAGACAAGGCAATTGGAATCAGAGCGGCAATTACACATGTTGTAAAATTCGATCTTAGAAAGGAAAATCTCACAGACCCAGTTGTGCTACCACAAGCCGACTGCCTGGTGTTGAGGTGTATTCTGGAAATCATCAGCAAAGACCTTGAAGATTTTGTGAGAAACTTTAGGAGATTTTCAAAACTTTTGAAATCTGGCGGGCACTTGATGTATTATGGAGCTTTAAATGGCACATTCTATTCGGTTGGGGGAGAGAGGTTCCATATGTTAAAGTATAATGAAAGTGACTTGAGAAGTATGCTCAGTAATGAGGGGTTCATTATCACCCATTTGGAGGTTTCCCAAAGAAAGGCTAAGACTGATCTGGCGGATTTCGATTCAGTTGTGTTCTGCACAGCTTATAAAGAATAGGAATTTTAAGCCCCATTCATGCCATTGTGTTAAAAAGTTCACATGTATTTTAATCAAAAAGTATAATGATTGTTTAGTGCAATTTTATTGTATAATGTTACAATGTAATCCAAGGCAAAATGTGGGCTACATGCACTCTGAGTGCGTTTTATATGCATTTTCTTCCTGGAAAATGTACCATGTGACTTTAAATATGAATATTGTGTTTTAGTGAATGTTCAGTGCGTTTTCCATGAGTCGCCATTGACTATAATGTAATGTGCATTTTTACCAAAAAAACTCACAAAAGATGCAGAAAGCAAGATTCGTTAAAAACATAATGCACTGCCCTCTAACTCAACACATTCATTTGAACAGCTTTGTAGACTTTAATCACAACTAGACTTTTCATGCACTTTTTTTGGTGTCAACCTATCCTTAGTCATAGCTATCTGTTGGATTCTGCCATAGTTCATTAAAAGTGTATTTGATGGACTGTGGCAGAATCCATCAGAAAGCTATGACTAAGGCCGTTTAGGCTGAAACATGTCAGCTTTTCCTACTTGAAGTGGGTTGGCAGAAGCTTGGAGTTGGGCTCTGGAGCTCCAGAGTCTGCTTCATTGTTATATAGGGATCACTTCTCTTGGATTTTGGAATGCTGTGATCCTGCATTGTAGGGCATATAAGGCCTCATTCACACGTGCATACTTAAACGTACACCTGTGTGAGGGCTGTGTTTTGCCTGCAGGTGTTCTGAGCATCCACTTGCAGGCATCCCGATTCGTGTCAGGTAGGATGCAGTGGTTGTATGGATGCTGCCACAGCTCCCAATTTGACATCTACGTGGGAGCGGGTGCATGTCCCCAAATGCAGACAGTGTGGCAGTTCTCTGGACATAGAGATTACCAACCACAAACCTACTTCCAAAACATGAAAATTAACTTTTCATGGTGACAGAAACCAGCATTGTTAGTGAGGTAGGTTGCCAAAGATGTAGAAGCCCTGAAGAAGCCCTATGACATCAGAAACATGTTAGTGTCTATGTTTGATTTTTGAGCTAATAAAATAATACAAATCAAAATATTCTGAATCCAGAACTTTTATTTGTGGTGCTACTAGACCTTGACCCAATACTATGTACCTTGTTTGCTATAAACTGGTTTTATATCCCCTCAGTCATAAGGTGAATTCATTGTTGGCTGAGGGAAGGTAACTTCAATTCCATTTAAAAGCACATTGATATAGCAGGCTTTGGTATACCAACGGTCAAGACATTTCAGATTAATTCAGTTTGTCAGGTGTCCAGACTACAGCAATGAAATGCATACAGTGGGGCAAAAAAGTATTTAGTCAGCCACCAATTGTGCAAGTTCTCCCACTTAAAAAGATGGGAGAGGCCTGTAATTGGCATCATAGGTAGACCTCAACTATGAAAGACAAAATGAGAAAAAAAATCCAGACAATCACATTGGCTGATTTGGAAAGAATTTATTTGCAAATTATGGTGGAGAATAAGTATTTGGTCACCTACAAACAAGCAAGATTTCTGGCTCTCACAGACCTGCACCTTCTTCTTTAAGAGGCTCCTCTGTCCTGCACTCATTACCTGTATCAATGGCACCTGTTTGAACTTGTTATCAGTATAAAAGACACCTGTCCACAACCTCAAACAGTCACACTCCAAACTCCACTATGGTGAAGACCAAAGAGCTGTCGAAGGACACCAGAAACAGAATTGTAGACCTGCACCAGGCTGGGAAGACTGAATCTGCAATAGGCAAGCAGCTTGGTGTGAACAAATCAACTGCGGGAGCAATAATTAGAAAATGGAAGACATACAAGACCACTGATAATCTCCCTTGATTTGGGGCTCCACGCAAGATCTCACCCCGTGGGGTCAAAATGATCACAAGAACGGTGAGCAAAAATCCCAGGACCACACGGGGGGACCTAGTGAATGGCCTGCAGAGAGCTGGGACCAACGTAACAAAGGCTACCATCAGTAACACACTACGCCGCCAGGGACTCCGATCCTGCAGTGCCAGACGTGTCCCCCTGCTTAAGCCAGTACATGTCCGGGCCCGTCTGAAGTTTGCTAGAGAGCATTTGGATGATCCAGAAGAGGATTGGAAGAATCTCATATTGTCAGATGAAACCAAAATAGAACTGTTTGGTAGAAACACAACTCGTTGTGTTTGGAGGAGAGAGAATGCTGAGTTGCATCCAAAGAACACCACACCTACTGTGAAGCATGGGGGTGGCAACATCATGCTTTGGGGCCGTTTCTCCGCAAAGGGACCAGGACGACTGATTCATGTACAGGACAGAATGAATGGGGCCATGTATCGTGAGATTTTGAGTGCAAACCTCCTTCCATCAGCAAGGGCATTGAAGATGAAACGTGGCTGGGTCTTCCAACATGACAATGATCCCAAACATACCGCTTGAGCAACGAAGGAGTGGCTTCGTAAGAAGCATTTCAAGGTCCTGGAGTGGCCTAGCCAGTCTCCAGATCTCAACCACATAGAAAACCTTTGGAGGGAGTTGAAAGTCCGTGTTGCCCAGCGACAGCCCCAAAACATCACTGCTCTAAAGGGGGATCTGCATGGAGGAATGGGCCAACATACCAGCAGCCGTGTATGCCAACCTTGTGAAGACTTACAGGAAACGTTTGACCTCTGTCATTGCCAACAAAGGATATATAACAAAGTATTGAGATGAACTTTTGATATTGACCAAATACTTATTTTCCACCATAATTTGCAAATAAATTCTTTCCAAATCAGCCAATGTGATTGTCTGGATTTTTTTTCTCATTTTGTCTCTCATAGTTGAGGTCTACCTATGATGCCAATTACAGGCCTCTCTCATCTTTTTAAGTGGGAGAACTTGCACAATTGGTGGCTGACTAAATACTTTTTTGCCCCACTGTACTTAATCACAGCATAACTCCAGCTGTATTTAGGTTACCAAGAAATTCTCCTCATTCTCACCTAATTTGTCCAATAATTATACTGCCGATTTCATTAGTGATGGGCTGGTACTGCAGGTATTAGTCACTCATGCATAAATATTTCCCTGATTGGGTATTTAAAGGGTGCAGAGCTGCAAAAGCAGGTACCATAGAGTGAAGGAAAGGTGTAAGAAAATAAGTGGCCAGCTCATTTTGACTACGGTGAAAAGATGGAAGGTCTTCAAACTACTGGAAGTGGAAGTCATATGCCCCATAAGTGATTTACAATCAGTACTTTTTGGATTACATCAACTAGACAAATTTGTGGCTTTTCATTACATACTTGTAACACCCTGCCGTAATACTGCTTGCAGGATGTTAAATGGACACAAGATGGCAGTGTTCTGCAGCCCAGTTATACAGACTCCCAGAGGAGCTGGTGGATGGGTGCAGGCAAAAAAATACAGAAGCCTGGGAAATCGAGGACACGAAGTGGTAGGAGAGAGCTGGAGAGCAGGTGTAAGGGGAAGACTGTGCGGGACGCCAGAGGTCCAAGCTGGGCCAGACTGTAGAGATTGGAGGAGAGAGGAGAAATCGTTGACTGCTGACATCTCTGACACCGCTGACAAGTCTGGCGGAAAGCCCTGTGGTCAGGTGCGCCAGAGTGCTGCTGTCCAAAGTTATCTCTGAAGAAGGAACCACTAGGAAATGGGCCCCCGTCCACAGAGAGACCATCCACCACCTGACCAAGATAACGGATCGGGTGAGAGAATTCCACAATCAAGCCATCTAAGTTGCACATGACTTTACCAAATCTAGTTACTTTCTACTCAGTCTGACTACTATTGTTTCTCAAGTTACATGTTTTAAGGCCCAAGTTGTTCGGCCTGTTAGTTATTACAGTTCCAGTATATCCAATTACAAGGGTCTAGAGCACTATCTGCCCCCCACCGGCCCAGCTGTATTATTGTTACTATTACAGTCTGCCCATTTTCCAAGGCACGGTTGCTACTGCGGCTCAAGGAAGCAATTTCTACAGAAGTGTGTTTTGCTCATTGTTTAATTTCTGCCAAATATTTCATCTCACCTTGTGACTGCCAAAGGGGTACCATACAAATCCAATATCACTTAAAGGGGCAGCTCCCCTTCCTTTGTGTTCACCCTCTATTAAGTACAAAAGACTATTTTTTCCTTTTGGTGGGATTCTAAAGGCATATGTATCATAACAAATCAAAAAAGTATATTTTTTAACAGAACATAATATTTATTAGCATACAAAAAATAGTTTAGAAAAAAACACATATACTACTTAAAAATTAATGTACAGTATCTAAAAATTACAATGACCTAGCTGTCAACATATGATTGTATAATTCGTGTGACTTCAATCACCCTCTATTAAGGAACTTCTACCTTGCTTCAAGGAAGATTCAAATCATTATGTGCATCAACTAGGGCCCCATCGAGCACTCAGAAGATCAAACACTGCAGTTAAAGGGACATTGACTGATTTAATTGAAGAGCTCTTCTTTCTCTCAGAATTAGACTCAGCCCTCACCCACCAATAGCCCAAAGTGAGTTCACCTCTCTGCTTGGTAGTTTTTTCTCTTGACTCACTTGAGAAGAAACATCTCAGGACTGGGGCTATTGTTTAAATTCTGAACTGCAGAACATCAAGAACTGATTGTGATTTTGCCGTGTTATAAACTTTGCCTGAAGCTACTGAGAGTAATAGCTGTTATTTCATGCACATATTTTCCTGTTGCTGTGTGTGTGAATCTATTTTGTGATTGCAGCCAGGGGATTCTTCTGGTCTGAGGTTTCAGTGGTGTCAGCAGGGGTTGGGGTTCCAGAGCGGGGTCAAGAAAAAGAGGGAACCCAAAAATTAATCAACGGCCCCTGAGAGGGGTAGTGCTACATACTGAACATTCTCCTACACCACAGTGATGGAGGCACAGACAGGTCCCCGAAAAATACATTGACGTTAGAATTAGAGATGAGCGAATCGAAGTATCCGAAGTGGAATTCGAGTCGAATATCGGAAAAATTTCGATTCGTGCCGAATCCGAAAAACAGCCTAATTCGGACGCGCGAATCGAAATTTTTCCGAAAATGGCGGCTGACATGTGCGGCGACGGAGCGGGGATGTCGGGGAAGGCGCGCAGACAAGGCGCGCTGCCCCATAATGCATTCCTCAACGACATGTGATCGCATCAGCCAATCAGCAGCCAGCCAGCCAGCACTGTGTAATGGTCGAGGTATATATAGCGGCCATTTTGGAAATCTTCATTTGCCTGCAGTCATTGAACAGAGGCAGACCGCTCTGTACTAGGGACAGGGACAGAGTTAGGGCCACAGAAACGAGAATTGGGGACAGAGAGAAGTTACTTAGGGACAGAGAACCATTACTCAGGGACACAGACTTGTTAATGAGGGCCACAGAATCGTTATTTAGGGACAAAGAAACGCTAGTTAGGGCCACAGAATTCATACTCAGGGACAGACAGAATTGTTACTCAGTGCCAGAGAATTGTTACTTAGGGCCACAGAAACGTTATTAGGGCCACAGAATTTTTACTCAGGGACAGACAGAATTGTTACTGAGTGCCAGAGAATTGTTACTCAGGGACAGACAGAATTGTTACTGAGTGCCAGAGAATTCTTACTCAGGGCCACAGAATTCATTCTCAGGGACAGACAGAATTGTTACTCAGGGACAGACAGAATTGTTACTGAGTGCCAGAGAATTGTTACTCAGGGACAGACAGAATTGTTACTGAGTGCCAGAGAATTGTTACTCAGGGACAGACAGAATTGTTACTGAGTGCCAGAGAATTGTTACTCAGGGACAGACAGAATTGTTACTGAGTGCCAGAGAATTGTTACTCTCACAGACACAAAATTGTTACTTGCACAGACACAGAATTGTTACTTGCACAGACACACAATTGTTACTCAGGGCCACTGAATTCATACTCAGGGACAGACAGAATTGTTACTGAGTGCCAGAGAATTCTTACTCAGGGCCACAGAATTCATACTCAGGGACAGACAGAATTGTTACTCAGGGACAGACAGAATTGTTACTGAGTGCCAGAGAATTGTTACTCAGGGACAGACAGAATTGTTACTGAGTGCCAGAGAATTCTTACTCAGGGACAGACAGAATTGTTACTGAGTGCCAGAGAATTGTTACTCTCACAGACACAAAATTGTTACTTGCACAGACACAGAATTGTTACTCGCACAGAGACAGAATTGTTACTCAGGGCCACAGAATTCATACTCAGGGACAGACAGAATTGTTACTGAGTGCCAGAGAATTGTTACTCAGGGACAGACAGAATTGTTACTGAGTGCCAGAGAATTGTTACTCTCACAGACACAAAATTGTTACTTGCACAGACACAGAATTGTTACTTGCACAGACACACAATTGTTACTCAGGGCCACAGAATTCATACTCAGGGACAGACAGAATTGTTACTGAGTGCCAGAGAATTCTTACTCAGGGCCACAGAATTCATACTCAGGGACAGACAGAATTGTTACTCAGGGACAGACAGAATTGTTACTGAGTGCCAGAGAATTGTTACTCAGGGACAGACAGAATTGTTACTGAGTGCCAGAGAATTGTTACTCTCACAGACACAAAATTGTTACTTGCACAGACACAGAATTGTTACTTGCACAGACACACAATTGTTACTCAGGGCCACAGAATTCATACTCAGGGACAGACAGAATTGTTACTGAGTGCCAGAGAATTGTTACTCAGGGACAGACAGAATTGTTACTGAGTGCCAGAGAATTCTTACTCAGGGCCACAGAATTCATTCTCAGGGACAGACAGAATTGTTACTCAGGGACAGACAGAATTGTTACTGAGTGCCAGAGAATTGTTACTCAGGGACAGACAGAATTGTTACTGAGTGCCAGAGAATTGTTACTCAGGGACAGACAGAATTGTTACTGAGTGCCAGAGAATTGTTACTCAGGGACAGACAGAATTGTTACTGAGTGCCAGAGAATTGTTACTCTCACAGACACAAAATTGTTACTTGCACAGACACAGAATTGTTACTTGCACAGACACACAATTGTTACTCAGGGCCACAGAATTCATACTCAGGGACAGACAGAATTGTTACTGAGTGCCAGAGAATTCTTACTCAGGGCCACAGAATTCATACTCAGGGACAGACAGAATTGTTACTCAGGGACAGACAGAATTGTTACTGAGTGCCAGAGAATTGTTACTCAGGGACAGACAGAATTGTTACTGAGTGCCAGAGAATTCTTACTCAGGGACAGACAGAATTGTTACTGAGTGCCAGAGAATTGTTACTCTCACAGACACAAAATTGTTACTTGCACAGACACAGAATTGTTACTCGCACAGAGACAGAATTGTTACTCAGGGCCACAGAATTCATACTCAGGGACAGACAGAATTGTTACTGAGTGCCAGAGAATTGTTACTCTCACAGACACAAAATTGTTACTTGCACAGACACAGAATTGTTACTTGCACAGACACACAATTGTTACTCAGGGCCACAGAATTCATACTCAGGGACAGACAGAATTGTTACTGAGTGCCAGAGAATTCTTACTCAGGGCCACAGAATTCATACTCAGGGACAGACAGAATTGTTACTCAGGGACAGACAGAATTGTTACTGAGTGCCAGAGAATTGTTACTCAGGGACAGACAGAATTGTTACTGAGTGCCAGAGAATTGTTACTCTCACAGACACAAAATTGTTACTTGCACAGACACAGAATTGTTACTTGCACAGACACACAATTGTTACTCAGGGCCACAGAATTCATACTCAGGGACAGACAGAATTGTTACTGAGTGCCAGAGAATTGTTACTCAGGGACAGACAGAATTGTTACTGAGTGCCAGAGAATTGTTACTCTCACAGACACAAAATTGTTACTTGCACAGACACAGAATTGTTACTCGCACAGAGACAGAATTGTTACTCAGGGCCACAGAATTCATACTCAGGGACAGACAGAATTGTTACTGAGTGCCAGAGAATTGTTACTCAGGGAAGACAGAATTGTTACTGAGTGCCAGAGAATTGTTACTCAGGGACAGACAGAATTGTTACTGAGTGCCAGAGAATTGTTACTCTCACAGACACAAAATTGTTACTTGCACAGACACAGAATTGTTACTCGCACAGAGACAGAATTGTTACTCAGGGCCACAGAATTCATACTCAGGGACAGACAGAATTGTTACTGAGTGCCAGAGAATTGTTACTCAGGGACAGACAGAATTGTTACTGAGTGCCAGAGAATTGTTACTCTCACAGACACAAAATTGTTACTTGCACAGACACAGAATTGTTACTTGCACAGACACACAATTGTTACTGAGTGCCAGAGAATTGTTACTCAGGGACAGACAGAATTGTTACTGAGTGCCAGAGAATTGTTACTCAGGGACAGACAGAATTGTTACTGAGTGCCAGAGAATTGTTACTCAGGGACAGACAGAATTGTTACTGAGTGCCAGAGAATTGTTACTCGCACAGACACAAAATTGTTACTTGCACAGACACAAAATTGTTACTTGCACAGACACAGAATTGTTACTCGCGCAGACACAGAATTGTTACTCAGGGCCACAGAATTCATACTCAGGGACAGACAGAATTGTTACTGAGTGCCAGAGAATTGTTACTCAGGGACAGACAGAATTGTTACTGAGTGCCAGAGAATTGTTACTCAGGGACAGACAGAATTGTTACTGAGTGCCAGAGAATTGTTACTCAGGGACAGACAGAATTGTTACTGAGTGCCAGAGAATTGTTACTCGCACAGACACAAAATTGTTACTTGCACAGACACAGAATTGTTACTCGCACAGACACAGAATTGTTACTCGCACAGACACAGAATTGTTACTCAGGGCCACAGAATTCATACTCAGGGACAGACAGAATTGTTACTGAGTGCCAGAGAATTGTTACTCAGGGACACCTAATCGTTGAATTAAATAGTATGTCAGACAACATGCAGAGGAGTGGCAGAGGAGGCAATGTTTTAGGAGCGAGCAGACGTGGCAGCAGAGGAAGGGGTCGAGGCAGCAGTATTCGCAGCCAGAGGCCAGTGCTCCCGGTGTCATCCAGCGGTCGTGTCTCCACCGACAACCCTGCCGTCATTGATTGGTTGGCTCGGTCGTCTTCCTCTTCCCAGGTCACCTCTGACACCTACAGCCAACGGTCGGTGGGTACGTCAGACACAACCGTTAGTTGGCATGGCCCGGGACCAAGCCCACTGAAATCACGTGTCCTCTACCTGCCCCTGTCCTTTGCTGTTCCCTCACCAAGCGAAGTATCGCATGCTGTGGGCTCAGCCCCACTGTACAGTGAGGAAGAGCTAACAGAGGGCGGTCAGGAACGGGGGGAGACATCGGCCTTTTCAGCAGCCAAGCGAACAAGTACTGGCGAGGAGAGTGGCTCGGTAGCCGGTCTAGAGACAGGTCTGTCTCCTGACCCAGACGCAGCCGAGGGGGCTAGTAGTGAGGCGGAGACCCTACTTGATGATGAGGAGGTTGATCGCACTTGGCAGCCTCGTCGTCATCAGGCAATTTCTTCCGCATCATCAGGAGAAGAGGGTGGCAGCTTGGCAGCGAGCAAAACAGTCGGTGGGTTGCCCAGGAGACAGCAGCAGGGTCGCATCAGTGTCAGTGGAGCCAAACGTCCACGGAGTAGAGCACCAGCTCCACTGCAGCCTACCACCACGGCCAGTAGTGGTGCCGGTGCGCACGGAGGAAGTAGCAGTCAGCCAGTGAAGAGTAGCGGGGGCAAAGTTTCCTACTCGGTGGTGTGGCAATTTTTCCTCAAGCCGCCCGAGGAAGTAAATGTAGCCGTATGTCGACTATGTGGCCAGAAATGCAAGCGTGGCCAGGGGGCCCATGTTGGGACTACAGCGTTGCGTCAGCATATGCAGCGTCACCATTCGGTGGCCTGGGAAAACCGTGATAAACATACGGCGGTTCTGCCTGCCCCAGCCCCCGCTCCATCACCCGCTCCGTTACTTGCTCCGTCACCCGACGTCGTCAATCGCCCTCTATCAGCCAGTCAAGGCTCCAACACCTCTGCTGAGGGGAGTTGTCGCTCATTGGCATCTTCCGCTCGTTCAGATGCTCCTTCTCCTGCTACTCCTCTTCTCGGATTCCGTCAACAGTCTTTCTTGGAATCCGTATCCAAGAGACAACAGTTTGCGAGCACGCACCCGACGGTGCAAAAGCTGAACGTCCTCCTGTCCAAGTTGCTGGTGCTGCAGTCCCTCCCTTTCCAACTGGTGGACTCAGCACCTTTCCGAGAAATGATGGCTTGTGCCGCGCCGCGGTGGAGAGTGCCAAGCCGTCATTTCTTTGCCCAAAAGGCAGTGCCAGCCCTGCATTCACATGTAGAAGAGATGGTGGGCCAGTCTTTGAGCATGTCGGTCTCTGCCAAAGTGCACGGCAGCGCCGACGTGTGGAGCTGTAACTACGGTCAGGGACAGTACATGTCATTTACGGCCCACTGGGTGAACGTGGTGCCGGCACAGCCGCACCAGCAACTTGGACAGGTCACGACGCTTTTGCCTCCACGTTTGCACGTCCTTGGTCCAGCAAGCATGTCCGCCTCTACCACCTCTTTTTCCGCCGTGTCCTCAGCCGCCACCCCCGTGCCAAGTCCCATTACCCGACCGGCATATCACATGTGCAGGGCGCAACGGTGTCACGCTGTGCTGCACCTGGTATGCCTTGGCGAACGTAGTCACACAGGGGAGGAACTGCTGAGTGTAATGAACAGAGAAATCGACAGATGGCTGTCTCCGCGCAAACTAAAAATCGGAACCATGTTGACTGACAACGGAAAGAACATGGTGTCTGCTCTGCGTCAAGGAAGGTTGTGCCATGCGCCATGCATGGCTCACGTGTTCAATCTGGTTGTCAAGCGGTTCCTAAAATCCACCATCCCACTGCAAGACATCCTTAAAATGTCACGTAAACTGTGCATGCATTTCAGCCATTCCTACACCGCAAAGAACACCCTCATTGAGCTGCAGCGGCAGAACGGAATTCCACAGCATCGCCTGATCTGCGACGTTGCAACAAGGTGGAATTCAACCCTACACATGTTAGACCGCCTTTACGAGCAGCGAAAGGCCATCACCGATTTCCTGATGTTACAAGCGGATAAAGGTACTCCCCTGTGTAACTTAGATGTCAGCCATTGGCAGCTCATGCGTGACACCTGCCGCTTGCTCAGGCCCTTTGAGGAGGCCACGCTATTCGTGAGTCGGCAGGACTATGGGATGAACGACGTCATTCCTCTGTTGCACGTCCTGGAACAAATGCTGTTAACAATGGCTGGTCAGGGTGCGGTAGACGTGGCGCACAGATCTCAACGCCACATGACCCCTGTGGGGGCAGGACAGGAAGAAGAGGAGGAGGTAGAGGAGGACATTTGTGCTCAGGAATTATTGAGTGAAATGGGTGGTTTTTCCACTCAGCGGACAGGAGTGGAGGAGCAGGAGCATCTGGTAGAGGAGGAGGAGGAGGAGACAGAGGACCCAGACGCACCGTGGCAGTATGCTGTGGAGATGGAGGCAGGGAGTCCCTCGCATTCCTTGGCACAAATGGCCCATAGCATGCTCGGTTGCTTGCGTAGCGACAGCCGAATAATAACCATCAGACAGAGGGATGACTTTTGGCTGTCCACCTTGTTGGACCCTCGCTACCGGTCCAAAATGGTGGCCTTTTTCACACCTGCTGAGAGGGAGGCCAAAATTACGTACTATAAAAACCACCTATGTAGTCAGTTGGTCTCTGCCTTTGTGCGCCATCGTCCATCCTCAGACACTGTGGGCCCTGTGCGCTCGCGTTCCGCTGGCATGGCAGCAGGGGAGGGGTGGGGTGGTAGGAGCAGTGGCAGCTCCACCAGCAGCGGCTGCCTCAGTCTGCAGTCGATGATGAGTAGCTTTCTTCACCAGCGCAGTGAGGAAACTACTAACCAGCCGCAGCAGCAGCAGCAGCATTAGGTGGACCTGGAGCAGGAGCTCAAACAACAGGCTTGGGCCTACTTGGACAGCACCCTGCCAACCGAGGTAGACAATCCCCTTGACTACTGGGCAACGAAACTTGACCTTTGGCCCCAACTAGCTGAATTTGCCCTTGAAAGGCTGTCATGCCCGGCCAGTAGCGTGGCATCGGAGCGCGTGTTTAGTGCGGCAGGAGGTATTGTAACTCCGCGGAGGACACGACTGTCCACCCAAAGTGTGGAGAGACTCACGTTTGTGAAAATGAATCAGGCGTGGATTAGTCTGGATTTCAAACCACCAGTTCCTGACACAACTGACTAAATCCGCCATGAATCATGCCTCAAACATGTGCCACTTTCAGGTCTCCTCACACTGCTGGTGTGTTGAATTTTTTGACATAGGGTGCTGGCAGATTACGGGCCTCCTATAGCTGCTGCCAGGCCCCTAATCTGCCATAGGCCCCTATATACCACCTCCTCCTGCTGCTGCCAGGTCCAGAGTCTCTCATGGGTCCCTGTACGGCCTCCCATTGCTGCTGTCTCCATCGCCACACTCTGCTGCCATGTGCCACTTTCAGGTCTCTTCACACTGCTGGTGTGTTAAATTTTTTGACATAGGGTGCAGGCAGATTACGGGCCTCACATAGCTGCTGCCAGGCCCCTAATCTGCCATGGGCCCCTATATACCACCTCCTCCTGCTGCTGCCAGGTCCAGAGTCTCTCATGGGTCCCTGTACGGCCTCCCATTGCTGCTGTCTCCATCGCCACACTCTGCTGCCATGTGCCACTTTCAGGTCTCTTCACACTGCTGGTGTGTTAAATTTTTTGACATAGGGTGCTGCAAGATAACGGGCCTCACATAGCTGCTGCCAGGCCCCTAATCAGCCATGGGCCCCTATACCGCCTCCTCCTGCTGCTGCCAGGTCCAGAGTCTCTCATGCCATGTGCCACTTTCAGGTCTCTTCACACTGCTGGTGTGTTAAATTTTTTGACATAGGGTGCAGGCAGATTACGGGCCTCACATAGCTGCTGCCAGGCCCCTAATCTGCCATAGGCCCCTATATACCGCCTCCTCATGCTGCTGCCAGGTCCAGAGTCTCTCATGGGTCCCTGTACGGCCTCCCATTGCTGCTTTCTCCATCGCCACACTCTGCTGCCATGTGCCACTTTCAGGTCTCTTCACACTGCTGGTGTGTTAAATTTTTTGACATAGGGTGCAGGCAGATTACGGGCCTCCTATAGCTGCTGCCAGGCCCCTAATCTGCCATGGGCCCCTATATACCGCCTCCTCATGCTGCTGCCAAGTCCAGAGTCTGTCATGGTCCCTGTACGGCCTCCCATTGCTGCTGTCTCCATCGCCACACTCTGCTGCCATGTGCCACTTTCAGGTCTCTTCACACTGCTGGTGTGTTAAATTTTTTGACATAGGGTGCAGGCAGATTACGGGCCTCACATAGCTGCTGCCAGGCCCCTAATCTGCCATGGGCCCCTATATACCGCCTCCTCATGCTGCTGCCAAGTCCAGAGTCTGTCATGGTCCCTGTACGGCCTCCCATTGCTGCTGTCTCCATCGCCACACTCTGCTGCCATGTGCCACTTTCAGGTCTCTTCACACTGCTGGTGTGTTAAATTTTTTGACATAGGGTGCAGGCAGATTACGGGCCTCACATAGCTGCTGCCAGGCCCCTAATCTGCCATAGGCCCCTATATACCGCCTCCTCATGCTGCTGCCAAGTCCAGAGTCTGTCATGGTCCCTGTACGGCCTCCCATTGCTGCTGTCTCCATCGCCACACTCTGCTGCCATGTGCCACTTTCAGGTCTCTTCACACTGCTGGTGTGTTAAATTTTTTGACATAGGGTGCAGGCAGATTACGGGCCTCACATAGCTGCTGCCAGGCCCCTAATCTGCCATGGGCCCCTATATACCGCCTCCTCATGCTGCTGCCAAGTCCAGAGTCTGTCATGGTCCCTGTACGGCCTCCCATTGCTGCTGTCTCCATCGCCACACTCTGCTGCCATGTGCCACTTTCAGGTCTCTTCACACTGCTGGTGTGTTAAATTTTTTGACATAGGGTGCAGGCAGATTACGGGCCTCACATAGCTGCTGCCAGGCCCCTAATCTGCCATGGGCCCCTATATACCGCCTCCTCATGCTGCTGCCAAGTCCAGAGTCTGTCATGGTCCCTGTACGGCCTCCCATTGCTGCTGTCTCCATCGCCACACTCTGCTGCCATGTGCCACTTTCAGGTCTCTTCACACTGCTGGTGTGTTAAATTTTTTGACATAGGGTGCAGGCAGATTACGGGCCTCACATAGCTGCTGCCAGGCCCCTAATCTGCCATAGGCCCCTATATACCGCCTCCTCATGCTGCTGCCAAGTCCAGAGTCTGTCATGGTCCCTGTACGGCCTCCCATTGCTGCTGTCTCCATCGCCACACTCTGCTGCCATGTGCCACTTTCAGGTCTCTTCACACTGCTGGTGTGTTAAATTTTTTGACATAGGGTGCAGGCAGATTACGGGCCTCACATAGCTGCTGCCAGGCCCCTAATCTGCCATGGGCCCCTATATACCGCCTCCTCATGCTGCTGCCAAGTCCAGAGTCTGTCATGGTCCCTGTACGGCCTCCCATTGCTGCTGTCTCCATCGCCACACTCTGCTGCCATGTGCCACTTTCAGGTCTCTTCACACTGCTGGTGTGTTAAATTTTTTGACATAGGGTGCAGGCAGATTACGGGCCTCACATAGCTGCTGCCAGGCCCCTAATCTGCCATAGGCCCCTATATACCGCCTCCTCATGCTGCTGCCAAGTCCAGAGTCTGTCATGGTCCCTGTACGGCCTCCCATTGCTGCTGTCTCCATCGCCACACTCTGCTGCCATGTGCCACTTTCAGGTCTCTTCACACTGCTGGTGTGTTAAATTTTTTGACATAGGGTGCAGGCAGATTACGGGCCTCACATAGCTGCTGCCAGGCCCCTAATCTGCCATGGGCCCCTATATACCACCTCCTCCTGCTGCTGCCAGGTCCAGAGTCTCTCATGGGTCCCTGTACGGCCTCCCATTGCTGCTGTCTCCATCGCCACACTCTGCTGCCATGTGCCACTTTCAGGTCTCTTCACACTGCTGGTGTGTTAAATTTTTTGACATAGGGTGCTGCAAGATAACGGGCCTCACATAGCTGCTGCCAGGCCCCTAATCAGCCATGGGCCCCTATACCGCCTCCTCCTGCTGCTGCCAGGTCCAGAGTCTCTCATGCCATGTGCCACTTTCAGGTCTCTTCACACTGCTGGTGTGTTTAATTTTTTGACATAGGGTGCAGGCAGATTACGGGCCTCACATAGCTGCTGCCAGGCCCCTAATCTGCCATGGGCCCCTATATACCGCCTCCTCATGCTGCTGCCAAGTCCAGAGTCTGTCATGGTCCCTGTACGGCCTCCCATTGCTGCTGTCTCCATCGCCACACTCTGCTGCCATGTGCCACTTTCAGGTCTCTTCACACTGCTGGTGTGTTAAATTTTTTGACATAGGGTGCAGGCAGATTACGGGCCTCACATAGCTGCTGCCAGGCCCCTAATCTGCCATGGGCCCCTATATACCGCCTCCTCATGCTGCTGCCAAGTCCAGAGTCTGTCATGGTCCCTGTACGGCCTCCCATTGCTGCTGTCTCCATCGCCACACTCTGCTGCCATGTGCCACTTTCAGGTCTCTTCACACTGCTGGTGTGTTAAATTTTTTGACATAGGGTGCAGGCAGATTACGGGCCTCACATAGCTGCTGCCAGGCCCCTAATCTGCCATAGGCCCCTATAGACCGCCTCCTCATGCTGCTGCCAAGTCCAGAGTCTGTCATGGTCCCTGTACGGCCTCCCATTGCTGCTGTCTCCATCGCCACACTCTGCTGCCATGTGCCACTTTCAGGTCTCTTCACACTGCTGGTGTGTTAAATTTTTTGACATAGGGTGCAGGCAGATTACGGGCCTCACATAGCTGCTGCCAGGCCCCTAATCTGCCATGGGCCCCTATATACCACCTCCTCCTGCTGCTGCCAGGTCCAGAGTCTCTCATGGGTCCCTGTACGGCCTCCCATTGCTGCTGTCTCCATCGCCACACTCTGCTGCCATGTGCCACTTTCAGGTCTCTTCACACTGCTGGTGTGTTAAATTTTTTGACATAGGGTGCTGCAAGATAACGGGCCTCACATAGCTGCTGCCAGGCCCCTAATCAGCCATGGGCCCCTATACCGCCTCCTCCTGCTGCTGCCAGGTCCAGAGTCTCTCATGCCATGTGCCACTTTCAGGTCTCTTCACACTGCTGGTGTGTTTAATTTTTTGACATAGGGTGCAGGCAGATTACGGGCCTCACATAGCTGCTGCCAGGCCCCTAATCTGCCATAGGCCCCTATATACCGCCTCCTCATGCTGCTGCCAAGTCCAGAGTCTGTCATGGTCCCTGTACGGCCTCCCATTGCTGCTGTCTCCATCGCCACACTCTGCTGCCATGTGCCACTTTCAGGTCTCTTCACACTGCTGGTGTGTTAAATTTTTTGACATAGGGTGCAGGCAGATTACGGGCCTCACATAGCTGCTGCCAGGCCCCTAATCTGCCATGGGCCCCTATATACCACCTCCTCCTGCTGCTGCCAGGTCCAGAGTCTCTCATGGGTCCCTGTACGGCCTCCCATTGCTGCTGTCTCCATCGCCACACTCTGCTGCCATGTGCCACTTTCAGGTCTCTTCACACTGCTGGTGTGTTAAATTTTTTGACATAGGGTGCTGCAAGATAACGGGCCTCACATAGCTGCTGCCAGGCCCCTAATCAGCCATGGGCCCCTATACCGCCTCCTCCTGCTGCTGCCAGGTCCAGAGTCTCTCATGCCATGTGCCACTTTCAGGTCTCTTCACACTGCTGGTGTGTTTAATTTTTTGACATAGGGTGCAGGCAGATTACGGGCCTCACATAGCTGCTGCCAGGCCCCTAATCTGCCATAGGCCCCTATATACCGCCTCCTCATGCTGCTGCCAAGTCCAGAGTCTGTCATGGTCCCTGTACGGCCTCCCATTGCTGCTGTCTCCATCGCCACACTCTGCTGCCATGTGCCACTTTCAGGTCTCTTCACACTGCTGGTGTGTTAAATTTTTTGACATAGGGTGCAGGCAGATTACGGGCCTCACATAGCTGCTGCCAGGCCCCTAATCTGCCATGGGCCCCTATATACCGCCTCCTCATGCTGCTGCCAAGTCCAGAGTCTGTCATGGTCCCTGTACGGCCTCCCATTGCTGCTGTCTCCATCGCCACACTCTGCTGCCATGTGCCACTTTCAGGTCTCTTCACACTGCTGGTGTGTTAAATTTTTTGACATAGGGTGCAGGCAGATTACGGGCCTCACATAGCTGCTGCCAGGCCCCTAATCTGCCATAGGCCCCTATATACCGCCTCCTCATGCTGCTGCCAAGTCCAGAGTCTGTCATGGTCCCTGTACGGCCTCCCATTGCTGCTGTCTCCATCGCCACACTCTGCTGCCATGTGCCACTTTCAGGTCTCTTCACACTGCTGGTGTGTTAAATTTTTTGACATAGGGTGCAGGCAGATTACGGGCCTCACATAGCTGCTGCCAGGCCCCTAATCTGCCATGGGCCCCTATATACCACCTCCTCCTGCTGCTGCCAGGTCCAGAGTCTCTCATGGGTCCCTGTACGGCCTCCCATTGCTGCTGTCTCCATCGCCACACTCTGCTGCCATGTGCCACTTTCAGGTCTCTTCACACTGCTGGTGTGTTAAATTTTTTGACATAGGGTGCTGCAAGATAACGGGCCTCACATAGCTGCTGCCAGGCCCCTAATCAGCCATGGGCCCCTATACCGCCTCCTCCTGCTGCTGCCAGGTCCAGAGTCTCTCATGCCATGTGCCACTTTCAGGTCTCTTCACACTGCTGGTGTGTTTAATTTTTTGACATAGGGTGCAGGCAGATTACGGGCCTCACATAGCTGCTGCCAGGCCCCTAATCTGCCATGGGCCCCTATATACCGCCTCCTCATGCTGCTGCCAAGTCCAGAGTCTGTCATGGTCCCTGTACGGCCTCCCATTGCTGCTGTCTCCATCGCCACACTCTGCTGCCATGTGCCACTTTCAGGTCTCTTCACACTGCTGGTGTGTTAAATTTTTTGACATAGGGTGCAGGCAGATTACGGGCCTCACATAGCTGCTGCCAGGCCCCTAATCTGCCATGGGCCCCTATATACCGCCTCCTCATGCTGCTGCCAAGTCCAGAGTCTGTCATGGTCCCTGTACGGCCTC
Source organism: Staurois parvus (assembly GCF_062004578.1). NCBI lineage: Eukaryota > Metazoa > Chordata > Amphibia > Anura > Ranidae > Staurois > Staurois parvus. The sequence goes on from NW_028318354.1 coordinate 743,087, forward strand.
CCATTGCTGCTGTCTCCATCGCCACACTCTGCTGCCATGTGCCACTTTCAGGTCTCTTCACACTGCTGGTGTGTTAAATTTTTTGACATAGGGTGCAGGCAGATTACGGGCCTCACATAGCTGCTGCCAGGCCCCTAATCTGCCATAGGCCCCTATAGACCGCCTCCTCATGCTGCTGCCAAGTCCAGAGTCTGTCATGGTCCCTGTACGGCCTCCCATTGCTGCTGTCTCCATCGCCACACTCTGCTGCCATGTGCCACTTTCAGGTCTCTTCACACTGCTGGTGTGTTAAATTTTTTGACATAGGGTGCAGGCAGATTACGGGCCTCACATAGCTGCTGCCAGGCCCCTAATCTGCCATGGGCCCCTATATACCACCTCCTCCTGCTGCTGCCAGGTCCAGAGTCTCTCATGGGTCCCTGTACGGCCTCCCATTGCTGCTGTCTCCATCGCCACACTCTGCTGCCATGTGCCACTTTCAGGTCTCTTCACACTGCTGGTGTGTTAAATTTTTTGACATAGGGTGCTGCAAGATAACGGGCCTCACATAGCTGCTGCCAGGCCCCTAATCAGCCATGGGCCCCTATACCGCCTCCTCCTGCTGCTGCCAGGTCCAGAGTCTCTCATGCCATGTGCCACTTTCAGGTCTCTTCACACTGCTGGTGTGTTTAATTTTTTGACATAGGGTGCAGGCAGATTACGGGCCTCACATAGCTGCTGCCAGGCCCCTAATCTGCCATGGGCCCCTATATACCGCCTCCTCATGCTGCTGCCAAGTCCAGAGTCTGTCATGGTCCCTGTACGGCCTCCCATTGCTGCTGTCTCCATCGCCACACTCTGCTGCCATGTGCCACTTTCAGGTCTCTTCACACTGCTGGTGTGTTAAATTTTTTGACATAGGGTGCAGGCAGATTACGGGCCTCACATAGCTGCTGCCAGGCCCCTAATCTGCCATGGGCCCCTATATACCGCCTCCTCATGCTGCTGCCAAGTCCAGAGTCTGTCATGGTCCCTGTACGGCCTCCCATTGCTGCTGTCTCCATCGCCACACTCTGCTGCCATGTGCCACTTTCAGGTCTCTTCACACTGCTGGTGTGTTAAATTTTTTGACATAGGGTGCAGGCAGATTACGGGCCTCACATAGCTGCTGCCAGGCCCCTAATCTGCCATAGGCCCCTATAGACCGCCTCCTCATGCTGCTGCCAAGTCCAGAGTCTGTCATGGTCCCTGTACAGCCTCCCATTGCTGCTGTCTCCATCGCCACACTCTGCTGCCATGTGCCACTTTCAGGTCTCTTCACACTGCTGGTGTGTTAAATTTTTTGACATAGGGTGCAGGCAGATTACGGGCCTCACATAGCTGCTGCCAGGCCCCTAATCTGCCATGGGCCCCTATATACCACCTCCTCCTGCTGCTGCCAGGTCCAGAGTCTCTCATGGGTCCCTGTACGGCCTCCCATTGCTGCTGTCTCCATCGCCACACTCTGCTGCCATGTGCCACTTTCAGGTCTCTTCACACTGCTGGTGTGTTAAATTTTTTGACATAGGGTGCTGCAAGATAACGGGCCTCACATAGCTGCTGCCAGGCCCCTAATCAGCCATGGGCCCCTATACCGCCTCCTCCTGCTGCTGCCAGGTCCAGAGTCTCTCATGCCATGTGCCACTTTCAGGTCTCTTCACACTGCTGGTGTGTTTAATTTTTTGACATAGGGTGCAGGCAGATTACGGGCCTCACATAGCTGCTGCCAGGCCCCTAATCTGCCATAGGCCCCTATATACCGCCTCCTCATGCTGCTGCCAAGTCCAGAGTCTGTCATGGTCCCTGTACGGCCTCCCATTGCTGCTGTCTCCATCGCCACACTCTGCTGCCATGTGCCACTTTCAGGTCTCTTCACACTGCTGGTGTGTTAAATTTTTTGACATAGGGTGCAGGCAGATTACGGGCCTCACATAGCTGCTGCCAGGCCCCTAATCTGCCATGGGCCCCTATATACCACCTCCTCCTGCTGCTGCCAGGTCCAGAGTCTCTCATGGGTCCCTGTACGGCCTCCCATTGCTGCTGTCTCCATCGCCACACTCTGCTGCCATGTGCCACTTTCAGGTCTCTTCACACTGCTGGTGTGTTAAATTTTTTGACATAGGGTGCTGCAAGATAACGGGCCTCACATAGCTGCTGCCAGGCCCCTAATCAGCCATGGGCCCCTATACCGCCTCCTCCTGCTGCTGCCAGGTCCAGAGTCTCTCATGCCATGTGCCACTTTCAGGTCTCTTCACACTGCTGGTGTGTTTAATTTTTTGACATAGGGTGCAGGCAGATTACGGGCCTCACATAGCTGCTGCCAGGCCCCTAATCTGCCATAGGCCCCTATATACCGCCTCCTCATGCTGCTGCCAAGTCCAGAGTCTGTCATGGTCCCTGTACGGCCTCCCATTGCTGCTGTCTCCATCGCCACACTCTGCTGCCATGTGCCACTTTCAGGTCTCTTCACACTGCTGGTGTGTTAAATTTTTTGACATAGGGTGCAGGCAGATTACGGGCCTCACATAGCTGCTGCCAGGCCCCTAATCTGCCATGGGCCCCTATATACCGCCTCCTCATGCTGCTGCCAAGTCCAGAGTCTGTCATGGTCCCTGTACGGCCTCCCATTGCTGCTGTCTCCATCGCCACACTCTGCTGCCATGTGCCACTTTCAGGTCTCTTCACACTGCTGGTGTGTTAAATTTTTTGACATAGGGTGCAGGCAGATTACGGGCCTCACATAGCTGCTGCCAGGCCCCTAATCTGCCATAGGCCCCTATATACCGCCTCCTCATGCTGCTGCCAAGTCCAGAGTCTGTCATGGTCCCTGTACGGCCTCCCATTGCTGCTGTCTCCATCGCCACACTCTGCTGCCATGTGCCACTTTCAGGTCTCTTCACACTGCTGGTGTGTTAAATTTTTTGACATAGGGTGCAGGCAGATTACGGGCCTCACATAGCTGCTGCCAGGCCCCTAATCTGCCATGGGCCCCTATATACCACCTCCTCCTGCTGCTGCCAGGTCCAGAGTCTCTCATGGGTCCCTGTACGGCCTCCCATTGCTGCTGTCTCCATCGCCACACTCTGCTGCCATGTGCCACTTTCAGGTCTCTTCACACTGCTGGTGTGTTAAATTTTTTGACATAGGGTGCTGCAAGATAACGGGCCTCACATAGCTGCTGCCAGGCCCCTAATCAGCCATGGGCCCCTATACCGCCTCCTCCTGCTGCTGCCAGGTCCAGAGTCTCTCATGCCATGTGCCACTTTCAGGTCTCTTCACACTGCTGGTGTGTTTAATTTTTTGACATAGGGTGCAGGCAGATTACGGGCCTCACATAGCTGCTGCCAGGCCCCTAATCTGCCATGGGCCCCTATATACCGCCTCCTCATGCTGCTGCCAAGTCCAGAGTCTGTCATGGTCCCTGTACGGCCTCCCATTGCTGCTGTCTCCATCGCCACACTCTGCTGCCATGTGCCACTTTCAGGTCTCTTCACACTGCTGGTGTGTTAAATTTTTTGACATAGGGTGCAGGCAGATTACGGGCCTCACATAGCTGCTGCCAGGCCCCTAATCTGCCATGGGCCCCTATATACCGCCTCCTCATGCTGCTGCCAAGTCCAGAGTCTGTCATGGTCCCTGTACGGCCTCCCATTGCTGCTGTCTCCATCGCCACACTCTGCTGCCATGTGCCACTTTCAGGTCTCTTCACACTGCTGGTGTGTTAAATTTTTTGACATAGGGTGCAGGCAGATTACGGGCCTCACATAGCTGCTGCCAGGCCCCTAATCTGCCATGGGCCCCTATATACCACCTCCTCCTGCTGCTGCCAGGTCCAGAGTCTCTCATGGGTCCCTGTACGGCCTCCCATTGCTGCTGTCTCCATCGCCACACTCTGCTGCCATGTGCCACTTTCAGGTCTCTTCACACTGCTGGTGTGTTAAATTTTTTGACATAGGGTGCTGCAAGATAACGGGCCTCACATAGCTGCTGCCAGGCCCCTAATCAGCCATGGGCCCCTATACCGCCTCCTCCTGCTGCTGCCAGGTCCAGAGTCTCTCATGCCATGTGCCACTTTCAGGTCTCTTCACACTGCTGGTGTGTTTAATTTTTTGACATAGGGTGCAGGCAGATTACGGGCCTCACATAGCTGCTGCCAGGCCCCTAATCTGCCATGGGCCCCTATATACCGCCTCCTCATGCTGCTGCCAAGTCCAGAGTCTGTCATGGTCCCTGTACGGCCTCCCATTGCTGCTGTCTCCATCGCCACACTCTGCTGCCATGTGCCACTTTCAGGTCTCTTCACACTGCTGGTGTGTTAAATTTTTTGACATAGGGTGCAGGCAGATTACGGGCCTCACATAGCTGCTGCCAGGCCCCTAATCTGCCATGGGCCCCTATATACCGCCTCCTCATGCTGCTGCCAAGTCCAGAGTCTGTCATGGTCCCTGTACGGCCTCCCATTGCTGCTGTCTCCATCGCCACACTCTGCTGCCATGTGCCACTTTCAGGTCTCTTCACACTGCTGGTGTGTTAAATTTTTTGACATAGGGTGCAGGCAGATTACGGGCCTCACATAGCTGCTGCCAGGCCCCTAATCTGCCATAGGCCCCTATAGACCGCCTCCTCATGCTGCTGCCAAGTCCAGAGTCTGTCATGGTCCCTGTACGGCCTCCCATTGCTGCTGTCTCCATCGCCACACTCTGCTGCCATGTGCCACTTTCAGGTCTCTTCACACTGCTGGTGTGTTAAATTTTTTGACATAGGGTGCAGGCAGATTACGGGCCTCACATAGCTGCTGCCAGGCCCCTAATCTGCCATGGGCCCCTATATACCACCTCCTCCTGCTGCTGCCAGGTCCAGAGTCTCTCATGGGTCCCTGTACGGCCTCCCATTGCTGCTGTCTCCATCGCCACACTCTGCTGCCATGTGCCACTTTCAGGTCTCTTCACACTGCTGGTGTGTTAAATTTTTTGACATAGGGTGCTGCAAGATAACGGGCCTCACATAGCTGCTGCCAGGCCCCTAATCAGCCATGGGCCCCTATACCGCCTCCTCCTGCTGCTGCCAGGTCCAGAGTCTCTCATGCCATGTGCCACTTTCAGGTCTCTTCACACTGCTGGTGTGTTTAATTTTTTGACATAGGGTGCAGGCAGATTACGGGCCTCACATAGCTGCTGCCAGGCCCCTAATCTGCCATAGGCCCCTATATACCGCCTCCTCATGCTGCTGCCAAGTCCAGAGTCTGTCATGGTCCCTGTACGGCCTCCCATTGCTGCTGTCTCCATCGCCACACTCTGCTGCCATGTGCCACTTTCAGGTCTCTTCACACTGCTGGTGTGTTAAATTTTTTGACATAGGGTGCAGGCAGATTACGGGCCTCACATAGCTGCTGCCAGGCCCCTAATCTGCCATGGGCCCCTATATACCGCCTCCTCATGCTGCTGCCAAGTCCAGAGTCTGTCATGGTCCCTGTACGGCCTCCCATTGCTGCTGTCTCCATCGCCACACTCTGCCATGTGCCACTTTCAGGTCTCTTCACACTGCTGGTGTGTTTAATTTTTTGACATAGGGTGCAGGCAGATTACGGGCCTCACATAGCTGCTGCCAGGCCCCTAATCTGCCATAGGCCCCTATATACCGCCTCCTCATGCTGCTGCCAGGTCCAGAGTCTCTCATGGGTCCCTGTACGGCCTCCCATTGCTGCTTTCTCCATCGCCACACTCTGCCATGTGCCACTTTCAGGTCTCCTCACACACTGCTGGTGTGTTGAATTTTTTGACATAGGGTGCTGGCAGATTACGGGCCTCCCATAGCTGCTGCCAGGCCCCTAATCTGCCATGGGCCCCTATATACCGCCTCCTCATGCTGCTGCCAAGTCCAGAGTCTGTCATGGGTCCCTGTACGGCCTCCCATTGCTGCTGTCTCCATCGCCACACTCTGCCATGTGCCACTTTCAGGTCTCCTCACACACTGCTGGTGTGTAGAATTTTTTGACATAGGGTGCTGGCAGATTACGGGCCTCCCATAGCTGCTGCCAGGCCCCTAATCTGCCATGGGCCCCTATATACCGCCTCCTCATGCTGCTGCCAAGTCCAGAGTCTGTCATGGGTCCCTGTACGGCCTCCCATTGCTGCTGTCTCCATCGCCACACTCTGCCATGTGCCACTTTCAGGTCTCCTCACACTGCTGGTGTGTTGAATTTTTTGACATAGGGTGCTGGCAGATTACGGGCCTCCTATAGCTGCTGCCAGGCCCCTAATCTGCCATGGGCCCCTATATACCGCCTCCTCATGCTGCTGCCAAGTTCAGAGTCTGTCATGGGTCCCTGTACGGCCTCCCATTGCTGCTGTCTCCATCGCCACACTCTGCCATGTGCCACTTTCAGGTCTCCTCACACTGCTGGTGTGTTGAATTTTTTGACATAGGGTGCTGGCAGATTACGGGCCTCCTATAGCTGCTGCCAGGCCCCTAATCTGCCATAAGCCCCTATATACCGCCTCCTCATGCTGCTGCCAAGTCCAGAGTCTGTCATGGGTCCCTGTACGGCCTCCCATTGCTGCTGTCTCCATCGCCACACTCTGCCATGTGCCACTTTCAGGTCTCCTCACACACTGCTGGTGTGTTGAATTTTTTGACATAGGGTGCTGGCAGATTACGGGCCTCCTATAGCTGCTGCCAGGCCCCTAATCTGCCGTAGGCCCCTATATACCGCCTCCTCATGCTGCTGCCAGGTCCAGAGTCTCTCATGGGTCCCTGTACGGCCTCCCATTGCTGCTGTCTCCATCGCCACACTCTGCCATGTGCCACTTTCAGGTCTCCTCACACTGCTGGTGTGTTCCATTTTTTGTCATAGGGTGCTGGCAGATTATGGGCCTCCCATAACTGCTGCCAGGCCCCTAATCTGCCATGGGCCCCTATACCGACTCCTCATGCTGTGACGTTGCAACAAGGTGGAATTCAACCCTACATATGTTAGACCGCCTTTACGAACAGCAAAAGGCCATCACAGATTTCCTGATGTTAAAAGCAGATAAAGGTACTCCCTGTGTAACTTAGATGTCAGCCATTGGCAGCTCATGCGTGACACCTGCGCTTGCTCAGGCCCTTTGAGGAGGCCACGCTATTCGTGAGTCGGCAGGACTATGGGATGAACGACGTCATTCCTCTGTTGCACGTCCTGGAACAAATGCTGTTAACAATGGCTGGTCAGGGTGCGGTAGACGTGGCGCACAGATCTCAACGCCACATGGCCCCTGTGGGGGCAGGACTGGAAGAAGAGGAGGAGGTAGAGGAGGACATTGGTGCTCAGGAATTATTGAGTGAAATGGGTGGTTTTTCCACTCAGCGGACAGGAGTGGAGGAGCAGGAGCATCTGGTAGAGGAGGAGGAAGAGGAGACAGAGGACCTAGACGCACCGTGGCAGTATGCTGTGGAGATGGAGGCAGGGAGTCCCTCGCATTCCTTGGCACAAATGGCCCATAGCATGCTCGGTTGCTTGCGTAGCGACAGCCGAATAATAACCATCAGACAGAGGGATGACTTTTGGCTGTCCACCTTGTTGGACCCTCGCTACCGTTCAAAAATGGTGGCCTTTTTCACACCTGCTGAGAGGGAGGCCAAAATAACGTACTATAAAAAACACCTATGTAGTCAGCTGGTCTCTGCCTGTCTGCGCCAACGTCCATCCTCAGACACTGTGGGCCCTGTGCGCTCGTGTTCCGCTGCCATGGCAGCAGGGGAGGGGTGGGGTGGTAGGAGCAGTGGCAGCTCCACCAGCAGCGGCTGCCTCAGTCTGCAGTCGATGATGAGTAGCTTTCTTCACCAGCGCAGTGAGGAAACTACTAACCAGCCGCAGCAGCAGCAGCAGCATCAGGTGGACCTGGAGCAGGACCTCAAACAACAGGCTTAGGCCTACTTGGACAGCACCCTGCCAACCGAGGTAGACAATCCCCTTGACTACTGGGCAACGAAACTTGACCTTTGGCCCCAACTAGCTGAATTTGCCCTTGAAAGGCTGTCATGCCCGGCCAGTAGCGTGGCATCGGAGCGCGTGTTTAGTGCGGCAGGAGGTATTGCAACTCCGCGGAGGACACGACTGTCCACCCAAAGTGTGGAGAGACTCACGTTTGTGAAAATGAATCAGGCGTGGATTAGTCTGGATTTCAAACCACCAGTTCCTGACACAACTGACTAAATCCGCCATGAATCATGCCCCAAACATGTGCCACTTTCAGGTCTCCTCACACTGCTGGTGTGTTCCATTTTTTGTCATAGGGTGCTGGCAGATTACGGGCCTCCCATAGCTGCTGCCAGGCCCCTAATCTGCCATGGGCCCCTATACCGCCTCCTCATGCTGCTGCCAAGTCCAGAGTCTCTCATGGGTCCCTGTACGGCCTCCCATTGCTGCTGCCTCCATCGCCACACTCTGCCATGTGCCACTTTCAGGTCTCCTCACACTGCTGGTGTGTTCCATTTTTTGTCATAGGGTGCTGGCAGATTACGGGCCTCCCATAGCTGCTGCCAGGCCCCTAATCTGCCATGGGCCCCTATACCGCCTCCTCATGCTGCTGCCAGGTCCAGAGTCTCTCATGGGTCCCTGTACGGCCTCCCATTGCTGCTGTCTCCATCGCCACACTCTGCCATGTGCCACTTTCAGGTCTCCTCACACTGCTGGTGGGTTCCATTTTTTGTCATAGGGTGCTGGCAGATTACGGGCCTCCCATAGCTGCTGCCAGGCCCGTAATCTGCCATGGGCCCCCGTACCGACTCCTCATGCTGCTGCCAGGCCCGTAATCTGTCATGGGCCACTGTTGTCGCTTGTTGGCATATTCCGCTCGTTCAGATGCTCCTTCTCCTGCTACTCCTCTTCACGGATTCCGTCAGCAGTCTTTCTTGGAATCCGTTTCCAAGAGACAACAGTTTGCGAGCACGCACCCGACGGTGCAGAAGCTGAACGTCCTCCTGTCCAAGTTGCTGCTGCCAGGCTCGTAATCTGTCATGCGCCCCTGTACCGCCTCCTCATGCTGCTGCCAGGTCCAGAGTGTGTCATGGGCCCCCGTACCGACTCCTCATGCTGCTGCCAGGCCCGTAATCTGTCATGGGCCCCTGTACCGCCTCCCCATGCTGCTGCCAGGTCCAGAGTGTGTCATGGGTCCCTGTACGGCCTCCCATTGCTGCTGCCAGGCCCGTAATCTGCCATGGGCCCCTGTACCGACTCCTCATGCTGCTGCCAGGCCCGTAATCTGTCATGGGCCCCTGTACCGCCTCCTCATGCTGCTGCCAGGTCCAGAGTGTGTCATGGGTCCCTGTACGGCCTCCCATTGCTGCTGTCTCTATCGCCACACTCTGCCATGTGCCACTTTCAGGTCTCCTCACACTGCTGGTGGTTTCCATTTTTGTCATAGGGTGCTGTATGGCCTCCCATTGCTGCTGCCTCCACCGCCACACTGTGGCTCCACACTCTGGTTTTGGCCCCGTGACTGCCCAAATGAGTGAAGTGTGCGGTGATTCTAAGATCGACGGCACTCATCTGCATGTCATACTGACTGACAGTATTATTTCTCTTCCCCAGCAGACTCCAAGGGCATTTAAATTAAAGGTACAGTGTTCTGCACTAATATTAAGTCTCTCTGAAGCCTAGAAACACCCTTTTTTAAGTTAAATTCACAGCGAATTTATTCGACTCGAATCGAATATTGTCCACGAATTCGCCGAATCAGTCGAATCGAATTTTTCATTTCTTCGCTCATCTCTAGTTAGAATATACCATTTGCTTTTGAAATCTTGTGGCATGGGGCATTTATTTACCCTTTGATCCCTAGGTGGGAATGATTGCTGATGGAAAAAAATAGAAAATAGTACAAAAAACAATTCTGTGCAAGGTGTAACAAGGTAAAAGAGGAGAATGTGCACTGCCTAAGGGGTAAATTACATAAATGGGTTTCCGCCTCACTTTGAGATTTTCTCTTATTTCTGTGTCTGTGAGATAGGAAATGAAGGGGATCTCCCCACGTTGGATACAGCAAATAAAACCAGGGTCCCCAAACCCTTCCACACTCTATGTAAAAAGATGAAAAATGTTTGCCTTAGATGTGCTTTCATACTTAATATATTTCCTAACTCTTCCTAAGCCGTAAGAAAAAGGAACCCTTATTATGCATACTCATAATACACTGGAAGGCTCTGCATTGAACGCATGCAAGCCCCTTAATAAAAGCAGACAACACCGCCATTCTGGGGTCATAAAAAACTGCACTCAGTCAGATGAAGTGACGAGAAGACAAACTGAGCTGAAAACAAAAGATGTTCAGAGTAATCACAGAAATAGCAAGAGACAACATTGTCAGGCCCTGTCGGTGTTCTCAACCAGATTTCAACCAAGTAATCCATTGAGGTCAGGTGTGGGCTGTAGTGTGACCATACCACTGAATATCTGGCCACAGATGGCTCACGTGTACACAAAAACACCAAATGCTTGCATGATCCAGAAAGTGAAGTTGAAGAAGTAGATGTGAAGGAATAAGAACTACAAGCAAAACACTACTTTGAGATTAAAAGGAACTAAGAAAAAAAATTTTATGCGCTGCCGAACAGGATGAATGGATCACTCTACAATTCTACTGTGTAAGCTGCACACACCAAAAAGTGTTCCCACACCAAATTATGACAATAAAAAAAAATATATAAAAAAAGGTGCTGCACTAACAATTCCCCCCAAAATTCACAAATAAATAATAATAAGCCCTGCATACAACAATAGCAGAGTGATAGTCACTAAATAAACCAATAGTAAAACATACCTCAAACACAAAAAAATTGTGAAACACAAAGAAATATATAAATATAGTGATGATCCAAGGGTGCATATATTAATAAACACCCAGCTGCTCTCTTTAGTAAAAAAATAATTATTCCACCATATATGAAATAAATCATGATTTGAAATATATCAAATATAAATTCCCAAAGAAATAGTGATAATACAAAAAGTGCATATACAAAGAGGGTATATTAATAAACGGCAGGCTGTTCTCCTTAGCGAAAATTAAACACCATATATAGGATAAACCGTGATTCAAATTATATTGAACGTGTAACATAAATTACAGTAGAAGAAAAAATACACATGATCAAAATATACAGTGCAGGTGCTCAGTGATAAATCATAAAGTCCCAAATAAATGATGATCAATCCACAATACATGAAAACTCTTCAAGGTGTCCCCTTAATACACTGCTGTGTCCACCTCCACCAGGGGTGCGCGCTTACCTCACAATTTTGACCTAGAAACCAGGTCAAATTGCGCTCAATTGAAATCCTCTCTCACTTCCAATATATCACAATAGTAGAGGCCCACTTCGGTAAGCCACAGGTGGGCGATAAACTCAAACAGAAACACAGGGGCTCTTCATAGTGTAGAAAGTAATGACTATTTAATGGTAGATATAAAAATACACTCACATGGAACAAAGAGCTAAACAGCCCATTCAGGCATATACACAAAGTTAAACAAAGATGGCGGATGGCATCGCCGTACTGGAAATTACGTTACCACGATTCTGTTCAACGCGTTGTGTCACACACCACGTAACTTCGTCAGGGATAGGATCCTGGTGAGTATAAGAGGCCTGTATAGATCAAGATTTCTCTCATTAATTACTACATATCCTGTTCGTACAACATTTTGTTGAAGACCAAGCAGCCGGCCATAAATACTGGTAAATAAAACAACTCAGTCCACACAAAAATAGGCTCAAACATTAACCCACTTTTCTTCAATCAATAATAAAAATATAAATGAGAAAATATAAAAAAAACAAATAAGAAAATATAAAATATAAGAAGTCAGAAATATCTAAAACATTAATAAATAATAAATACAAATGCCCTCTGCCGGTAATAAATGAATAGTTATGGGTGCCCTCTGTTAAATGGTACCTCCAGACTACCCTGAAACCTAAAATTCAATGGTACCTACAAATCAAAGAGCTGTCAAAGATAGGGACGAAAAGCTAAAACTTTGAAGTATGGCATCTCAATCGTACCTAAAGTTCTCACATAACTCAGAATTTGGTGCATCTCTGCATAGGAACCATTCAGTTTCCAGGTTTTATTGTCGAAGCTTAACTGAACACGCAAACGTTAGAAGCTGATTGGCTACCATGCACAGCTGCACCAGATTTTGAGTACTCCAGGTTTAGAAACTCTCCCCTTGGTGTCCAGATCAGCATAAACAGTAGAAATGTCACCTAAATTGCAGAGGTAGTCAGCAATAAAGTCTGATTTACTGAATACAGGAACTATACTACTAAAGTGCATTACTGGCGACTATGTTAGGTCTGGACCAACAGGATGGGCACTGTCCATAGTAACATTACTGATCTGGAGCGTGCCTGCAATGAGGGGCCATCGCTGATGCACCAGGGATGGCTGCACCTCCTGCCCACCACATGTCCCGGCTACGCTTGTAATGCAGTAATTTCTAAGAGAGGATCAACCCTTTTGTACTCCCAAAAGTAATAAAGAAAACTTTGGCTTTACATATACTTTAAATTGTTTACTTTGTTGGCTGATCACAACGCCGTCACCTGAATCTTTACTATCAAAGCATGCTGACTTGAGTCACAATGTACTAATATTGGGTGACATGCTAATCAAGTCATATTCATTTTTAAAAAGTTGAATTCATCCCATGCATCCGAAGATAGAAGAAACACTGGAAGATTGCTGTAGTGGAGACAACAATAATACAAGATGGAACCCAACTCTCATAAACTCTACCATGTACACGGCTTCCACTCCAGGACTCTGCTAGACACATACTGTTCCAGTAAACCAGAAGCACCCTTTGCTCATGAGGCTTTAAGTTATCCTGCAAGGAAATTTCACAATGCATTTTGCACAGGTGGGTAAAGCTCTTTTTTGAATAATATATTCTTTGTGCAGGAAGTATATATTGGGAGATATGAAGCATGGACTATTGATTTGCAGAATGGTCTTGTGCAAGTGAAGAAATGACAGAAAACAGAAGATGAAAGAATCACATATTTACACAAACCAGCTAAAGACAAAATACAGTTGCTTCGGATCCACTTTAGGAAAACCTGTAGATACTTTAACTTAGTGTTGGAGTAAAATAATATGCATAGGGGGTGAACAGCCAGGATTTTAGAGATCTCAATAATAAAATGCTGGAGATATAGAAGTAACCCATAGGGGGTTTACGTTTCCGGCACCTACCAATAACCACTTTAGGAAAACCTGTGGATAGTTTAACTTCGGGCTAGTTCAGACTAGATGCAGTTCAGTGCACTTTTTTGTGCATCTAAAATGCATGCACAGTGTTTTCCGTGTAAAAGGTGGGGTTCAGCGAGCGCTTAAGGATGAAAAGCGGCTAGAACACTAAAAAGGAAACCATATAACCTTCTAAAAATGAACATAAAACGTGTAGTGCAGCGCTATATGAAAAATGAAATAAAAATATAATACAGATGCTTAAAGCTAAAATACGCATTAAAAATTGCTGGTAAAGCATAGAAAATGATAAAATTATAATAAATATATGACATATGAATAATGTCCGTGTCAAATGTGGAGTAGGTGATAAACGTCCCAACAACCATGCACTATATATAAATAAACGGATATATCAATGTCCAAATAGGTGCAGAAAGTGATGTTGGTAACAATATTCCGAACGGGTGACTTCTCTAATCCTAGTAACACCTGTCATCCGGTAACATGCAGGAAAAATTGTAAAATTGCACACTCACCGGAGGCGCAATATAAATGTGCATTTAAATCAATAAAGCCCAAGCTCCCCTCTGTCCTGGAAAGGATGCAGCCTGGAGTGGATAACCTCTTCTGTGGATAAGGGCGATGGAATATCATTTCTAGAGGTCCCATTTAATAGTCAGCTGCGATGGGGGTCTGTTAAAGATATCTCTCCTCTGGGCCCTGGGACGGTCACCTTGGGTTCCAGCTATATAATAATATATTTATTATAATTTTATCATTTTCTATGCATTACCAGCAATTTTTACTGCATATTTTAGCTTTAAGCATCTGTATTGTCTTTTTATTTAATTTTTCATATAGCGCTGCACTACACATTTTAAGTGTTTTCCATGTATTCCAATGGCCCTGGTTCACACTAGTGCAGTCAGTTCCAGTGCAGAAAAAAAAAGTAGAACATGCTGCATTTTTTCTGCACAGAACCATACTGGAACATGGCAAACTGTATCAAAACTGCACCGCAACTGTGTGTAGTGGGAACTGTAAGCAAAAACGTATCCAGAATGCATGCGGAGTGCATTTTTGTACTGTGAACTGGCCCTTAGTGTTGGAGTAAAAGAATATACATAGGGTGTGAAGAGCCAGGATTTTAGAGATCTCATTAATAAAATGCTGGGAGATATAGAAGTAACCCATAGGGGGTTTAACGTTCCGGCACCGACCAATAACTGAAACATCAGTTTTGAATGAACCGATATATGCCCATTACGCCCATTGCTTGAATGTCCTACAGTATATTGATATTTAGGTGGAACACAATTGTACTTTAGCTGTTCTGAATTCAAATGCACTTCAGAGAAACCATCCATACCACAGCTCTCTGAAGTTTTTTTTAATCTTTTTCTGTAGGTAACTTTAAAGGAGACGTGTTGATTGACATCACCACTGGTCCCATCATTCACCATCTCTGTTCAGCACAAAAATACTTCAGAGATATCATCCTTCTCAAACCTTCTGACCACTGTATTATAGAAGTGAAAAAATGGATGAACAGCCGAACCGGAGCGTTTGATTGGTCGCACACCTTTACACTTACTACAGAAACAGAAGGAAAGAGGTGAAGTATCTGTCAGCTTTTTGTCTGAGTCAGGCTGAATGCATGGTGTGATGATCTAGAAGTATTGCGAGGAGGACCAGACATTATTTTTAAAACATTTGTATTATTTTAGTAGTTTCAGCTTGTTAGAAGACTTGTAAATCAGGTGATAATATGAGGGAAAAAATGATGTTCATAATGCTCTAATACTTCACTAACCTCAAATGTAATGTAGCCCTGTTTTGGGGGGGGGTTATGTGAAATGGCCCACACCAAACAAGCTATGGCACTAACCGGTATATGAGTAGGCAATCCTGAGCCTTCGCTATATGGAAGAGGGGGTTGTGATAATACAAATGGCAGTGCCTCCACCTAGAATAGGGATCCTGCAATTGAGGAGACTCACCCCTTTCTAGGAATGTAACAGGTGGACAACTTAAAGTAACTATACATAGCAGTATTAATGCACCCAGCTTATATTGAAAACATGTCACCACACCTGTATGAGATTAATGCAAAGTTTATATAAAGCAGCCACATAAAACAGGATGCATAAGAATAACATTCAGGAATTACAATTTAGCATAAATTGGGAGGTTGCAATTATACCCGGGTATATGTGCATGTAGTATACAGAATACCTCCAACCATGGGTTATAGCGCAGTCCGGTTGCAGGGGCCCCTGGAGAGGTGAGAGTCAATAAGATGCACGCTTCCACTTTAGATGCTGTGATGGCGTCCAAGTAACATGCGGATGATTGCACTGCTTGTCTGAAGATCAGCGATGCATCACCTAAAAGGATAAAATGCTCTATCTATCCTCACTCTTAGTCCCTATCCCTAAACTGGGCTGTCACTGCAACCGGGCCTCTATCTGTCTAAGTGGCCGTCGGATGCCTAACCTACCTCTAGCCTAATCTATCCAACGCTCCCTATGCTAATCCTAGCTAAAGAGAGATCCAGACCAATAAGGCTCTTCAAGCAAAGAGGCTGCAAAGATACACTGCAATTAACAGAAAGTTCCCCTGACAGTCTTATGCAGGTGAAAACACTGATCTATATATATATATATATATATATATATATATATATATATATATATAGACAACTATAAGGATTCTGCAGTGTGTAAATAGAAAAATGAAAATGAACCACAAATCTCTCTCTTACAGAGATATTAGGGTTCCTATACAGAAGTTGAAATATAACAGAGGCAGACCTAATCTGCTTCAGTAACAACTACATAGATAGCAGCCTTGTTAATCTGGATCATTACTCACAGAATCCCCATACAGTTCTCCCCAGATACACAGCACATGGCAGGCTGGTACCCTCTGCCTGATACTTCCTGGAAAACAACTATATAACATCCTGGGGTTTCTTGACCTCCTTGTAGGGGCAGGAAGCACACCTAGGGACTTGTCTGTAATGGGACCTCTATGGTAGTGGCTGTATATGGATGTAAACAAACCACAACTAGTGTATAAAATAACAGTTCCCTACAGTAATAATGATAGAGGGATCTTATTAGGTATGCAGCATGTGATACCCAGCAAAAGAGGTGGAGGAGAGGAGAGGGAAAGGGAGAAAATGGGAAAGAAGTGGAGTGGAATGGGTGAGGACAGGAGAGAAAGAGAGGAGAAGAGAACTGAAAGGAGAGGAGAAAAAAGTGTAGGGGAAGAGGGGGGCGTAGGGGTGATTTCTGAATGCAATGGGCTCCTGTACAAGATCATCACCTGGACCCCCGTGAGTCCAGAATAAGGGAGAATCATGCCACACTCCACCCACCTACACATGTACATTAAAAAAAAAACATTCTGTTTCACAATTCAGTAGGCACAGAGCACCATGCCAAATTGTGGGTGTAGTTGCTCTATTACTAGCAGCAAGGAATTAAAGGGCATGGCTAAATAAAACCTGAGTCTAACACATACAATACTCAGTATAATATTTTTTTTTAAATGAAGCTCGTCCATTACATATTCTTTTTAGTCTACCAAACCGCTTGCAGACTGTGCATTGTTTACTGCTACAGTGCGGTCAGGCTGTGCAAAATCACACACGCATACACACACACTGTATATATATATATATATATATATATATATATATATATATATATATATATACATACACACAGTATATAGTATGTAATTGTTTATTTATGTGTAGGGGGTGCACGCACGTTTGCTGGCCGACCAGTACATGCTGATCAGCACAGGCGGGTCCCAGCCATGGATCATTGGCCAGGACCCACCGATTGGTGGAGCAGATGACAGGAGAGAGATCTGTGTTGGTAAACAACACAGATCTCTCTACTGACAGCAGGGATGTTTTATGCCAGGGAATAAACACTGTCACATCCCTTAGTAAAATCGAGACACAGTAAACTCATGAACACTTGCTAGGCACACAGTTAACCCTTTGATTGGCCCAGATGTTAACCCTTTCCTACCCAGTGTTATTAGTACAGTGACAGTGCATATTTATTAGCACTGATCACTGTATTAGTGTCACTGGTGATGTCAGTGGCAGTTAGTCAGTTCCCACTCAGTGTCAGCTAGTGTCAGATTGCCTACCACACGATCACAGCCCCACTATAAGTTGTTGATTGCCACCATTACTAGTATAACAATAAATAAATAAATAAAACCTCTAGTATATATACCGTCATTTGTAGACACTATAACTTTAACGCAAACCAATTAATATACACTTATTCAGATTTTTTTTACCAAAGACATTTTGTAGCAGAATACATTTTGGCCTAAATTCATAGAGAAATGTTATTTTTTTGTATTGGATATGTTTTATATCAAAATGTAAAAAATATTTTATATTTTCAAAATCTTTGGTCATTTTTCAATTATATATTAATAAATAATAAATCCCAATAGTAATCAAATACCTCCAAAAGAAAGCTCTATTTGTGTTAAAAAAATTATATAAATGTCATTTGTATACAGTATTGCATGACTGCGCAATTGTCATTTAAAGTAGTACAGTTCTGAATAGCAAAAAATGGCTTGGTCATGAAGACGATATAATCTTCCAGCAGTCAAATGGTTAAAGAAGAACTTCATAAAATAGTCAGTGGCTACTTAGCAACAAGCAACAGTTAAAACAAAAATATTCTGGTTAGAGGTATTGGTGGTCAGTGGCTGGCTGTAAAAATACCCCCCAACCTTGGTGGCTAATGTCTGGTTGGAACAATAACCCCCCCCCCACACCTCACACACACACACACACACACACACACATTGGAGGTCAGGAACTGGCTCTAAAAACACCTCCCCCATTGATGGTTAGTGGCTGGCTGGAATAATAACCCCCCCCCCCCCCCAACATTGGTGGTTTGTGTTTGGCTGGAGCAAACCCCTTTCAGCATTAGCAGTCAGTGGCTGGCTGGAACTAGAAGCATCCCCTCCCTTCCCAGCATTGGTGACTAATAGCTGGCTGGAATATTTCCGTCTTCCACTCAGCATTGGTGGTTAGTGGATAACTGTAAGCACTTCATCTCTATGGTAAATGGATGGAGTTGACACTCCTCTCCCACTGATACCTGGAAGGCTCTTCCACAGCTCAGAAATGTTAGCGGCATTCACCATCTCAGACTTAATATACTCAATGATCACACAATATCAGTTGAATGCTTTACATGACAAGGGATGTGCCTTTTCCTTCCAGTGACCAATGTGAGGACAAGGAAATGGGACTCAGGACGGCAATTACACATGTTGTAAAATTCGATCTCAACAAAGAAAATCTCACAGACCCAGTTGGACTACCACAAGGTGACTGCCTGGTGTTCTTTAGTATTCTGGAAGCCATCAGCAAAGACCTTGAAGATTTTGCAAGGAATTTCAGGAGATTCTCAAAGCTTCTAAAACCTGGAGGGCATTTGATTTATTATGGATTTCTAAATGGCACATTCTATATAGTTGGGGGTGAGACGTTCCATATGGTAAAGTGTAATGAAAGCGTCTTGAGAAGTATGCTCAGTGACCAAGGATTTGTTATCACCCATTTGGAGGTTTCCCAAAGGAAGGCTGAGACTGATCTGGCTGATTTTGATTCAGTTGTGTTCTTTACAGCTTATAAAACAGAAGTTTTAAACCCCATTCACCCCATTGTGTTAGAAAGTTCACAGCTGTTTTAATGAAAGAACATAAGATGTTTTAGTACAATTATAATGTGTAACATTAAAATGTAATGCAAGGCAAACAGCAGGTTGTGTGAGTTTTGAGTAAGTTTTCCATGAATTTTCTTCCTGGGAAATGTACCATGTGACTTTTGTTTTTCAAAAAAATCACTAATTTAAATGCATTTTGTGTTTTCAGTGCTTTTTCACTGTTTCCATGTGTTGCTATTGACCATAAGGTAATACACATTTCTACCAAAAGAATTTGTCAAAATCAAAATGCACTTCTCTTTAACGCAGCACATTGATGTCAACAACTTCATAGATTATTACGTCAACTAGTTTTCATCTGCTTTTATTACGCTGTGATCCTGAGTTGTAGGGCATATAAAAAGATTGCATTAATGGGTCCTTAGGTAGGAAACAGAACTTAGAAACATATTTCAGAATGTCACCTATGTACTGGTTAAATACCTCAAATGTTGGGACAGTTCTCTGCACATAGAGATCGCCAACCACAAATCTGCTTCCTAAACCTGAACACCAAACATTTCACACTGACATAAACAAGCTGTGGCCATTTAGCTATGCAGACTGTCAAAGATAATGTCTTAGTATCTTTGATTGATTTGTAAGCTAATAAAAGAATAAAAATCTAAATTTTCTGATTCCAGAACTTTTATTTGTGGTGTTTCTTTACCTTTACTTACCCATTATTTAACAATTTATTAACACTCAGTAACCCTGATTCATTTTCATTATGCCCTTCTTCCCTTCTTGGCTTCTCTATTTTCAAAATTGATTTTCTTCTTACTATTCATATATAACCATTTTATTTTTGTACATTTTGCTAAGTCATTTTTGTAGTTTTACCTCGCCCAAATACCTAAATAATTAGGTAATTAACAAAATTTTAAAAAATAGGAGGGGCCATGGGTGTCGGCAGTGGACCCCAGAATAGGAGGATTGGGGCTGCTTTGTGCAAAACCGCTGCACAGAGCAGCCCCGATCCTCCTATTCTGGGGTCCACTGTTATTTTCATTTTTTAAAAATGAAGCTTTAATGGCACATTAAAGGGTACAAAGCTGCAAATATATGTACCATGGAGGGAAGGAGAGGTGTAAAGAAAGTAGTGATTGACTCATCTTGACTATGTTGAAATGATGAAAGTCCTTTAAACAATTTGAAGCTGAAGTAATTTGCCCCAGCACTGGTTTACAATCAGTTTTTTTCAGATTATGTCAACTAGAAAGGTTTTGGCTTTTTCAGCAATGGGGGCATAGACTGACCCCCTGAAAAACACATTGGCTTTAAAATAAAACAGTTTGGACTTGAAATCTTGTGGCATGGGACATTTATCCACCTTTGATCCTTAGATGGGAACAATTGCTAATAGGAAAAGTACTCTGTTAGCGGAGGAAATAGCTGGAGGTGATCAGGTAAGAGCTTATGAGAAGAACTGAGGAAAATGGTAAAATTGTAGGAAACGATCTTGTGTAAAGAGTAAAAAAGAGGAGAACATGCAGTGCCTAATGCAGAAGAAGGGGACCCGCACAAAAATACCTGAAACCGCACCACCCGCACAGAGCAATACGGAACCCACAGACGGGGGGCCATTAATTCTAATGGCACGCCGCCCACTCTGAAAATCGCAACTGTACTGGGAAACTTGGTTCCCGTGCGGACTGTGGTTTCCAAAGAAGTGCAGGGACACCTTCCCTTTCGTGTCCCGGGGCACGGGAGTCCATTCAAATGTGAACCAGGTGTAAAGGGCTTCCCTAAAATGCAACATGTGAGAATGGCCAAAAAGGCACATGCTCTTTGACACACTTCATAGTGTGTGCAAGCCCTCAATGAAGGGTACATGAGCTTCTGCCATGCATAGGGCTCCTTATTGAGATGCACAGGTTGCCCTTCTGGCAAAGTGCAGAACAAAAAGTGCAACGCAGGACTACATCTATGAGAACGGAGTCTCATATAACAAATTAGGAACCCCAGATTTAGCAAAGGACAGGAAAGCATACAAACCTGATCAGGGATGACTTGTAGTGAATCCACTCTATCTACAAAGAGATCAGAGGGGACCCCCACGTATGATCATGTGGTACACAGTACATAGGTGTGTGAACACAATCAGAGCTTACACTGGGGTGACCCTCATTATTACACTTTATTACACAGTGGTAACTCCCAATACCCAAAGTTACAGTTAGATGGCACTGGGCTCAGAACTCAGACATGTACACAGATCAGAGAGGACCGCCAGCTCACACTTACCCCAAGGTGGTGGATAGGCATCAGCAAGTGACAACCAGCAGGGGGAGGGAGTGTAGTCTCCTGCAACTCAGCGGCTCATACATACAAGGTCTGCTTTCCTCTGGTCTTCATGGAGCTCCAGCCAGCACCAAGCTGTAGATGAGAGGCTGATTCCTGGGAAACTAGTTTTCTCCACCTACTACCATACCCCTCTGGTGATCTTCACTTCTGCCGTTTCTGCTCTCATTGAAGTGGAGAGCAGCCCCGGCATCCCTTTAGATGGGACTCTTCCTTGGGACTGTTAATTGGCTCTGAAGAAACATTTTACCAACCCCACCATCTAGGTGCCCTAAGGTAAAGTGCACATTGTATTCCCATTGGCTAAGGACAGCGGAAGGCTGCTGTCAGGGAGCGAGGAGCCAGACACACAAGGAGGTGCAATTAAAGGTAGGTTTATGAATATAAATATAAGACAAGAGTCTATGCAAGTCCAACAGCGGAAATCGTAGCCAAAGCTGGGATCAAGAGCCAGGAAGAATCGTCGCCAGAGCCGGGATCAGGAGCCAGGAAGAATCATCACCAGAGGCGGGATCAGGAGCCAGGAAGAATGGTCGTCAGAGCCGGGGTCAGAAGCCAGGAGGAGTCTTAGCCAAAGCCGAGTCGTTATCCAGGAAAGCAATGAGTAGCTAAACAGGAGCTTGTTGCTGTGCAAGAGACAGGACACGAATGCAATGGACAGCTACAAACAGCAGACTTATATGTGATAAGCCACCACCTCCTGGGGGAGGTGCCGCAGAGGGCTGAAAGCATAAAGGATCCCACAATGCTTTGCAGACACCTAAGATGGATGCCAGAACATGGAGCAGCACAAGCCCTGAGGAAAGGTAGGACCTTGACAGTACCTCCTCCTCAAGGACCCCTCCCCCTTCGCGGCTCAACATTAGGCTTCTGGGGAAAGCGGGCGTGAAAAGCACGGAGGAGGGCAGGAGCATGAACATCCGTGGAAGGAACCCAGGAACACTCCTTGGGACTATAACCACGCCAATGGACCAGGAACTGCACCCGACCGCAGACCAACCGAGAGTCCAGGATGTGGCTCACCTCATACTCCTCATGACCGTCAACCCGGATAGGACGAGGCCGAGGCGGAGAGGCAGTAAAGCGATTACAGACCAGAGGCTTCAACAGGGATACGTGGAAGACATTGGAGATACGCATCCCAGGAGAAAGAGCAAGGGCATAGGCAACCAGGTTCACCCTGCGAAGGATGCGGAAAGGACCAGGAGCCAGTTTCGGTGCGGGCACCCGAAGATTGAGGTTACAAGTGGACAACCACACCCGATCTCCGACGTGGTATAAAGGAGCGGGCAACCGTCTACGATCCGCCTGGAGCTTCTGGCGCTGAGCTGAGTCCCTCAAGGACCTCTGGATCTGCCCCCACGAGGAACGCAGGGCAGCAAGATGGTTATCCACATCCGGAATGTCCTGTGGCGAGAACAACTCAGGCAATACAGCGGGTTGGAACTCATAGTTGGCCATGAAGGGAGACATCCCGGAGGAGGAGTTGACAGCCGAGTTCCTCGCAAACTCTGCCCATGGCAGGAGATTGACCCAATTGTCTTGATGGTCTGAGATA
This sequence comes from Staurois parvus, assembly GCF_062004578.1. NCBI lineage: Eukaryota > Metazoa > Chordata > Amphibia > Anura > Ranidae > Staurois > Staurois parvus. The sequence continues at coordinate 765,969 of NW_028318354.1, forward strand.
TAGCAGCGAAGGAATTGTTCCAGGGCCTGGTTGGAACATTCCGCAGCCCCATTGGACTGCGGGTGGTAGGCCAAAGAGAAGGAGAGCTTGATACCCAATTGGGAGCAGAAGGCGCGCCAGAACCTGGACACAAACTGGCTCCCACGGTCCGAGACAATCACCTTAGATAACCCATGCAAGCGAAAGATCTCCCTGGCGAAAACCGGAGCCAGTTCTTGTGCAGTCAGCAATTTCTTGAACGGAACACAATAGCACATCTTGGAGAAACGATCAATGACCATAAGAATGACCATATGGCCTTGAGACGCAGGGAGGTCTACAATAAAATCCATGACCAGGTGTGACCAGGGACGCTCCCCATTGGGAATGGGTTGCAGAAGGCCCAATGGAAGATGCCGAGGAGATTTATTCTGGGCACAGACAGAACATGCCGCTACATATGAGGCGATGTTGGAACGGAGAGATGGTCACCAGAATAAACGAGAAATGACCGAGGACAACTGGTACCTCCCTGGATGACTGGCAGTCTTGGAATTATGGTAGGTACGCAGCAAGCGGGTGCACAATCCCTCAGGTACGAAACATCTACCAGCCGGTCTCTCAGAGGGAGCATCAGTTTGAGCTGCCAAAATCTGCTCCCCAAGGGGAGAAGTCAGGCTGGTACGAATGGCAGCCAGGATCTGATCTGGAGGTATGACCGAGGTTGGCTCAGAGTCCTCCCTGGACAGCTCCCCCGTGTCCTGCTTGTTCCTTTATGATTCCTTTGTTGCTGACCCGGCTTGTTCCTCACCTGACTCTGATTGCTCTCCTGATACTGGGTCCCGACTTTGGCTCTGCTCCTGACTTTGGCTTTTCCTTCTGATTCTGTATCGTGCTGCCCAACTGTTGATGACCCTGGCTATTCCATGACATTGCTCCTGTCTCTTGTCCTCACTACCTGCCTTGCTCTGGTGCACGCCTGGCAATCTGCAAAACCTGCTCTGCCTACTACTACTGTGCCAAGATCAGAGGATCATCAGCATTCCAAGGTTTTCATCAGCAAGAGATGCAAACAACAGCTACTGGCACTCTCATTCCTCTGGGTCCTAGACTCCCTCTGTTCCTACTCCAGCAGGGTCAGGACTAGTGACATAAGTGAGGCCGACCTCGTCATTTCAGTCTCCCATCAGGTACGTGACAGTACCAGTCAGCCAATGATGGAGTCTGAAAGGGAGGCCTCGCAACTGGGGGACATTCGCCAATCAGTAACTACCTTGTTTAACGTGAGACAAGACCTGCAGAAAAACTTTGAGCATCTGGAGAGTAAACTGCTAACCGACTCTTATGTCCTCACAGACACAAATCTAATGGCAGCCTTTGATGCAGCCACTCAAATATGATATTTGAAACCCCTGCCCTACCGGAACTCCGGGTGCCTACGCCTGAGTTCTTTACAGGAGACCGCCGGAAGTTCAGGACTTTTCGTAATTCCTGTGAGTTATATTTTTCCCTGCTCCCCAGGACCTTCTCTTCACCAAATACTAAGGTGGGATTTATCATCACGCTTCTTAGGAATGAACCTCAGTCCTGGGCATACCACCTCTGTGAACAACATGATCCGGCCCTAACGTCAGTGGACTCATTTTTTACAGCAATGGCACAAATCTATGCTGATCCTTTCCGGCGACAAACCGCCGAATCAATGCTCAGTAAGCTACAGCAAGGCCAGAGGCCTGTGGAGGAATATGTCACTGATTTCTGCATCTGGAGTTCTGATACTCAGTGGAACGAGTCTGCTCTCTGCTATCAGTTTCGTCTTGGTCTTTCTGATACCCTGAAGGATGAGCTGGCCTGAGTGGGGGCACCAACCAGATTGGAGAGTCTGATAGACCTGATGATCCATATTTACCGTCGGATTTGGGAAAGACAGGATGAGAGGACTAACGGGAAGATTCTGATATGCTCAGAAATTGTGCCCTCCGTGCCCTCCACGAATGTTGTTCCATCAAAATCGCCCACCAATCCAGCTAGGAGAAGCTTTTGGAGACCACAGTTTTCCGCAGAACACCTTCGATGGCAGAAATCCAACCTCTGCCTCTACTGTGGTGATGCAAGTCATTTTGTGGCGACCTGCCAGATAAAACCTCATAAGTCCTCTCCCAACTGTTTTCACATGATGCACCCCCAAGGGACAAGCCGAACGCACCTATCCTTTCATCTGCAACTACAACTGGCTGAAAGGACAATCACGGTCCCGGCCATCATAGACTCGGGCGCTTGCAGTTGTTTTATGGATGTGCACTTCGCTACCCAGAATAAGATTCCACTCCGTACCAAAGCACAAAGACTTGCAGTTCATCTGGCAGACGGGTCTAGTATCAGTTCCGGCCTGTAACACAAGAAACCATGCCAATATTCTGCTACTCTCCTTCAGGAGACCACAGATTTCTATATCTGGATATTATTACCTCCCTGATGTTTCCAGTTATTCTCAGCATGCCTTGGCTAAGAGCGCACAACCCAACCATCAATTGGTTGTCTGGAGAAATCTTCTTCCCTTCAGAATATTGTCTGACTCACTGCACTCCTAAAGAAACAAGTGTAGCAACTCCTCTTCTCAGTATTCACTCTGATCCCGTGACCATGAAACTCGTTCCTGTGGTGTATCACGAGTATCTGGACGTTTTCAATAAAAGAGTGCCAATACCCTTTCTCCTCATCGCTCCTATGACTGCCCAATTGAGCTCCAGCCCAGCGCCGAAATTCCTTTCGGTCGAATTTATCCCTTATCCGAAGTCGAATTAGAAGTTCTCCGGGGGTATATAGACGAAAGTTTGGAAAAAGGGTATATTCGGCCTTCTACATCACCAGCAGGAGCCGGCATCTTCTTTGTTGAGAAGAAGGATCACACTCTTAGACCTTGTGTAGACTACCGTGACCTAAACAAGATAACGGCCAAGAATCGTTATCCTCTTCCTCAAATCCCCGAATTATTTCAAAGGCTGCGAGGAGTATGTTTCTTCTCAAAATTGGATCTGAGGGGCGCTTACAACCTAGTGAGAATTTTGAAGAGGACAAATTGAAGATGGCCTTTTGAACCCGATTTGGGCATTTTGAATATCTGGTAATGCCTTTTGGTCTCTGTAATGCCCCAGCAAGCTTCCAACACCTAGTAAATGATGTATTTCAGGACTATATGGATCTATTCCTCATCGTTTATCTGGATGACATCCTGGTTTTCTCCAGTTCTATAGAAAGTCATCGGGATCACGTAAAGAAAACTCTGGATAGATTACGCCAGCATCGCCTCTACGCAAAGGACGAGAAATGCAAATTTGAGAGGCAACATATTCCCTTCAAGTGGACTCCTGAGGCCCAAGCAGCCTTTGAGCAATTAAAAATCATGTTCACCTCCGCACCTATCCTGAAGCATCCAGACCCTTCTCTAGCCTTTGTCCTTGAAGTGGATGCTTCGGAGAACGCGGTAGGAGCCATATTGTCACAAAGACAAGGACTTAAAGCCCTTCTGCATCCCGTTGCATTTTTCTCCAGGAAATTAAGTGTCTCTGAAAGAAATTATGATGTGGGAGACAGAGAGTTACTAGCCATCAAGGCAGTTTTGGAAGAATGGCACTACTTACTGGAGGGAGCATCCCACCCTATTCTCATCTTCACTGATCATAAAAACCTAGAGTACCAGAAAACGGCAAAACGCCTAAGGCCACGACAAGCAAGATGGGCATTATTTTTCTCCCACTTTGTCTTCCATCTGACATACCGTCCTGGATTAAAAAATGGTAAACCTGATGCACTCTCCCATATGTTTCCCAACCTAATTGTGCAGTCTGAACCCAACACGATTTTGCCAGCCAAGAATTTCTTACTTCTCCAGACAGACCTTGTAACGCAAATAAGAGAAGTCGTGGATAATCATCCACCTCCCATAAATATGCATCTGCAATTAAAGAATGGTCTGTACTTCCACAAGGAACAAATCCTTGTGTCCGAAGAACTCAGGACTCTTATTCTCAAGAGATGTCACGACCATCCCTTAGCAGGTCACTTTGAAATTCATAAGACTTCAGATTTGGTCTCTCGCTCTTTCTGGTGGCCAAACGCAAGAAAGGATTGCCAGGACTATGTGAAATCTTGCACAGTCTGTCTGAGGAACAAGTCTGATAAAGCCAAGACTTGGGGCCTGTTGGAATCCTTGCCCGTACCGGAAAAACCTTGGAGTATGATCTCCATGGACTTTATTGTTGAACTTCCCCCATCAGAGGGATTCACCACTATCTTTGTAGTAATTGATCGCCTGTCCAAGATGGCTCACTTCATTCCCTTGAAAGGGACTCCTTCTGCCATGGAAACTGCCTCCGCTTTCATCAAGGAGATCGTAAGACTACATGGCGTTCCGCTAAATATTGTGTCTGATCAAGGAGTGCAATTTACATCCAAATTTTGGAAAGCTCTGTGTGAGGCATTAGAGATCGAGTTACGCTTTTCCTCTGCTTATCACCCACAAATGAATGGACAAACGGAAAGGACAAACCAAACTCTGTAGCAATACCTCTGATTCTTCTCCTCATATTCACAGGAGGACTGGGCATCGTTCCTTCCATTAGCGGAATTTGCATACAATAATTCCTTTCATTCCGCCACCAAGCAATCTCCCTTTTACTCTAACTACGGATACCATACCTCCTTTCTTCCGGAAATACCAGTGGAGGCCGCTGTTCCGGCAGTACAAGAAATGATGCAGTTCCTCAGGAGGAACAGCGAAGTATTACAGAAGACGATTTCTGAAGCTCAGGCAAGTAACAAAACATTTTTTGACAGAAAGAGAAGGGGCAACTTGAAACTGAAACAAGGGGATAAAGTCTGGTTATCCAGATCCATAATCTAAAATTAAGTTGTCCGTTAAGAAAGCTGGTCCACAATACCTGGGACCATTTACTATCAAAAGAAAGGTGAACCCTGTGGCCTTTGAATTGGAACTACCTGCTAACATGAAGATTCACCCGGTATTCCATTGCTCCCTGTTAAAACCATATATCTCAAGTGGGTTTCCCAACCAGAATTCGGAGGCGCCTGCTCCACTGCTGGTTGAGGGAAATGAAGAGTATGAGGTTGAGGCTATCTTGAATTGTAGGAAGAGGGGCGGACAGACCCAGTTCCTCATCAAATGGAAAGGTTATGGACCAGAGGATAACTCCTGGGAACCATCCACTAATATCCATGCCCCACGGATAGTTCAAGCCTATCTCTGTCGTCACCCTGAAAAACGAGCCCTAGTGGGCATCCGGAGGCTGCCCCTAAGGAGGGGGCAATGTAAGGGATTTCCAGCAAGATGAATCGTGCCTGGAAATGTGCGATCGCGCACACGCACGGTGAAGATTGGCACCAGACGGCCTATTTCAGGAGTGTCTCTGCTCATGTTCAGTGCTGACTGGTTTTCAGCTCCCCCGTGTCCTGCTTGTTCCTGTATGATTCCTTTGTTGCTGACCCGGTTTGTTCCTCACCTGACTCTGATTGCTCTCCTGAAACTGGTTCCTGACTTCGACTCTGCTCCTGACCTTGGCTTTTCCTTCTGATTCTGTACCGTGCTGCCCGAGTGTTGATGACCCTGGCTATTCTATGACATTGCTCCTGTCTCTTGTTCTCACTACCTGCCTTGCTCTGGTGCACGCCTGGCAATCTGCAAAACCTGCTCTGCCTACTACTGTGCCAAGATCAGAGGATCATCAGCCTTCCAAGGTTTTCATCAGCAAGAGCTGCAAACAACTACTGGCACTCTTGTTCCCCTGGGTCCTAGACTCCCTCTGTTCCTACTCCAGCGGGGTCAGGACTAGTGACACATGTGAGGCCGACCTCGTCATTTCAGTCACCCATCAGGTATGTGACAGGTGAGAAGTAGAGGGTGAGAGGATGCTCCCTGCAGCAACGGTGCAGATGCGATCTCTGTGGTCTATGCTGTGCTGCCATGGTGTCTATGCCTTCAGGTCTCAGGCTTGATCTCCTCTGGTCTGGCTTTTCAGCTGTGTGTTCAATACTCTGCAGATGTGCTGCCATCGGTTCCCTCGGCACACAGAGGAGGAAATGCTTACAGCAGTCTATTAAAAACTATTCCACCACTCCCCCTCTGCCTCAGTGTTCTATGGAAACTGTATTGTAAAGGGTCTATGAAGTCGCATTCTATGGCTGCTGACTTCAGTTCCCATGATCCTCAGTGTTCTGCAGAGAATTCCATGTGCTTTCCTGGCTATGGCTGGTGGCAACCCAGTGACAGCGGAATTATACCCGCCCAGTGGACTAGAGGCACTGCATCACCTGTGGCAGCTGGATAGATGGTGGAAACAGCTGATGCGATGTATGTGGTGCCCTGTGTCATTGATGGCATCTTGGTAAGTGGTAGCACAAGTCAGTGCATAAGGTTCACAAGAGGGGCAATCCACCACTGACGAACACTGATGACAGAACCTTGCGGGAACACAGAGTGGTGTGCCAGGAGATCACTGTCATCAGACCTGGTAGGAGCCCTGAGCGGTGCACTTGTACTGTGAGGTTGGTAGCTGACTGTGAAGAAGGTGGCCCAGTCTCTCTCTCTCTCTCCTCTCCTCCATACTGGTGCAATCCCCCTGATGAAGCCCGGCAACTACAACCCCGCCCTTCCTGTTGCTTAATAGTAGTTCGGGGAAAGGGGGATTCAGTGTACTCATCATCCCCATCTTGTGGCAGAATAAAGGAACTACTAAGCTTAATACTTTACATTACAGTCAATGAATGTCCTGCAGAACTTCAGTAACAGAGGACCTGGTTATACTTGTATTCAGTACTGGAACAGGTTCATCCAGCACCCAGGGAAGGATGAGGAATGGCGTTCCTCCCCCACTGCTAATGCATGAGGTACAATGGGTGTACCACACTGCACCTGTTCTTTGACCCTTTTCTCCAGCTGCCCATGGTCAGCACAGTGTCTGCACTGCATATTCATGGCCAACTGCGTGCTTTCCTGCAGCTAGAAGGTAGTTGTGCATGCAGGGTGTGTTTTTATATCTCAGCTGTGAGCAGATGGGATAAAGAGTGGGCATGTTGGAGTGCGGTGTGAGAGCAGCTCTCAGAGCCAACATGAGGTTTCCAATCACTGCTCTGGAGCATGCCTGCAATGAGGCCCCCCCCCCCCCCCACTGCTACTGTGCCAGGGGTGGTTGCACCTCCTGTCTTAATTTCTAAGACAAGATCAATCCTTTTTTAATAAAGCTAACTTTGGCATTTAATATACTTTACATTGTTTACTTTGTTGGCTGATCACAAGGCAGTCACCTGAATCTCTACTATCAAAGCATGCTGACTTGAGTCACAATGTACTTGTCAGGGCTCCCAGGTATGACCAGAGGTGTGTGACTGAAGCAGGGAAACGCAGACTTCAGATATGTGATTAACAATGTAATTTATTAACACTAACAATACAAACATAAACGCAGTGCAATACTAAACATAATACAGTGCAAACAAACCCAACCAACCACCCACAGATAACAGTACATACAAGCAAGCGTCGTCAGGCAGGCCGAGTCAATATCAATTGGGCAGGTAGGTACAGGGGGAGCAAGCGGAGAATGGTCGGGGTCACAGGCCAGGTTCAGCAGGTAGCAAGCAGCGTAGTACAGAGGGTCAGGCAGAGGGATGGTCAGGGTCACAAGCCAGGGATCAGAACAGGTAGCAAGCAGCGTAGTACAGAGGGTCAGGCAGAGGGATGGTCAGGGTCACAAGCCAGGGATCAGAACAGGTAGCAAAGGGACAGAAACAGGATGCAGGACAGATACAGGGCCCAGGACAAACACAACACCAAGGCAGAGTCTGCAAGTCTGGCCATCCCTTAAATACACCAGTATCATCAGTTTCAGGTGTTAGCTGGCTGAAAGGTTGAGTCTCTGATTGCTGGGAGCACCCGCTGGCCAGCCCTGGTACTGCAGATCAAAAGGCAGGTGAGTCCCACCATTGCTGGCCAGTCCATTCCTGACAGTACCCCCCCCTCAAGGAGCGGCCTCAGGACGCTCCAAACAGTCCTAGCTGGGAAAAATGTTCCACCGCCCGGGTCTGGTAACTGGCGGGATATCAAAGACTGGCACACCGGGCAGGACTCCGGGCAGCGGTACACCGGGCAGAGGCACATCGGGCTGGACTCCGGGCAGAGGCACATCGGGCTGGACTCCGGGCAGAGGCACATCGGGCTGGACTCCGGGCAGAGGCACATCGGGCTGGACTCCGGGCAGAGGCACATCGGGCAGAGGCACACCGGGCAGAGGCACATCGGGCTGGACTCCGGGCAGAGGCACATCGGGCTGGACTCCGGGCAGAGGCACATCGGGCTGGACTCCGGGCAGAGGCACATCGGGCAGGACTCCGGGCAGAGGCACATCGGGCAGGACTCCGGGCAGAGGCACATCGGGCAGGACTCCGGGCAGAGGCACATCGGGCAGGACCCCGGGCAGAGGCACATCGGGCTACCAGGCAAAGCGGCAGGCAGCGGGCCACCGGGCGGAGCGGCAGGCACCGGGCCCCCGGGCGGAGCGGCAGGCACCGGGCCCCCGGGCGGAGCGGCAGGCACCGGGCCCCCGAGTGGAGCGTCAGGCCTCGGGCCCCTGGGCGGGGCGTCAGGCCTCGGGCCCCCGGGCGGGGCGACAGGCCTCGGGCCCCCGGGCGGGGCGACAGGCCTCGGGCCCCCGGGCGGGGCGACAGGCATCGGGCCTCCGGGCGGGGCGACAGGCATCGGGCCCCCAGGCGGAACTACAGGTCTCGGGCCCTCAGGCGGAACTGCGGGTCTCGGGCCCTCAGGCGGAGCGGCGGGTGCCGGACCCCCAGATAGAGCGACAGGCCTCGGGCCCCCAGGCGGGGCGACAGGCATCGGACCCCCAGGCGGGGCGACAGGCATCGGGCCCCCAGGCGGGGCGGCGGGCGCCGGACCCCCAGGCGGAACTACAGGCCTCGGGCCCTCAGGCGGGGCGACAGGCATCGGACCCCCAGGCGGGGCGACAGGCATCGGGCCCCCAGGCGGGGCGGCGGGTGCCGGACCCCCAGGCGGAACTACAGGCCTCGGGCCCCCAGGCGGGGCGACAGGCATCGGGCCCCCAGGCGGGGCGACAGGCCTCGGGCCCCCAGGCGGGGCGACAGGCCTCGGACCCCCAGGCGGGGCGACAGGCATCGGGCCCCCAGGCGGGGCGGCGGGCGCCGGACCCCCAGGCGGAACTACAGGCCTCGGGCCCTCAGGCGGAGCGGCGGGCGCCGGACCCCCGGGTGGAGCGACAGGTCTCGTGCCCTCAGGCGGAGCGGCGGGCGCCGGACCCCCAGGTGGAGTGACAGGCATCGGGCCCCCAGGCGGGGCGACAGGCATCGGGCCCCCAGGCGGAGCGGCGGGCGCCGGACCCCCAGGCGGAACTACAGGTCTCGGGCCCCCAGGCGGAGCGGCGGGCGCCGGACCCCCAGGCGGAACTACAGGTCTCGGGCCCCCAGGCGGAGCGGCGGGCGCCGGACCCCCAGGCGGAACTACAGGTCTCGGGCCCTCAGGCGGAGCGGCGGGCGCCGGACCCCCGGGTGGAGCGACAGGTCTCGGGCCCTCAGGCGGAGCGGCGGGCGCCGGACCCCCAGGTGGAGCGACAGGTCTCGGGCCCCCAGGCGGAGCGACCGGTCTCGGGCCCTCAGGCGGAGCGGCGGGCGCCGGACCCCCAGGTGGAGCGACAGGTCTCGGGCCCTCAGGCGGAGCGGCGGGCGCCGGACCCCCAGGTGGAGCGACAGGTCTCGGGCCCTCAGGCGGAGCGGCGGGCGCCGGACCCCCAGGTGGAGCGACAGGTCTCGGGCCCTCAGGCGGAGCGGCGGGCGCCGGACCCCCAGGGGGAGCGACAGGTCTCGGGCCCTCAGGCGGAGCGGCGGGCGCCGGACCCCCAGGCGGTGCGACAGGTCTCGGGCCCTCAGGCGGAGCGACAGGTCTCGGGCCCCCAGGCGGGGCGGCGGGCGCCGGACCCCCAGGTGGAGCAGCGGGCGCTGGACCCCCAGGCGGAGCGACAGGTCTCGGGCCCCCAGGCGGAGCAGCGGGCACCGAGTCACCAGGCACGACAGTGGGCTCCGAGTCAACTGGCATGACCGCTGGCACTAGGTCAGACATTGGATCGTCTGGCTGGACAGCGGGCATCGGGTCACCAGGCATCAGGTCATTTGGCTCGACAGCGGGCACCGCGTCATCTGGCAAGGCAGTGGGCTCCGAGTCAACTGGTATGACCGCGGGCACTGGGTCAGACATTGGATCGTCTGACCGGACAGCGGGCATCGGGTCACCAGGCATCAGGTCATTTGGCTCGACCGCGGGCACCGCGTCATCTGGCAAGGCAGTGGGCTCCGAGTCAACTGGTATGACCGCGGGCACTGGGTCAGACATTGGATCGTCTGACTGGACAGCGGGCATCGGGTCACCAGGCATCAAGTCATTTGGCTTGACAGCGAGCACCGCGTCATCTGGCAAGGCAGTGGGTTCCGAGTCAACTGGCATGACCGCGGGCACTGGGGCAGACATTGAATCGTCTGGCTGGACAGCGGGCATCGGGTCACCAGGCATCAGGTCATTTGGCTCGACAGCGGGCACCGCGTCATCTGGCAAGGCAGTGGGCTCCAAGTCAACAGGCACGACAGTGGGCACCGGGTCATCAGGTACCGGATTGTCTGGCTCGACAGCAGGCATCGGGTCACCAGGTATGACAGCGGGCACTGGGTCACCAGGCATCAGGTCATTTGGCTCGCCAGCGGGCACCGCGTCATCTGGCAAGGCAGTGGGCACCGAGTCACCAGGTACGACAGCGGGCTCTGAGTCAATTGGCACGACAGCGGGCACCGGATCAGGTACCGGATCATCTGGATCAACAGCGGGCATCGAGTCAACTGGCCTAATAGGATCGTCAGGCTGGATCAGTTCATCATGCTGGGTAGAGGCATCAGGCTGAATGCCGGCGTCCGGCTGAGTAGAGGCTTCAGGCCGAGTAGAGGCTTCAGGCCGAGTAGAGGCTTCAGGCCGAGTAGAGGCTTCAGGCCGAGTAGAGGCTTCAGGCCGAGTAGAGGCATCAGGCCGAGTAGAGGCATCAGGCCGAGTAGAGGCATCAGGCCGAGTAGAGGCTTCAGGCCGAGTAGAGGCATCAGGCCGAGTAGAGGCATCAGGCCGAGTAGAGGCATCAGGCCGAGTAGAGGCTTCAGGCCGAGTAGAGGCTTCAGGCTGAAGAGAGGCATCAGGCTGCATACAGGCATCAGGCTGAAGAGAGGCATCAGGCTGCATACCGGCATCAGGCTGCGTACAGGCATCAGGCTGAGTAGAGGCTTCAGGCTGAGTAGAGGCTTCAGGCTGAGTAGAGGCTTCAGGCTGAGTAGAGGCTTCAGGCTGAACCACGGAAGGCAGGCTCACCGGTTTGGATACTGGCAGGATGGTATTGGTTGGAAAGAATTTTCGCTTTTTTCTGGTTTTAACTACTGGAGCACTGCAAGTAAACGCAGGTCTGCATACGAATGGAGCAGCTGGAGACAGAGAAGAACTGGAGGATGGAACAGGAGAGGGAGCAGTTGCTACAGAGGGCTTTTTTATAGGGTTAAAGGCAGGATAGGTGCAGCGAGTGGGAACAGGGTACTGACATGCGGTAGATAGCCAAGTATACTGGGCTGTAACTGGAGGAGCTGTTGGGAATACAGGAGTAGAGTTAGAAGCAGGACTGGGTTTTTGTAAGCTGACTGAGGCTGGGTGCAACAAGTCTGTCCATGTCTGCAGTAGGGGTTGAACAAAGCTGAGCTTACACAAAGCCTGTCTGGTCAATGACTGCACTGCGTTTATACAATCTCTTAGTGTCTGTGGTGAACATGTGGAATAACGCTCCAGAAAGTAACCCACATCATCCTCTAATAACCACACCAGGGACTCTACCTGGTCTGCACTAAATGGTGGCAAAAATTCATCCCTGCATTCGGGGGTACCAGATGAAACCAACTCTGCACAAACCTCAATCAAAGGCTGCACCTCAGAGAACTCTGTGCCCTGATCTACTAGAACATGAGCGAGCCGTATACATTCTAGCAGTTCATCCCGGGGATACTCCTTCAGAGTTTGATAAGCATACTCCCTGTCATCAAACACTAGCAGATATAAATACGCAACCTCATCCAGATCCATCCTTCCCATCAACAAGCCAAGATGGCTTCCCTGTGCAGCCACTTCTGGTCAGGATTGGCCTTGGTGTAATGTCAGGGCTCCCAGGTATGACCAGAGGTGTGTGACTGAAGCAGGGAAACGCAGACTTCAGATATGTGATTAACAATGTAATTTATTAACACTAACAATACAAACATAAACGCAGTGCAATACTAAACATAATACAGTGCAAACAAACCCAACCAACCACCCACAGATAACAGTACATACAAGCAAGCGTCGTCAGGCAGGCCGAGTCAATATCAATTGGGCAGGTAGGTACAGGGGGAGCAAGCGGAGAATGGTCGGGGTCACAGGCCAGGTTCAGCAGGTAGCAAGCAGCGTAGTACAGAGGGTCAGGCAGAGGGATGGTCAGGGTCACAAGCCAGGGATCAGAACAGGTAGCAAGCAGCGTAGTACAGAGGGTCAGGCAGAGGGATGGTCAGGGTCACAAGCCAGGGATCAGAACAGGTAGCAAAGGGACAGAAACAGGATGCAGGACAGATACAGGGCCCAGGACAAACACAACACCAAGGCAGAGTCTGCAAGTCTGTCCATCCCTTAAATACACCAGTATCATCAGTTTCAGGTGTTAGCTGGCTGAAAGGTTGAGTCTCTGATTGCTGGGAGCACCCGCTGGCCAGCCCTGGTACTGCAGATCAAAAGGCAGGTGAGTCCCACCATTGCTGGCCAGTCCATTCCTGACAGTACTAATATTGGGTGACATGCTAATGAAGTCATATTACTATTTAAGAAGTTGAATTCATCCCATGCATCCGAAGATAGAAGAAACACTGGAAGATTGCTGTAGTGGAGACAACAATAATACAACATGGAACCCGGCTCTCATAAACTCTACCATGTACACGGCTTCCACTCCAGAACTCTGCTGGATACATACTGTTCCAGTAAACCAAAAACGCCCTTTGCTCATGAGGCTTTGAGTTATCCTGCAAAGAAATTTCACAATGCATTTTGCACAGGTAGGTAAAGCTCTTTTTTGAGTAATAAATTCTTTGTGCAGGAAGTATATATTGAGAGATATGAAGCATGGACTATTGATTTGCAGAATGGTCTTTTGCAAGTGAAGAAATGACAGAAAAAAGAAGATGGAAGAATCATATATTTACACAAACCAGCTAGAGACAAAGTAGAGTTGCTTCTGATCCACTTTAGGAAAACCTGTGTTGGAGTACAATAATATGCATAGGGGGTGAAGAGCCAGGATTTTAGAGATCTCATTAATAAAATACTGGAGATATAGAAGTAACCCATAGGGGGTTTAACTTTCCTGCACCTACCAATAACTGAAGCATCAGGTTTGAATGAACCGATATATGCCCATTACGCCCATTGCTTGAATGGCCTACAGTATATTGATATTTAGGTGGAACACAATTGAACTTTAGCTGTTCTGAATTCAAATGCACTTCAGAGAAACCATCCATACCACAGCTCTTTGAATTTTTTTTTTTAATCTTTTGCTGTAGGTGACTTTAAAGGAGACGTGTTGATTGACATCAGCGTTGGTCCCATCATTCACCATCTCTATTCGGCACAAAAATGCTTCAGAGATATCATCCTTCTCAAACTTTCTGACCACTGTATTATGGAAGTGAAAAAATGGATGAACAGCCGAACCGGAGCGTTTGATTGGTCACACATCTGTACACTTGTGACAGAAACGGAAGGAAAGAGGTGAAGTATCTGTCAGGTTTCTGTCTGAGTCAGGCTGAATGCATGGTGTGATGATGACCAGACATTATTTTTAAAACATTTGTATTATTTTAGTAGTTTCAGCTTGTTAGAAGACTTGTAAATCAGGTGATAATATGAGGGGAAAAATGATGTTCATAATGCTCTAATACTTCACTGACCTCAAATGTAATAATGATAGAGGGATCTTTTTGGGTATGCAGCATGTGATACCCAGCAAAAGAGGTGGAGAGGGAGAGAATAGGAAAAACGTGGAGTGGAGAAGAACAGGTAGAGAGGGGAACAGAGACTGGGGGAGGAAAGGAGAGAAAGAGAGAAGAGAATTGAAAGGAAAGGAGAAAAAAAGTGTAGGGGAAGATGGGGGCATAGGGGTGATTTCTGAATGCAATGGGCTCCTGTACAAGATCATCAACTGGACCCCCGTGCGTCCGGAATAAGGGAGAACCATGCCACACTCCACCCACCTACACATGTACATTAAAAAAAACATTCTGTTTAACAAAGCAGTAGGCACAGAGCACCATGCCAAATTGTGGGTGTAAACAATTATTTATATATATATACCATGAAGAAAATAAGTATTTGATCCCCTGCTGATTTTGAATGTTTGCCCACTCACAAAGAAATAATCAGTCTAAAAATTGAATGCTAGGTGTATTGTAACACTGAGAGACAGAATAGCAACAACAAATTCAAAAGAAATGCATGTCTAACAAATGATGCACTGATTTGCATGTTCATGAGGGAAATAAGTACTGTATTTTTCGCTCCATAAGACACACTTTTTTCCCCCAAAAAAGGGGGGGGGAAATGTCAGTGCATCTTATGGAGCAAATATAAAGCTGCCGGTCTGGTATTTCCGCCGCCACCATGTCAGAATACCGGGCCGGCCGCTTAGCTGTTCTCTGCGGCAGGAACTCACCTGTTCCTCGGTCCAGCGCTGTAGTCTTTCCGTGCCGGCATCTTCCCACCCCAGCATCTGTGACAGCCTGGTGCCCACTGCGCATGCACAAGAAACGACATGTCCCAAAAGATGCCGGGCCATTCACAAAGCGCAGCACTTCTTGTGCATGCACAGTGGGCAGCCGGCTGTCAAAGTCGGGTGCCCACAGTATAGGAAGGAGAACTCCGAGGAAGTGGGAGCGGGTTCCTGTCAAATTCAGGTACCCGCTCCCCCTCCCTCCCTAAAGGTCCACAGTGTCTGGTCATGCCCTGTACTGTCTGCAGTCTCTGGTCATCTCCTGTACTGTCCGCAGTCTCTGGTCATCCCCTGCACCGTCCGCAGTCTCCTTGTCATCCCTGTACCGTCCACAGTCTCTGGTCATCCCCTGTACCGTCGGCAGTCTCTGGTCATCCCCTGTACCGTCTGCAGTCTCTGGTCATCTGTACTGTCCGCAGTCTCTGGTCATCTCCTGTACTGTCCGCAGTCTCTGGTCATCCCCTGTACTGTCCGCAGTCTCTGGTCATCCCCTGTACTGTCCGCAGTCTCTGGTCATCCCCTGTACTGTCCGCAGTCTCTGGTCATCCCCTGTACTGTCCGCAGTCTCTGGTCATCCCCTGTACTGTCCGCAGTCTCTGGTCAACCCCTGTACTGTCTGCAGTCTCTGGTCATCTGTACTGTCCGCAGTCTCTGGTCATCTCCTGTACTGCCCGCAGTCTCTGGTCATCCCCTGTACTGTCAGCAGTCTCTGGTCATCCCCTGTACTGTCCGCAGTCTCTGGTCATCCCCTGTACTGTCCGCAGTCTCTGGTCATCCCCTGTACTGTCCGCAGTCTCTGATCATTCCCTGTACTGTCAGCAGTCTCTGGTCATCTGTACTGTCCGCAGTCTCTGGTCATCTCCTGCACTGCCCGCAGTCTCTGGTCATCCCCTGTACTGTCCGCAGTCTCTGGTCATCCCCTGTACTGTCCGCAGTCTCTGGTCATCCCCTGTACTGTCCGCAGTCTCTGGTCAACCCCTGTACTATCTGCAGTCTCTGGTCATCTGTACTGTCCGCAGTCTCTGGTCATCTGTACTGTCCGCAGTCTCTGGTCATCTCCTGTACTGCCCGCAGTCTCTGGTCATCCCCTGTACTGTCAGCAGTCTCTGGTCATCCCCTGTACTGTCCGCAGTCTCTGGTCATCCCCTGTACTGTCCGCAGTCTCTGATCATCCCCTGTACTGTCCGCAGTCTCTGGTCATCTCCTGTACTGCCCGCAGTCTCTGGTCATCCCCTGTACTGTCAGCAGTCTCTGGTCATCCCCTGTACTGTCAGCAGTCTCTGGTCATCCCCTGTACTGTCAGCAGTCTCTGGTCATCCCCTGTACTGTCAGCAGTCTCTGGTCACCCCCTGTACTGTCCGCAGTCTCTGGTCCATCTCCTGTACTATGTCTGCAGTCTCTGGTCATCTCATGTACTGTGTTCGCAGTCTCTGGTCATCCCCTGTACTGTCAGCAGTCTCTGGTCATCCCCTGTACTGTCAGCAGTCTCTGGTCATCCCCTGTACTGTCAGCAGTCTCTGGTCACCCCCTGTACTGTCCGCAGTCTCTGGTCCATCTCCTGTACTATGTCTGCAGTCTCTGGTCATCTCATGTACTGTGTCCGCAGTCTCTGGTCATCCCCTGTACTGTGTCCGCAGTGTCTGGTCACTTCCTGTACTATGTCTGCAGTCCATTGGTTCAGAATATTTTTTTTCTTGTTTTTCTCCTTAAAACCTAGGCGCGTCTTATGGTCAGGTGCGTCTTATGGAGCGAAAAATACGGTATTTGTTCCCCTTCACAAAACATGACTTAGTACTTTGTGGCAAATCCCTTTTTGGCAATCACAGAGGTCAGACGAAAAACACTCCCAAAGCAGAATGTTTCCACCACCATGTTTGACAGTTGGGATGGTGTTCTTGGGGTCATAGGCAGCATTCCTCCTCCTCCAAACACTGCGAGTTGATGCCAAAGAGCTCAATATTGGTCTCATCTGACTACAACACTTTTAACCAGTCCTCCTCTGCATCATTCAGATGTTCAGTGGCAAACTTCAGATGGGCCTGGACATGTGCTTTGTTGAGCAGAGGGACCTTGCAGGCACTGCAGGATTTCAATCCTTGTCAGCATAGTGTATTACCAATTGTTTTCTTGGTGATTGTGGTCCCAGCTGCCTGGAGATCATTGACAAGATCCTCACGTGTAGTTCTGGGATGATTCCTCACTGCTCTTGTGATGATTGACACTCCACGAGGTGAGATCTTGCATGGTGCACCAGACCTAGGGAGACTGACAGTTTTGTGTTTCTTCCATTTGCGAATGATTGCACCCACTGTTGTCACCTTCTCACCAAGCTGCTTGGCGATAGTTTGGTAGCCCAGTCCAGACTTGTGTAGGCCTTCAATCTTGTCCCTGACATTCTTGGACAGCTCTTTGGTCTTTGCCATGGTGTAGAGTTTGGAATCTGATTGTTTGATTGCTCCTCTGGACAGGTGTATACAGGTATACCTGTTATACAGGTAACAAAATGAAATTAGCACTCCCTTTAAGAGACTGCTTCTAATCTCAGCTTGTTACCTGTATGAAAGACACCTGGTAGCCAGAAATCCTACTGAATGATAGGGGATCAAATACTTATTTCCCTCATGAACATGCAAATCAGTGCATAATTTGTTAGACATGCATTTCTTTTGAATGTTTTGTCGCTATTCTGTCTCTCAGTGTTACAATACACCTAGCATTCAATTTTTAGACTGATCATCTCTTTGTGAGTGGGCAAACATTCAAACTCAGCAGGGGATCAAACACTTATTTTCTTCACTATATATATATACATATATATATATATACA
Source organism: Staurois parvus (assembly GCF_062004578.1). Lineage (NCBI taxonomy): Eukaryota > Metazoa > Chordata > Amphibia > Anura > Ranidae > Staurois > Staurois parvus. The sequence goes on from NW_028318354.1 coordinate 783,684, forward strand.
TATATATATATATACACACAGTGAAGATGTATGTTGACAGGAGATGAGAGGAGAGAGATCTGTATTGGTAAACAATACAGATCTCTCTACTGACAGCGGGGATGTTTTATGCCAGGGAATAAAAACTGTCACATCCCTAAGTAAAATAACACAGTAACTCATGAACACTTGCTAGGCACACAGTTAACCATTTGATTGCCCCAGATGTTAACCCTTTCCTACCCAGTGTCATTAGTACAGTGACAGTGCATATTTATTAGCACTGATCACTGTATTAGTGTCACTGGTGATGTCAGTGGCAGTTAGTCAGTTCCCACTCAGTGTCAGATTGCCCACCGCACTATCACAGTCCCACTATAAGTCGTTGAACACCCCCATTACTAGTATAACAATAAATAGAAATGCTAATATATATACCGTCATTTGTAGACCCTATAACTTTAATGCAAACCAATACAGATACATATATTCAGATTTTTTTTACCAAAGACATTTTGTGGCACAATACATTCTGGCCATACATTTTTTTATATTGGATATGTTTTATAGCAAAATGTAAAAAATATTTTTTTTCAAAGTCTTTGGTCTTTTTTTATTTATATATTAAAAAATAAAAAACCCAATAGTAATTAAGTACCTCCAAAAGAAAGCTCTATTTGTGTGAAAAAAAATGTAGTGCAGTTCCAAATAGCAAAAAATAGTCAAGTGGTTAAAGAAGAACTTCATAAAATAGTCAGTGGCAACATAGCAACAAGCAACAGTTAAAACAAAAATATTCTGGTCAGAGGTATTGGTGGTCAGTGGCTGGCTGTAAAAATACCCCCCCAACATTGGTGGTTAATGTCTGGTTTGTACAATAACTCCCCCCCCTACACACACACACACACACACACACACACACACATTGGAGGTCAGGATCTGGCAATACAAACACCTCCCCCATTGATGGGTAGGCTGGAATAATAACCCCCCTCCCGGCATTGGTGGTTTGTGTTTGGCTGGAGCAAACCCCTTTCAGCATTAGCAGTCAGTGGCTGGCTGGAACTAGAAGCATCTCCTCCCTTCCCAGCATTGGTGACTAATAGCTGGCTGGAATATTTCCGTCCTCCACTCAACATTGGTGGTTAGTGGCTAACTGTAAGCGCTTCATCTCAATGGTAAATGGATGGAGTTGACACTCTTCTCCCACTGATACCTGGAAGGCTCTTCCTCAGAAATGTTAGCAGCATTCACCAGCTTAGACTTAATATACTCAATGATCACACAATATCAGTTGAATGCTTTACGTGACAAGGGATGTGCCTTTTCCTTCCAGTGACCAATGTGAGGACAAGGAAATTGGACTCGGGACAGCAATTACACATGTTGTATAATTTGATCTCAACAAAGAAAATCTCACAGACCCAGTTGGGCTACCACAAGCTGACTGCCTGGTGTTATGTTGTATTCTAGAAGCCATCAGCAAAGACCTTGAAGATTTTACAAGAAATTTCAGGAGATTCTCAAAGCTTCTAAAACCTGGAGGGCATTTGATGTATTATGGAGTTCTAAATGGCACATTCTATACGGTTGGGGGAGAGAAGTTCCATATGGTAAAGTATAATGAAAGCGACCTGAGAAGTATGCTCAGTGACGAGGGATTTGTTATCACAGATTTGGAGGTTTCCCAAAAGCAGTCTGAGAGTGATCTGATTGATCTTGATTCGGTTGTGTTCTGTACAGCTTATAAAGAACAGAAGTTTTAAACCCCATTCACACCATTGTGTTAGAAAGTTCACAGCTGGTTTAATGAAAGAACATAAGATGTTTTAGTACAATTATAATGTGTAACATTAAAATGTAATGCAAGGCAAACAGCAGGTTGTGTGAGTTTTCCATGAATTTTCTTCCTGGGACATGTACCATGTGACTTTTAATAACAAATCACTAATTTAAATGCATTTTGTGTTTTCAGTGCTTTTTCACCGTTTCCATGTTGACCATAAGGTAATACACATTTTTACCAACAAAAATTTGTCAAAATCAAAATGCACTTCTCTCTAACGCAGCACATTGGTGTCAAGAGCTTCATAGATGATTACTTCAACTAGTTTTCATCTGCTTTTATTACGCTGTGATCCTGGGTTGTAGGGCATATAAAAAGATTGCATTAATGGGTCCTTAGGAAACAGAACTCAGAAACACATTTCAGAATGTCACCTATGTACTGGTTAAATACCTCAAATGTTGGGACAGTTCTCTGCACATAGAGATTGCCAACCACAAATCTGCTTCCAGAACCTAAACACCAAACATTTCACACTGACATAAACAAGCTGTGGCCATTGTTAGCTATGCAGACTGTCAACGATAATGTCTTAGCATCTTTGATTGATTTGTAAGCTAATAAAAGAATACAAATCTAAATATTCTGATTCCAGAGTTTTTATTTGTGGTGTTTCTTTACCTTTACTTCCCCATTACTTAACAATTTATTAACACTCAGTAACCCTGATTCATTTTCATTATGCCTTTCTTCCCTTCTTGGCTTCTCTATTTTCAAAATTGATTTTCTTTTTACTGTTCATATGTAACCATTTTATTTTTGTTCATTTCGCTAAGTCATTTTTGTAGTTTACCTCGCCTAAATACCTAAATAATTAGGTAATTAACAAAATTACAAAAAATAAATAAAAAGGTAAGCCCCCCTTATTCTTACCAGAGCCTGATCCAATCCAGCAATGTGCATGAGAGCAGAAGTTCTGGCTGCTGTCTTTCTACTCCCTGGGCACTCGATCACTCGATAGCAGCGGGAGCCATTGGCTCCCTCTGCTGTCAATCAAATGCTGTGCCTAATGAGTGGGGGGTGAGTCCAAGCCTCCCGCTCTTTGTCAATAGATGCAGATAGGGTGGCTCGGTAGCTGGCACACACAGGTGCCCCCATGGAAAGCATCTTTCCATGGAGGCATCTGCCGAAGAGAAGGGGCCAGGGGTGTCGATGGTGGGCCCCAGAAGAGGAGGATCGGAGCTGCTTTGTGCAAAACCACTGCACAGAGCAGGTGAGTATAACATGTTTATTATTTTAATTTTTAAAAAATAAAGCTTTAATGTCACTTTAAAGGGTTCAGAGCTGCAAAGACATGTGTCATGATCGCACAGTCGCCGCCACCAACATGCGACAATCGCACGACCGCGACTAACAGTAATATGTCATGCCCATGGCGTCAGACCCCAGGCCTTCTCACCAAACTCGTGACCGAAGGATCGGCCGATCTAAAACCGCGGTGTGACGCGTGTAACAAGGCCCCACCCAGCTGCACCCTGCACAGCAATTGTCCAGCTAATGGGCTACAATCGGTGCCTGCAGCCTGAATGCGCTTGTTACTGGGTCAGGTTAATTACGCCACTAACCCTTCACACTGCCACCACCGTCTTGAAATGTACAGAGAAGACGGACTCTGTCAGAAATACACTATATTGATTGAAAAGTCACCTGTCCAATATGGTCAATTGGGCAGGGAGTAAACAAACACAGTAGCGTCTCTTCAAAAGGCAGGAATTCATGAATTGCAGGTAAGCGCTTAAAAACAGTTTAAAACTTTCAGAAAGAAAGATTTATTACTAAAAGAGTCAAACAGGTGCAATAAAATATTTACAAAGAGATGTCACAAAAATATATATATGTATATAAAGACACAGCAAAGAGATAATTAGGAAGGAAATTACAGAGTTAAGTTACTTGCCCTTAGCCTGGGTTTGCAGATCCCAGTTGCAGAGCAGGATGATTCTTTATCTCCTCCTTCGATGTTAGCTGGGAGATCTGTATCAACTCTCACTCTCAGACTTGCTATCCTGTCTCTTTTTAAAATCCCCCCCGGCAAGGGGGGTGGCTCTGCATCTGCCCAATACAATATGTTGGTCAGGATGTCAGTGGACTCTCAGTTAAAACTAACAGCTTCATAATCCATGACATGAAACATACAGTTGACCTGAGGAATGTTCAATTCTCTTTTAAGTCCGGGACAGAAGCTATTATCTGTTTTATGATGGGTGAAAAAGGTTACACTTACACAAACGGCTGGCACCAAACTGGGGATGCTTAACCTGGGCTGACCCACACATTCTGTCAGGAGATAATGTTTGCTGCCTCTCAGGACTGGAGGGGGGTAGGGAGTGTGAGGAATACTTTCCCTAAAAGAAAAGAAAAAGGGGAGCTCCACGTCCAACTCTGATGAGCAAGTTTGCTACACCTCCCCCTCAAGTGGTTGCCAGGGAGGGAGCTACAAGTTCCCTCCTGACGCAACCGACTTCTGCTGGCTCGACCTGCCGTGATAACCCGTCCGTGTTGCCATGGGTGCTGCTCTTCTTATGCTGTATGGTGAAATCGTATTGCTGGAGAGTTAGGCTCCACCGGAGTAGTTTGCCATTCTCCCCAGCAACACGATTTAGTCAGCTCAGGAGATTGTGATCAGTGATCACGGTGAAGTGCCGCCCATAAAGGTATGTTTGTAATTTCTGGAGCACTCACACGATCGCCAGGCACTCTTTCTCGATCGTGGCGTATGCTACCTCCCTCGGGAGCAGCTTCCGGCTCAGGTAGAGGATGGGATGTTCCTCTCCTGAACCATCAACCTGGCTCAGGACGGCACCCAATCCATATGCAGAGGCATCCGTCTGCACTAGGAAACGACGGGTTAAGTCTGGAGCCTGTAGCACAGGGGCGCTGGCCAGCTCCTCCTTCAAGGCCTGGAAGGCCTTCTCACAATCGGGTGTCCACGACACCGCCTTGGGCAGTTTCTTCTTGGTCAGGTCCGGCAAGGGTTTCGCTAGGCTACTATAGTTACCTACAAACTTCCGATAGTAGCCAGCTGTCCCCAGGAATGACATGACCTGCTTCTTGGTTTGTGGGGTAGGCCAGGCCAGGATGGCCTCCACCTTCCCTGTTTCAGGCCTCAGGGTGCCTCCTCCTACCTGGTGTCCCAAATACTGGACATCTGTCATGCCTATCTGACACTTGCTGGGTTTGACTGTCAGATTGGCGGCGGTCAGCTTGTCCAGAACTTGTGACAGATACACCAGATGTTCTTCCCAGGTGGGACTGAACACGGCGATGTCATCCAGGTAGGCTACTGCGCACTGTTCCAGCCCCTCCAACAGGTCGTTCGTGACCCTCTGGAAGGTAGCTGGGGCATTCTTCATCCCAAAGGGCATGACCGTGAATTCGAACAAGCCGAATGGGGTGATGAAGGCTGACTTTTCCCGGGCCTCGGGCGCTAGAGGAATTTGCCAGTACCCCCTGCTCAGATCCATGATTGTGAGATAGCGGGCTGCCGCCAGCCTATCCAACAATTCATCGATCCGGGGCATGGGGTAGGCGTCTGCAGTGGTGATGGCGTTCAGCTTCCGATAGTCCACACAGAACCTAGTTGTCCGGTCTTTTTTGGGGACCAGGACTACAGGGGATGCCCAGGCGCTGTGGGACTTCTGAATCACCCCCAACTGCAGCATTTCCTCCACCTCCCTTTTCATATCCGCCAGCACCTCTAACGAGACGCGATAGGCAGATTGTCTAATAGGAGGATGGGCCCCTGTGTCTACTTTGTGGCTAGCGAGGTGGGTTCTCCCAGGCTTCCCAGTGAACCTATCCCCATATACTGCCAGCACTCTCTCCAGCCCAGGGACCTGGGTGGGGGTAAGGAGGGGGTTGATCGGGAGGGCTGACTCCCCTTTCCTAGTGTCCACGAGTAGGTCTAGGAGGGGGTCAACCTCCTCGGTCTCTTGTTGACTGCAGACTGGCATGACGTAGGCCGTACGTTCGTGGTGGGCCTTGATCATATTAACATGGAAGGCCTTCTGCCGTCTGCTCCCTTCGCCCATCCTAACCAGATAGGTCACATTGTTCAGGCGCTGGGTGATAGGGTACGGGCCTTCCCAGGCAGCCTGCAGTTTGTTCTGCCGCAAGGGTAGCAGAACATACACCTGCTGCCTAACGTTGTATGTCCGCTCCCTGGCATTACGGTCATACCAACGTTTCTGCCTGGTCTGGGCCTGGGCCATGTTTTCTCGTACCATCTCCACTAGCACCTCCATTTTATCCCGGAACCTGAGCACGTTATCCACCACGGAGACCTCAGGGTCCGCAATCTTGCCCTCCCAGGTCTCCCGGATTAGGTCCAGAGACCCTCTTAAAAGGCTCGTCAATCACAATCAAAGGTTGTAATGGGGCCCTGTGCACCTCTCCTGCCTTGCCAACTCGCTGACAGGTAACACAGGACCGACAGTAATCCGCTATGTCCGCTAACATAGTGGGCCAAAAGAATTTATGGATCAATCGGGCTCGCGTCTTAGTGATCCCTAGGTGTCTGGCCAGAGGAATCTCATGAGCCACCTTCAACAGCTGCCCCCGACAGGAATGAGGCACGACAAGCTGTCGTCTACCAATGTCAGCCCCCCTTCCCTCAGTGAGCAGCCCCTCCCTATACAGTCTGCCTTGCTCCCAGTAGACCTTTTGTTTAGCATTCTCCGCAGGGGGGCAATTAGCCAGATTCCTGAGCTGCTCCAGGGTCTGGTCTGTCAGTAGGGCAGCCTCAAATGTGGAACTACAGGTCCCAGCCAGCGGTCCTGTAGCAAACAATGACAGCTGCTGAGACTCACTGGAGGCAGAATCCACAGGGTCAGAACAAGGGGAGGGGTCAGGGACGTCCTCCTGCTGTTCTGAGACCCGAGTCTGTGCCTCAGCTACCCTTGCCGCACTGCTGCGGGTGACCACTAAGGTGAGGGATGCCTCATTGGTATCATCATAACCATCAACATTGCTGACCTTATTAATGACATTCCTGACATTATTAATGATATTACTGACATTATCATCAACATTACAGGCATTTGCAACATCTTTGTCCTTATAAGTATCAACAGTTACTTGTCTACTGTCCATGTCACCTGAGTTCATTACCTCCCCCAACAAGGGGATTTCTTCTCCCTCTCCAGCTAATGGAGAATCTTGCCACCCCGCTCCCTTCCCAGTCTTCTCCCTCTGTCCATCTACAGGCTGCCCAGACATTATCCCAATATCTGCACACAGTACCTTGGTAGGTCCCGAGAGTTCCAGGGGGGCATCCGGAGAGTCCTTAGCAGGGGCATAATAGAAGATAAGGGTGCCCAGATCGGCCCCCAATAGGACAGCTGTGGGAATTTCATCAGAGACTCCTACCTCCCTCATCCCCCTCCCTGCACCCCAGTCGTGGAACACATATGCCAGGGGTATGCGGGAACAGGTTCCCCCCACTCCGGTGAGGGTCAGGAACTTCTCTGGGATGATGTCTGTGTCCTCTATAACCTCGGGTCGGACTAAGGTGACTTCAGCTCCAGTGTCAAGGAAACCTGTTACGGTCCAGTTGCCGACGATGACCGGCTGTAGGTTGGTGCTGGGTCCCCGAGGTTTCCCACTGACCAGCAGCACAGAGGAAGAGCTGCGGGCTGGCTGGCCCGATGATGTCATCTTCTTCTGCTCAGGACACTGGGTCCTGAGATGACCGGCTTTCCCACAGGTGAAACATCTGCGGGTGTCAGGCAGGAATGGCTTGGCTCCAAGCGCTGCAGGGTTGGGCGGAGGTGAGGCTTGTCTCACCGAAGTAGGAGAGGTTGCTAGGGACGATTTCCCCCCTTTCCAGCTGTTTGGAGGAGCCTTGCGAGGTTCAGGCACTCGCGTGTGGACGAAGGTATCTGCCAGGTCTGCTACAGCTTTAGTAGATGCTGGCTCCCTCTCCAGGACAAACTGTCTGACGTCTGCCGGGCAAATGTGCAAGAGTTGATCTCGGATCATGAGATCCTCCAAAGCTTCATAGGAATCAGCTTTCAGTCCCTTAGTCCACTGTCGGAATGTGGTGCGTAAGCGACTTGCCACATCCGTGTAAGAGTCCCTAGGTCCCTTCTGCATGGACCTGAACCGCTTGCGGTACACTTCCGGGGTCATCTGGTACTTCCGGATAATGGCATCTTTTAAAAGTTCATAATCATCATCTTGCCCCTCTGGCAATTCGACAAATGCATCCAGGGCCTTGCCTCGTAGCCCTGGTGTCAGATACCGAACCAATTGAGCTTGGGGCACATGGTACTGACGGCACGTTTTTTTCAAAGGACAGTAAGTAGGTGTCAATGTCACTGCCCTTTTCCATCACTGGAAACTTGGCTGCGCCCACGAAAAGGGTGGCGTCCCTGTGATCTAGGGACCGGAGGTTCTGACCCAGTCGCTGCTGGAGCCTTGCCATCTCCATCTCGTGCCGAGATTCCCTCTGCACCGCCTCTCTCTCAGCCGCTCTTTCAGCTTGGCGTTCCGCAGTTTCTCTGTCAGCCTGGCGTTCCATGAACTGCAGGTATGCCTCCAGATCTGTCTGCATGAGGCGTTTCAAGGCCTCCTGCATCTGAGAAGAGTCTCTGCTGGTTCCAGGCACCACGGTGCTAGCGCACTCAGGCAGTGGTGTGACGTTAACCTTTGGTGATCCTCCAGTATCAGTCTCTGTATGCCCATCCTGTGAGGCCATCTCTGAGCCACTGGCAATGTGGGTAACGGGAACCCCTCCATGTTCATGTTCCCCCGAGTTCAATCCTCGTGAGGCACATTCAACTTTCAAATCACCTTTGCTCATTTTCTCGTAATCTGCTTCACCAGGCATAATTGCAAGCAAAGATAGAAGAGAAAAGTAAGAAAAGAAGGAGCTGTTGCTATGTGTCTCTCTATACACACATATATATAAAATAAAATATGCACCTCTGGTTTCTAAGGACTGTTTCCACAAAGGTTACAATCCTTCAGTGCAGAGCCAATTTTTAACACTGCACTGAAGCTCTTAATGCAATTAACCCACGTACGCTGCCAACAATATGTCACGATTGCACAGTCGCCGCCACCAACATGCGACAATCGCACGACCGCGACTAACAGTAATACGTCACGCCCACGGCGTCAGACCCCAGGCCTTCTCACCAAACTCGTGACCGAAGGACCGGCCGATCTAAAACCGCGGTGTGACGCGCGTAACAAGGCCCCACCCAGCTGCACCCTGCACACCAATTGTCCAGCTAATGGGCTACAATCGGTGCCTGCAGCCTGAATGCGCTTGTTACTGGGTCAGGTTAATTACGCCACTAACCCTTTACACTGCCACCACCGTCTTGAAATGTACAGAGAAGACGGACTCTGTCAGAAATACACTATATTGATTGAAAAGTCACCTGTCCAATATGGCAAATTTGGCAGGGAGTAAACAAACACAGTAGCATCTCTTCAAAAGGCAGGAATTTGTGAATTGCAGGTAAGCGCTTAAAAACAGTTTAACACTTTCAGAAAGAAAGATTTATTACTAAAAGAGTCAAACAGGTGCAATAAAATATTTACAAAGAGATGTCACAAAAAAAAAAATATATATATATATATATATATATATATGTATATAAAGACACAGCAAAGAGATAATTAGGAAGGAAATTACAGGGTTAAGTTACTTGCCCTTAGCCTGGGTTTGCAGATCCAAGTTGCAGAGCAGTATGATTCTTTATCTCCTCCTTCGATGTTAGCTGGGAGATCTGTATCAACTCTTACTCTCAGACTTGCTATCCTGTCTCTTTTTAAAATCCCCCCGGCAAGGGGGGGGTGGCTCTGCGTCTGCCCAATACAATATGTTGGCCAGGATGTTAGTGGACTCTCAGTTAAAACTAACAGCTTCATAATCCATGACATGAAACATACAGTTGACCTGAGGAATGTTCAATTCTCTTTTAAGTCCGAGAGGGAAGCTATTATCTGTTTTATGATGGGTGAAAAAGGTTACACTTACACAAACGGCTGTCACCAAACTGGGGATGCTTAACCTGGGCTGACCCACACCATCTGTCAGGAGATAACGTTTGCCTCTCAGGACTGGAGGGGGGTAGGGAGTGCGAGGAATACTTTCCCTAAAAGAAAAGAGAAAGGGGAGCTCCGCATCCAACTGTGATGAGCAAGTTTGCTACAACATGTACCATGGAGGGAAGGAGAGGTGAAAAGAAAGTAGTGATTGGCTCATTTTAACTACGTTGAAATGATGAAAGCCCTTTAAACTATTTGAAGCTGAAGTCATTTGCCCCAGCACTGGTTTACAATCAGTTTTTTTCAGATTATGTCAACTAGAAAAGTTTTGGCGTTTCATGTTATACACTTTCCTACACCTCAGTAATGGGGGCATAGACTGGCCCCCCGAAAAACACATTGGCTTTAAAATAAAACAGTTTGGACTTGAAATCTTGTAGCATGGGACATTCATCCACCTTTGATCCTTAGATGGGAACAATTGCTAATGGAAAAAGTACTCTGTTAGCGGAGGAAATAGCTGGAGGTGATCAATAAAAAACAAGAGGAGAACATGCAGTGCCTTATCCAGAAGAAGGGTACCTGCACAAAAATACCTACAACCGTTCCACCCGCACAGAGCAATGTGGAACCTGTGGGAGGGGGGCTATTAATTCTAATGCAAAAATTAAATAAATAGAAATAATCACAAATAAATAAATGTCCTTGCAAAAATATATATATAATATTTCAAACATAAGTCCTTATTTTCCCAAAAGGATTTTCAAAACAATATTCCAAAATGTGCTTCCACCTAATCACCACGTGAAAAATAATATTGACCGCACTCACCAGATGGAGGTGAGTAATAAGCCTCATAGGATATAAGGGATCCTATAGCCCCTCAGGAGGAACTCAAATCGCCTTCACCCTGCTTAGATACAGCAATCGACTCCACTCTACTTCTCCATGGAATCCTCAATAGTGTGCAAGGAAAGAAAGGCTACATAGTGTAATACTGCCACTCAATACCATATAAATCAATAGAATAAGGACACTCACATGTTTCAATAAAATAACAGGCCTTGTTTAATAGCCTCAAAGGCTTCAAAGGAACAAGTTTCCAAATTGTAAATATAGGGATCTCACGCTTTTAGAATCACTGTAGAGGATGACCAGCTTTCCACCTCAAAAATGGCTGCTTGAACCGCAAAAGTCGGCGTGCGTTCCAAATACCGGAAGTGACGTAGGCCAAGAAGACGGCAGACCGGAAGTGCGTCAACGCGTTTCGCCCCACCCACAGGGCGTTTTCAAGACTATATAGAAAACAGCACAGCAAAGAGATAACAGGGAGAAGTTAAAGGGTTAAGTTACTTACCATTAAGCCTTGAATGGAAGCAGATCACATTTCAGAGCGAAAGGCACAGGTCTCCCCAGGTGGTATATTGATGTTAAGAATGGGAGACTTCTACGCCCAGAGTAGTTCAGGCAAATACTCGGGCCAGTGTAGCTCACGGTCTTTCTCCAGAGTACGGAGCATCTGTAACAGCATCCTGTTGAATCTTTCACAGGCCCCGTTGCCCTGCGGGTGGTACGACGTCGTCCTTGACTTCTCAATCCCATACAACTGACACAGCTCTCCCATTAACTTTTCTTGGAAGCAAGCTCCTTGATCGGAATGAATCCGCTTCGGACATCCGTACACCTGGATGAAGTGTTGACACACTGCACGGGCAGCTGACTCTGCCGTCTGGTCACGGGTAGGTATCGCCACGGAGAACTTTGTAAAGTGGTCAGTCATCACCAGGCAATATTGGTGACCCCTCACCGACTGGTCGATCAAGATGTAATCAATCATTAGTATCTCCAATGGCGCAGACGTTTTAATCACTTGAATTAGGGCACTCTGTTCAGGAGGCTTCGCTAGCTCACATGCTCGGCACTTCTGGCACACTTCTCGGACAATCCGCTCCAACTGCAGACAATATACGAATCTCTGTACCCACTTGTATGTCTTCTCCGCTCCAAAGTGGGCACCCTTTTCATGTCCTTCGAGGGCCACTCTACAGGCCAGGCTACTGGGTATCACTATTTGCCACCTTTCTTCAAGATCCGTAGGTAGAAACACCCTCTGGTGAATTATTCCATTTCAGATTTGTAGCCGATCCCACTGCTGTAGCAGCTTCCATCCATCTGAGGACAAGCGACTTCTATCTTCCAGCTTGGGCCATAGGCCAGTCTTCACCCAATGTTTGATCTTTAAGTCAGGATCATCTTCTTGCACCTGAGCCCATTCCTTTTCAGTCTTCCCCAGTAACACTGTGTTAAGGGTGGCCACCCCACTTGAACTGGCCATGGGTGACTGCTGAGGCACTCTACCCAGATCGGGTATCTCAGTCCCTTCATCCACCTCACCGGCTGGGACTTTCCAGGTGACTCTAGACAGTGCATCTGCATTTGCGTTGTCCTTACCGGCACGGTATTTGATGGTATAATCAAACTTCGCTAGCCGTGCCATCCACCTCTGTTCCAAAGCGCCCAGCTTCGCATTCTGCAGGTGAGCCAATGGGTTATTGTCTGTCCTTACTAGGACTTATGCTCCGGTGAGATACCCTGAGAACTTTTCAGTCATTGCCCAGACCAACGCCAACAACTCAAGTTTGAAGGAGCTATAATTGTCTGGATTGCGTTCAGAGTCCCGTAGGGATTGGCTAGCATACGCGATGACTCGTTCCTGCCCGTCTTGCTCTTGGGCTAGCACTGCTCCCAATCCATGCAGACTTCCATCCATATAGAGTGTGAATGGTCTGTCATACCGAGCATATGCCAGGATGGGGGCACTAATCAGGGCTTTCTTCAACACGTTGAACGCTTGCTGCTGAGGCAGGCCCCATGATATGGGTCGTGTCTTCGGACCCTGGGCGGTCCCTCTCAAGAGTTCGTGTAGTGGTCCAGCGATCTTCGCAAAGCCTTTGGTAAATCTTCGATAATACCCAGCCAATCCTAGAAATGCTTTCACTTCTCAAAGCGTCTTGGGTTGTGGCCACTTGCTCACTGCCTCTATCTTACTGTCCGCAGGACGAACTCCCTCAGCTGATACGACGTGTCCCAGATACTCTAGGCTTGTTTGGAAGAGATGACACTTCCTCGGTTTGACCTTTAGACCATGAGCACGGAGCCTACTTAACACTTGCCGTAATCTTCTCAAATGTTCTTCAAACATAGGGACATGGACTACTACGTCATCCAGGTATATCAGAATCGACTCAAAGTTCAGTTCTCCCAGACAATGTTCCATTAGGCTTTGAAATGTACCCGGAGCATTCGTCAGCCCGAAGGGCATTCTGTTGAATTTATACAGGCCCATGGGTAAGATAAAAGCTGTCTTCTGTCTATCCTTCTCTGCCACAGGTACTTGCCAGTAACCGCTCGCCAAGTCTAGAGTGGAGAAGTACTTGGCCCACTGTAATGTCGTCAATGACTCTTCAATCCTGGGCAGGGGAAAAGCGTCCTTTACTGTGGCAGCATTTAACTTTCGATAATCCACACAGAATCGCAAGGACCCATCCTTCTTCTGCACCAAGACCACTGGGGCGGCCCACGGGCTTTGGCTCTCTTTTACCACTCCACTGTCTAACATCTGTGACAACATCGTTTTCACTTCTTGGTAGAGGGTAGGCGGGATCTGCCGGTATCTTTCTCGAATTGGGGGAGTATCCCCAGTCGGTATTTCATGTTCTATAGCCGTGGTGCACCCGAAGTCCTCTTCACTCTGGGAAAAGGTAAATTGAAATTCCCACAGTACTGCTTCAATCTTTTCCATTTGTTCAGCGGTGAATTGGTTCGCATCAATCTCCATTTGCTCCAAGATCCGCTGGCCATTCCACTCCTGCGTAGGTTCCTCCACCAAGTTCTGGTCCACTGCCAAGGTCCAGACATCATTTTCAACAGCCCGTAGGGCGAATTGGCTACCTGCGAGCGGTTCTTCTTGCAGCATATATAACTCAGCCACTTTTTCTCCAGCATGGAAGGTAACTTCATGGTCGTGTATGTTGACACACCGGACTAACACACGGCCGTCCTTTACTGTCACAATGGTCCTGGCGACTACTGGGCTCCGTCCGGCTTCCGATACACCTAGAGGCTCTATCAGCTCCCCTATCCCATTCAGTTTCCGCCAGACATCCGTATCATCTTCTCCTGTCGCGGAGGTATGATACAGGTTCCTACATATGGGGCATACACTGCTCCCACCGGCTTATCTTCTGGGGTACTTTTGCAGATACCGCACGTCCGGATCAACCTCTGGAATGCCTTCTGGGTAGGCTTGTGGGAAGTCGTTTTCTTCCAATATCCCGGGCCCTCCTTTGTAAACATGAGCTGGTCCAGTTCCCGTAGGATGTTCATACCCAATACAATGGGAGCTCCACACCGAGCCGGTTTCTCTACAAGCACCACTCCCTTCTTGCCGACATCTTGCCCGCATAGCTTAATTCTCACCCATGCCACTCCGAACACTGGTATAGCAGTCTGGTTTACCGCCATCAACTTGATCACGGTGCCCTTGTCAGGCCTCATCAGGTGGCCGAAGTGTCTTTCAAAGAACTCCACAGGCATTGTGGTTACTTCTGATCCTGTGTCTATAAGACATCCCACCATCTGTTCTTCAATCTGCACTTTTAGGTAAGGGCTTTCGGTCACCAGGTCCCTGGTAACTGGCCTCCCGCACGGTGTGCCCCACTACCGCGAGGGGTTCCCGTTTAACGGCGGCTGTTCAGGATTCAGGACCCTTAGTGAGCACTGACAGGAGATATGTCCTTTCTCGGCAAATCCAACACTGCGGTCCCCTCATTTTCCAGTCCCTTGGAGGACCACACAACTGTGCCTCTGTGGATGGTTGCAGGCCAGCCCGGTGCATAGTAGAGTCTCTCACTTCAGCTCCTTGAGTTGAACGATATAGAGGGGGACCCATGGGGGCTGCACTCCTTTGCCAGTACTCAGGCTGAACTGGGGCCATTGATGTAGCCCGTAACTGTGCCAACTGTCTCTGCATTTCTCCCAGGGATGCACTAAGTGCCCTCACTGTCTCTAGCAGATTCCCCCCATCAGAGGGAGTACTTTGACTTCCTGCAGCCTGCATCCTCACAGTGTAAGCTCCATACGCTTCTTCTTTGTCTCAGGCCACAGCCTCAGCTTGTATCTTCTGAAACTGCAATGTAGCATCCACTAGGATACGCTCCCTGAGAGCCTGGCGAAGATGATGACTGTGCAATCCAAGGATGAACTGATCCCGGAGGATTTGATCTCCATTTCCAAGCACGTTAGCACAGCTGGCTTCTCTCTTCTGTATATGTGCCCATATCTCTTGAAGGGCGTTAGCGAACTGGGGAATAGTCTTATCTTCCTGCTGGAATCACGTGAAGAAGCAGGACCTAAGGCTGCCAGTGCTGGTCGTTTCTCCATAAATAGGCTCGAGAATCGAGAATATAGCATCCAGTGTCTTCCTTTCCTCCTCCGAACGTAGCATTACAGTGCGTCTAGCATCCCCTTACAGAGCGTTCAGCGCCACGTCTGTTTGTAAATCCGGCACCAAATTGTACAATCTGAGGGTGCTTTTAAGACGTGCGGCCCAGTCTTCTAACAGCATATTCTGACCATCAGACCGCACTAGCTGGTTCAATATTGCTCCTGCGGGCAAACACATGGTCGGAGCTACTCCCACGGCAGGAGGGGTGACAGAGGCCACGGCCGGGAGCCGCCTCGGAACCGGTTGTGTTCTGCATGGCGATCAATGTACCCTGCTCGCAGCGCCAACTGAAAGAGGGCCGAAGGCTGGGCCCACAGATTCAGAGGGTACAAGATGTCACACAGACACAGACAGCGGTTCTTTTACAATTACGTTTACTGAACAGTTATAGTGAACATGTAGTTGAGCATACGTAAAAAGAATAACAGCGCATAACCATACAGTAAGAATAATACTGTCTAACACTAACCCCGTACTTGCGGACTTTTCCCCAATGTCCAGAAAGCAGCATGGCTGTGCCTGAATGTTCCTGAGCAAGATGTAAGTTGGGGTGC
The DNA here is from genome assembly GCF_062004578.1 of Staurois parvus. Classification (NCBI taxonomy): domain Eukaryota; kingdom Metazoa; phylum Chordata; class Amphibia; order Anura; family Ranidae; genus Staurois; species Staurois parvus. Next base: position 799,570 of record NW_028318354.1, read on the forward strand.
ACCCTAAGTATTGCGCAATACTATTTATATACCAAAGGAAAGTGGAGTGTGTCTCTTGTAACTTTCTGGTATATCCAAAATGTCACTGAACACGTGTGGTGCGATGTGCTGTGGCAAAGCCGCACTTACAGTTCCTTGGCAGGCTCTTGGTGCTTTTTCCTGATCCACTGGTCCACTCCAGAACTGGACCATACAGTCACTTGTTTCCCGGTCTCGTCACGGTGAATCTTCTCTAGGTGCCATCGCCAGACTCCACTGTGAGCCGTAAATCCTCTTCCAGGCCCCACACAGATTCTCCAGATGTCCACAGCATACACCAGCCAGACCCAGACTCCCACTTCCTCCTCTGGACAGGAACTCCTCCCCTTCCCAGAGAGTTTGTAATGCAGTAAGTAATTTCCTAATTGCAGCCTCAAACCTGTATTTACAGTTCACTATGACCCTTCTGAGGGTCCTACTCAACCCCTAAATTAGCATTCATTAAACTTTATAAGGCAAATAAGTATTTGTTCTGTCTTAGCAAACGTCACTGCAAACTTGATTCTTGTACTTTGCTGCCATCTACTGACCAAAGAGCATATTGCAGGCACATCATAGTTTAACATTGGACATCATGCGTCACACCCTTACATAAGTAATAGTTTATTTTTGGGTAGGGAGTGCACGCACGTTTGCTAGCCGACCCGGCTGCACTGTCACTGGCTCCAGCACATGCTGATCAGCACAGGCGGGTCCCAGCCATGGATCATTGGCAGGACCCACCGATCGGTGGAGCAGATGACAGGAGAGAGAGATCTGTGTTGATAAACAACACAGATCTCTCTACTGACAGCGGGGATGTTTTATGCCAGGGAATAAAAACTGTCACATCCCTTAGTAAAATTGAGACACAGTAAACTCATGAACACTTGCTAGGCACACAGTTAACCCTTTGATTGCCCCAGTTCTCTGTCTGAGTCAGGCTGAATGCATGGTGTGATGATCTAGTAGTATTGCGAGGAGGACCAGACATTATTTTTAAAACACTTGTATTATTTTAGTAGTTTCAGCTTGTTAGAAGACTTGGAAGGCTCTTCCACAGCTCAGAAATGTTAGCGGCATTCACCAGCTTAGACTTAATATACTCAATGATCACACAATATCAGTTGAATGCTTTACGTGACAAGGGATGTGCCTTTTCCTTCCAGTGACCAATGTGAGGACAAGGAAATGGGACTCGGGACGGCAATTACACATGTTGTAAAATTTGATCTCAACAAAGAAAATCTCACAGACCCAGTTGGGCTACCACAAGCTGACTGCCTGGTGTTATGTTGTATTCTACAAGCCATCAGCAAAGACCTTGAAGATTTTACAAGAAATTTCAGGAGACTCTCAAAGCTTCTAAAACCTGGAGGGCATTTGATGTATTTTGGAGTTCTAAATTGCACATTCTTTATGGTTAGGGGAGAGAAGTTCCATGTTGTAAAGTGTAATGAAAGCGACTTGAGAAGTATGCTCAGTGACGAGGGATTTGTTATCACCCATTTGGAGGTTTCCCAAAGGAAGGCTGAGACTGATCTGGCTGATTTTGATTCGGTTGTGTTCTGTACAGCTTATAAAGAACAGAAGTTTTAAACCCCATTCACACCATTGTGTTAGAAAGTTCACAGCTGTTGAACATAAGGTGTTTTAGTACAATTATAATGTGTAACATTAAAATGTAATGCAAGGCAAACAGCAGGTTGTGTGAGTTTTGAGTGAGTTTTCCATTAATTTTCTTCCTGGTAAATGTACCACTGACTTTTAATAAAAAAATCACTAATTTAAATGCATTTTGTGTTTTCAGTGCTTTTTCAGTGCGTTTCCATGTGCTGCTATTGACCATAAGGTAATACACATTTTTACCAAAAAATTTGTCAAAATCAGAATGCACTTCTCTCTAACGCAGCACATTGGTGTCAAGAGCTTCATAGATTATTACGTCAACTAGTTTTCATCTGCTTTTATTACGCTGTGATCCTGGGTTGTAGGGCATATAAAAAGATTGCATTAATGGGTCCTTAGATAGGAAACAGAACTCAGAAACATATTTCAGAATGTCACCTATGTACTGGCTAAATACCTCAAATGTTGGGACAGTTCTCTGCCCATAGAGATCGCCAACCACAAATCTGCTTCCAAAACCTGAACACCAAACATTTCACACTGACATAAACAAGCTGTGGCCATTGTTAGTTATGCAGACTGTCAACGATAATGTCTTAGCATCTTTGATTGATTTGTAAGCTAATAAAAGACTAGAAATCTAAATATTCTGATTCCAGAACTTTTATTTGTGGTGTTTCTTCACCTTTACTTACCCATTATTTAACAATTCAGTAACCCTGATTCATTTTCATTATGCCCTTCTTCCCTTCTTGGCTTCTCTATTTTCAAAATTGATTTTCTTTTTACTGTTCATATGTAACCATTTTATTTTTGTTCATTTTGCTAAGTCATTTTTGTAGTTTTACCTCACCCAAATACCTAAATAATTAGGTAATTAACAAAATAAAAAAAAAATGTAAGTCCCCCTTATTCTTACTGGAGCCTGATCCAAGCCAGCAATGTGCATGAGAGCAGAAATTCTGGCTGCTGCCTCTCTCCTCCCTGGGCAGAGTGATAGCAGCAGGAGACATTGGCTCCCTCTGCTGTCAATCAAATGCTGTGCCGAGGGAATGGGGGGCGAGTCTGAGCCTCCTACTCTGTGTGAATAGATAGGGTGGCTCGGTAGCTGGCCCACACAGGTGCCCCCATGGAATGCAGCTTTCCATGGAGGCATTTGCCGAATCAGAGGGGCCAGGGGTGTCGGTGGTGGACCCCAGAAGAGGAGGATCGGGGCTCCTTTGTGCAAAACCACTGCACAGAGCAAGCGAGTATAACATGTTTATTATTTAAATTTTTAAAAAATGAACCTTTAATGTCACTTTAAAGGGTACAGAGCTGCAAAGACATGTACCATGGAGGGAAGGAGAGGTGTAAAGAAAGCAGTGATTGGCTCATCTTGACTATGTTGAAATGATGAAATCCTTTAAACTATTTGAAGCTGAAGTCATTTACTGGTTTACAATCAGTTTTTTTCAGATTATGTCAACTAGAAAGGTTTTGGCTTTTCCTGTTATACATTTCCCTACACCCCAGTAATGGGGGCATAGACTGACCCCCTGAAAAACACATTGGCTTTAAAATAAAACAGTTTGGACTTGAAATCTTGTGGCATGGGACATTTATCCACCTTTGATCCTTAGATGGGAACAATTGCTAATGGGAAAAGTACTCTGTTAGCGCAGAAATTATCTGGAGGTGATCAGGTAAGAGCTGATGAGAAGAACTGAGGAAAATGGTAAAATAGTATGAAACGATCTTGTGTAAGGAGTAACAAATTAAAAAAGAGAACATGCAGTGCCCAATGCAGAAGAAGGGGACCCGCACAAAAATACCTGCAACTGCACCACCCGCTCAGAGCAATGTGGAACCCGTGGAAGGGGGGGTCATTAATTGTAATGGAACGCCGCCCGCACTGGAAATCGCAACCGTACTGGGAACCTCGGTTCCCATGCGGACTGCGGTTTCCAAAGAAGTGCAGGGACTTCTTCCCTTTCGTGTCCCGGGGTACAGGAGGCCAATCAAATGTGAACCAGGGATAAAAGGCTTCCCTAAAATGTAACAAAAATGGAGCAGAAACAAGCCACCTAAAATGACACGAATAACTGGTGTCATTATCATATCTCCGACTCACTTGTATAAGTGTGGATCCATAAACCCAAAAAATGCATACTAAACAATATGGTAGTGTGACAAGAGCACCCCTACCTGAAAACAGAAGGTTACTAAATGATCCACGCGGAGTAATATGAATTCAAAAAATTCAGACAATACTTTATTTGATCACATAGATCATAAGGAGGTTAAACATGAGCACGGTGAACATGTCAAACAGATAAAATCATGTTAAAAAGCACTAGGCGTCTTCATTATAGGGTCATTTTAGCAAGTAGAGCACCATATATGGCAATATAGGGTAATGGTGAGGTAATTCTCCTAGATTTCCATGAATTTCCAGCTTATATTAGAGTGAGCCAAGTATACAGCAGATATATTCCCAATATACGTCAGGAACCTCCTGGTATGTGAAAGCTGGAACACAAAAAATACACAATGTATGTATGAGAATATAGGAGCTAAATCGCATCCAGGCCTCACCAAGCCTCCCTCTACAGCAATGAGTGGGCACTTCAGTTACCTTCTCAGTTGTAAGACTGTCATACCCGCTTCTCAAATATAGGGACCTCCTAGGTAGCCACCCCAAGTGAAACAAAGTCCACAGTACCAAATGATTCTGGGGATATATATAAAAATAAATATAAATGTATAGATCACAGGCATCAAGTAAACCCTGAAAACAAAGAACACAATATGGGTATATTACCATCAATGAAGATCAAGAAGACTCCCGTCGACTTGAAATAAGATCAGGTCCTTGATGCTTGTTCAAAGGTGCATAAGGGGGTGGGAAGCCAGGTAGTCACAGTACGTGGATTCCAAACACATATGATATGTATGTAGCAGGCCGTGAAAACCTGAGTCTATATACCCAATAAAGGGTTTCCAAAAATTACTCAATCTGAGAAAATTGAAGCGGTTTCATTAGGATATGGCTATGTCACAGCATACAATGCCTGAATCGGATAGCGTGTATATATATATATATATATGTTATCCTCTGAAGAGGATTTCAAAACATTCCCCGTGTATACAGGGTAAATTAGGCCCATATGAGATGCCTTCTTAACTCCATATATGCTCTATAAATCTAGACAGCTTTAAGCTTAAATAACTTGCCACCGGTGGAAGATATATTCCCCTAGGGGATTGCCGTTTGCGAACCGCTGTAATAGTAGCCTTATGGTAGTTTTTCAGAGGGCCTCGTGCCTTCCTGGCAGGGAGCTGTGACACCGCCGTTCCTTCCCACCTCATGGGCGCCGCACCCTATGAAGACGCCGAGCGTAGTGACGTCAATACGTTGACGCGTTTCGTCCGCCAATCACCGCAGACTTCGTCAGAACTGGGAGGGGACTTCAGTCCTTTGCCTTATATGGTGCACTAATTGCATACCAAAGAGTCTCCACCTCGCCATCTTGTGTTGAAAGAGTATCAGTACATTTGAAATATCCATAGTGAATTAAAACACAAATATTAAATTTTAAATTGACTGCTGGCAATAAAAAGGAGAGACCATATTACTATAAATCAGATCATCTTTAAGGAGCATAATGGAAAGGAATTATTATTATAGTAATTATCATTCAAATAGGGAGACATCAAGGCAGGGTTCAACTTCCTAATTTTAATATTAATCTAATTATTATAGGAGTTTAATATAGAATGGGAATAGGAAGAATCACATAGTTAGATTCACACTTTGTCCAGATAGATCCATATTTCATTCCCATATATAGTTCCCCAGTACAGATCATAACTCAAGATATGTTAAAGGTTCCAAAAAATTCAGTTCAAAAAAACCCCAAAATTGAGTTCTGTGTTTAGTCCATATGGGACAAGTGCACCCAGGGTATAGATCCAGAACTTTTCTTTTTGTAGGAGGACTTTATCAAAGTCCCCCCGACGAGCTGAAATATTCAGCAGGAAAATCCCTTTCACTTTCAAACCTTCTGTTTTACCCCCGTGTACTTCTTTAAAGTGTTGTGCCAGTGGGTTCTCTTTCTCTCCCTTTCTTACATTCCTATTTTCGTTTCTGATATCTCTCAGATGTTCACCGATCCTAGTCCTGAGGTTCCTTTTCGTTTTTCCTATATACATCTTCTTGCATGGACATTCTATCATGTATATTATTCTGCTGCTGGAGCAATTAATAAAGCTCCGTATCTGGAATGCCTTAGATTTATCATTGTTAAAGAACTGATTAGACTTATGTACGAATGGACAGATTTGGCAGTGGCCACATGGGAACATACCACATAGGCCGGTCCTCCTAGTTAACCAATTTCTTTGTGGTGCCCTCTGAAACTCTGATTGTACTAGTATATCATTTAAGTTCCGAGCTCTTTTTGCTACCATTTGGGGGCTCTCCCCTACCACTCTTGCTATCTGTGGATTTTGAGTTAGTAAGTACCAATGAGAGTCCAGGGCCTTCTTGACTTCACCCCATTGTTGTCCAAATTTACCCTGTATACACGGGGAATGTTTTGAAATCCTCTTCAGAGGATAACATATATATATATATATATACACGCTATCCGATTCAGGCATTGTATGCTGTGACATAGCCATATCCTAATGAAACCGCTTCAATTTTCTCAGATTGAGTAATTTTTGGAAACCCTTTATTGGGTATATAGACTCAGGTTTTCACGGCCTGCTACATACATATCATATGTGTTTGGAATCCACGTACTGTGACTACCTGGCTTCCCACCCCCTTATGCACCTTTGAACAAGCATCAAGGACCTGATCTTATTTCAAGTCGACGGGAGTCTTCTTGATCTTCATTGATGGTAATATACCCATATTGTGTTCTTTGTTTTCAGGGTTTACTTGATGCCTGTGATCTATACATTTATATTTATTTTTATATATATCCCCAGAATCATTTGGTACTGTGGACTTTGTTTCACTTGGGGTGGCTACCCAGGAGGTCTCTATATTTGAGAAGCGGGTATGACAGTCTTACAACTGAGAAGGTAACTGAAGTGCCCACTCATTGCTGTAGAGGGAGGCTTGGTGAGGCCTGGATGCGATTTAGCTCCTATATTCTCATACATACATTGTGTATTTTTTTTTTTGTGTTCCAGCTTTCACATTCCAGGAGGTTCCTGACGTATATTGGGAATATATCTGCTGTATACTTGGCTCACTCTAATATAAGCTGGAAATTCATGGAAATCTAGGAGAATTACCTCACCATTACCCTATATTGCCATATATGGTGCTCTACTTGCTAAAATGACCCTATAATGAAGACGCCTAGTGCTTTTTAACATGATTTTATCTGTTTGACATGTTCACCGTGCTCATGTTTAACCTCCTTATGATCTATGTGATCAAATAAAGTATTGTCTGAATTTTTTGAATTCATATTACTCCGCGTGGATCATTTAGTAACCTTCTGTTTTCAGGTAGGGGTGCTCTTGTCACACTACCATATTGTTTAGTTCCCTAAAATGTAACATGTGGGAATGGCCAAAAAAGCACACGCTCTTTGACACACTTCATATGTGTGCAACCCTCAATGAAGCCAAAAGTTTACATGAGCTTCTGCCATGCATAGGGCTCCTTATTGAGATGCACAGGTTGCCCTTCTTGCAAAGCAGAGAACAAAAAGTGCAATGCAGGACTACATCTATGAGAACGGAGCCCCATATAAAAAATTAGGAACCCCAGATTTAGCAAAGGACAGCAAAGCATACAAACCTGATCAGGGATGAGTTGTAGTAAATGCACTCTATCTTCATAGAGATCAGAGGGGACCCCCACGTATGATCATGTGGTACACAGTACATAGGTGGGTGCACACAATCAGAGCTTACACTGGAGTGACCCTCATTATTACACATTACACAGTGGTGACCCTCAATACCCAAAGTTACAGTACGATGGCACTGGGCTCAGGACTCAGACATATACACAGATCAGAGAGGACCACCAGCTCACACTTACCCCAAGGTGGTGGATAGGCATCAGCAAGTGACAACCAGCAGGGGAAGGGAGTGTAGTCTCCTACAACTCAGTGGCTCATACATACAAGGTCTTCTTTCCTCTGGTCCTCATGGAGCTCCAGCCAAAACCAGGCTCAGGATGAGAGGCTGATTCCCTGGGAACTAGTTTTCTCCACCTACTACCATACCCCTCTGGTGACCTTCACCTCTGCCCTCATTGAAGTGGAGAGCAGCCCCAGCATCTCTTTAGATGGGACTCTTCCTTGGGACTGCTAATTGGCTCTGAAGAAGCATTTTACCACCCCCACCATCTAGGCCGCCCTAAGGCAAAGTGCACTTTGTATATCCATTGGCTGAGGACAGCGGAAGGCTGCAGACAGCACCGCCCAATACTGCCTCCTTAGCCAATGAGTATCTAAAGATTCCTCATAGGTCCCTCCCTGCTGACACACTCGGGATCCCCCAAGTCCTTGGGGCATGTATTTGAAGCAACAGGTAGGAGACATGTTACAGCTGTGACAGGACACAGACTGTTCGGCTCTCACAGCGGTCAGTCCCACAGCTACTGTAGCCTAGCTGCTGCTGCATTATTGAATGCTCTGGGGGGGTTGAACCCCCCTGACCCTCCCCTTATCTACGCCGCTGCTTTAGGGCCTACCCTGATAGATGTGAAGGAGACCAATCTATGTCAAACCAAAACAACCCTATCAAAACTGAGGTGGTAACTTTTAAAACCATGTGTCATCCACATATAATGTTGTTTACTTTTTCTACCACAAATATTGGACATCAATTAATTCATTCACTCCAACGATGAACACCTGTCCCAGACACAGTAGCACCATAGTAATTATATAATGTGAGTTAGAACAGTGTTGTTCACAAACTTTCACTGCTGTCATGTTCTTTGGCAAACAGCGTCTGGCTTGACACATTTTATTGTGATTGGACTAACCGCTTTCCCACCACCCTATAGCAAATATACTGCTACAGGGTGGCAGGGGTGTGCAAAATCACGTGTATATATATGTGATTTTGCATTTTCAGGTAGGGTCAAGCGGTACGCATGCACTACCCACCCCATCATTCATGGCTGTGACTTTCAGTCACCGGGTCGGAGCTGGTGATTACCCACCGGCACGTAGTGATTACCGAGCATCTCCAACGGGGAGGAGGACTATTTTGTTGCACACTGACACGGCCCCCTAGTAAAACACTCCCTGCACACAGTTAACCCTTTGATCGCCCCTCATGTTAATCCCTTCCTGCCCAGTACCATAAGTACATTGTCAGTGCTTCTTTTTAGCACTGATCACTATATTGGTGTCACTGGGGATGTCATGACACCAAGTGTGTATTTTTCTTAGCAAAGACATGTAGCAGAATACATTGGTCTAAATTTATGACAAAATTTTTTAAATTTTTGTACTGGACATGTTTAATAGAAAAAAGTCAAAAATATTGTTTGTTTCTCAAAATTGTTGGTCCTTTTTTTTATAGCGCAAAAATAAAAACACACAAGCGATCAAATACCGCTGAAAGAAAGCTCAGTTTGTGGAAAAAAAACTATCTAAATCCATTTGAGTGCAGTGTTGCTTGATTTTGCAATCGTCAGTTAAAGTAATGCAGCGCCGTAACGCAAGAAATGGCCTGGTCAGGAAGGGGGGTAAATCCTCAGGAGGGCAAGTGGTTAAGGTGACAGAGTTACCCGTGTTTCTATGAGTACCAGGGTATGTTCCCAACATTCATTACAACTGTAGGTGCTGTTTGGATGATGGTGAAATGTCTTAAACGTTACAGAATAGATACAATTGAAAGTGACCAACTACCACTAGCTTTACCAGAGTGGACATGAATTGAATGATGGTTTAGGTAGCACCTTGCACTGATTGTTTGTTATTGAAAGAGATAGTACAGAGGTTGTACTTTCGGACTGTAATGTATGTGACCATCTTCATAGAATTTCTAAACCTTTCTATATCCAAATGTAGCGCTACCCCCATAGTAATTGCTGGTTAGGATGAGAAGTTCTTTGCCTCAACCTCCTTAAGAACTTCGTCCCCTCTGACACACTAGGTTGAGTGTATGAAGCAATATCATAGAAAATCTGTGGAAGTAATATTTAGTACCTAGTAGTAATACTATATCAAAGAAAACAGGCACCGAATAGTTAGTAAAAGCAAACTAATTATATTGTCACCTGATATGGTTGGTAACAAAGCATAGAAATGGAATAACAATGATAATAAATAACACAGTTTAGCAAACATGGCGATTAGTAATAAAGATTAGGTATAAGATGACACTTGCGGGAGATCTACTAAGACTGGAGAGTGCAAAATGTGGTGCAGCTCTGCATAGGAACCATTTAGTTTCCAGATTTTATTTTCAAAACTTAACTGAACAAGCAAAAGTTAGAAGCTGATTGGCTACCATGTGTTGCACATACGGTAAATAATTCCACTGTGCGAAGGATGGGTCGGGTGAAACCAGAAGTGCTTTATTAGGAATGGCTGTAATAAACACAGAAAACTCTTAATTACATGTGACTGGATATGTTCACTGTAATCACTGTCCACTATACATTACTAAACATTTTCCTATACATTAATAAGTATTTTTATATGCATTAATAAACATCTTTCATTGCAATATTGAATATCTAGACCTCTGCAGATATGCTAGTAAACTATTCTGCATAACAATAGCATATTATAATAGAGAAATCACATTCCCTGTATTTTAGCGCCAAATCGCATAGCTACAATATATATTCACATTCATGCTGCAAGTAGTCTGATTGCATACTAGTAGCAGCGACATTTACTAACCAACAGGGTGCATGTTAAGTCATTTTGTCCTATTTATCATGTTAAACAGCCTCCTGCTTACCTGTAATAAACACAGAAAACTCTTAATTACATGTGACTGGATATGTTCACTGTAATCACTGTCCTGCCGGAAAAAAAGTGTTAGATTTTTAGTTCCCCCTTCTATGTCTTCCTATTATCACAGGAAGTAGTTCTGCCCTCTTGTGATGATACAATAAAAATGCAATCACTAGTATCTTCTATTGACAAAGATAGATTACTGTTATATTAGGTATTAGGCTTTGGATTTTAATTTTATGGGGCTGCCTATTTTCTACACCTCTTACACTCTCCCCCACAAAATTGTTATGTCGTCCATGACATACGTAGAATTTTATTAAGAAAAAATTATTTTACTTGTCTAGTAGTAACCATAGGAAGCCAATGGTAAGTAGTAACCAAGTTACTTGAGGAAACATCCTCCCGGTGACATCTACTCCCTATTACGTCACAGCTTCCCACCAGGCCCACAGCGCTATAGTACCTGGCAAGATATAGTTGCATGTAACCAACTATTTAGTAAAACCCCTTTCTATACATATTTGTATAGGTTACTAAGTTTAGACAAAGGTGATGAGAAACTAAGGAACATCTTATTACTTTTATACCTTTTTATATCATAATAGCAGAATACCCATTGTACATCAACAACGCAGCATAACGTTGCCATCTATTGCTCTGTACTTTTATCAGCCGACTGTCTCTTTGTAACATCTAGTTCCTTCACCTAAAACTGTTTCTGCTTGACCTACAATATCTGCAGTACAAATGCAATTACATTTTTCCTTACTTTAACCAACAGAAAAGTAACAATTATTCTGGTTTTGGTAATTAACTTTGGTATAGTGTCCCAAATAGTAAACAGTGGATCAATAAACATAATCACTTCTACCAACTTCTATAGTCTTCAGCAAAACATTCTGAACTGAAATACCAGCTAGAGTCAACAGGTAATGTAGGAATACTGTCTATGACCTGTATAGATGAAACTCTGGTAACACTACTGGGTTGACCTAAAGGCCCTGATTTACTATTGTGCCTGGGCGCATTTCCGTGGGCGAACGTCTACTTTTTACGAGCGACCGTCTACTTTTACCCCGCAACGAGATTTACTATTGAGCAGCATCCATAAGTAGACACCCAATCGAATTTACTAATGAGACACACGCCCGGAATCAGACTCACAAAGCAGACTTGCTAAGAGGCATGTCTAACACCATGAAAAATCACTGCAGAGACATGTTCACTTTGAAATTTGCTTTGCCAAATATCAGGACTTCACTTTAACCATTAGCCGCCCGGCCAATGGCCATTTGGCTGCTTCAAATGTGTCTCTTCACTCCGGGTGCATGCCATTTGGTGTGCTCCCGCACATGCGCAGTTTGCGCTAATGCAGAGCGGCGCAGCAGTGCGATCTGTCACCGGCCGTGCACCTCGGACACGGCCGATGACAGATCCGAGTATCGGCTCCCGTTGCTGGTACCATGTGACCTGCTGTGACCAATCACAGCAGGTCACATGACAGTTGTATACAATGGATGGCTTCATTCATGATGCCATCCATTGTATACTAGTGCCTAGCTGTGAATGGTCACAGCTAATCACATGCACATGTCTTGTGATTAGCTGTGACCAAATCACAGCTAAGCACAAAAAAAAAAAAAAAAAAAGCTGAATGAATCGATTTCATTGCTTGCTTATAGCAAAGTAATTCTTTGCTATAAGCAAATTGTGTAAAAAAAAAAAATACTGATCACTTCCCCAAAGTAGTACAATGTTACTATGGTAACATTGTACTACTTTGATCATAGTAAAATATGAAAAAAAATCTTTAAAAAAATGTAATAAAAAATTAAATATAATAAAAAAATAAAAAAAATAAAAAAAATATATATATTTTTTTTTTTTCATACTGTCATCAGTCAGTGTCCCTGTTAACTGCCATGCCAGTTATATGATGACGCTGTACTGCACTGGTGACAGTATGTAAAAAAAAAAATAGTGAAAATAATTTTTTTAATTTTTTAACTTTCCGAAAAATTATGACAAAAAAATACAACTTCAAAAAACTCGCCATGCCTCTTATGAAGTACGTCGGACTGTCTACTCTGCAAAAAGGGGTCATTTGGGGGATATCTGTACTGTTCTGACATTCTAGGACCTCAAGAAATTAGATTGGCTGTCAGTACTTCAGGATTGATCAATATTCAGATCTATACCATAGTTTGTGAACTCTATAACTTTCCTACAAACTAAAAAATACATCCTAATTTGGGTTATTTTCACCAAAGACATGTAGCAGAATACATCTCGGCCTAAATTTATGAAGAACAATTATTTATTTGTAAACGTTTATAACAGAAACAAAGAAAAATGTGGGTTTTTTTCAAAATTTTTGGTCTTTTTTTGTTAATTTAGCAAAAAATAAAAACCCCAGCGGTGATTAAATACCACCAAAAGGAAGCTCTAGTTGTGTGAAGAAAATGATAAAATTTTAGTTTGGGTACAGTGTTGTATGACCGCGCAATTGTCATTCAAAGTGTGAGAGTGCTGAAACCTGAAAAATGGCCTGTGCAGGAAGGTGTAAAATTGCACGGTATTAAAACGGTTAAACAATATCTGCCATTTCAAAAAAATTTAGAATGTGTTAAAAATAGTTTTTTTAAAGCAAATCAACACAGTAAAAAACTAGACGCCCATGCAGTGTCTTTGGCTGATATAAATGCGCATGTGTAGAGCACATTTTAGACATCCTCTGTGGGCGCTTGCTTTTTAGCCACTGCTCAATAGTAAATCTCAATGTGGATTCCTCTGACAGCCGACACTCGGTCGCGTCTATTGTGTTTAACAAACAGCACTCGGCATATCTTCATGTAATCTAATTTGATTTCCTTAGTTCTAGTGATTCTATTTTTGTTTCTTATCCTTTATAATTATTTCTGTAATGATTTTACTTATTTCGAAGGTCTAGATAATATTTATTTTGACAGCTGAATGTAAAAATAAAGGTCCCCAATAAAAAAAAAAAAAAAGGAGCAGCGTGGGTCCCCCCTCTCATCCATACCAAGCCCTTCAGGTCTGGTATGGATATTAAGGGGGAACTCCACGCTGAAATTTAAAAAAAAAAACAGCATGGGTCCCCCTCAATATCGATACCAGACCCTTATCCGAGCATGCAGCCCGGCAGGTCAGGAAAGGGGGGGGGATGAGTGAGCGCCCCCCCCCTCCTGAACCATACCAGGCCACATGCCCTCAACATGGGGGGGTGCTTTGGGGCAGGGGGGGCTCCCCCCCAAAGCACCTTGTCCCCATGTTGATGGGGACAAGGGCCTCTTCCCCACAGCCCTGGCCGGTGGTTGTGGGGGTCTGCGGGCGGGGGGCTTATCAGAATCTGGAAGCCCCCTTTAACAAGGGGGCCCCCAGATTCCGGCCCCCCCCTACGTGAATGAGTCTGCAGTACATGGTCCCATGACTCATTCACAAAAAAACAAAGTGTGGTGTAAAAAAAACACAGTACAGGGTCTTTGACAAGTCCTTTATAAAAACAATGTCCCCCGAAGTAGATCCAACGTCAATCACGACGGCGGCGACCCGAAAAAAGAAAAAAAAAGTTTTTGAGCTTAAAAAAGAAAACCCCGCTAGTGTGCATGGAGCCTCATAGTGATTTTTATGTATCTTGGCACTGCACTTTTTGCTCCATTGATGCTGCTAAAGAAGAATGTGGCTTTTAGGTGTTTTTTGCAGAACTGAGGTATAAGCCCTTCAAGTCTTTCATTAAAAAAATCTCTAATCTATGTATAACTTCCTGTTAGAATGCAATGTTCATGTTTTTTTCTGCAACAACTACATCCATGTCCGTGTTAGGTAGGTATATTCTTTATCCAGCAGATGGCGGTGTTTAGACGTTTGTAGCTGCATCTATGGTTAAACTCTATGGGGTTGATTTTACTAAAACTGGAGAGCGCAAAATCTGGTGCAGTGCTGCCGAGAAACCAATCCGCTTCCAGGTTTTATCGTCAAAGCGTAATTGAAAAAGCCTAAGTTGGACTCTGGTGCAGCTGTGCATGACAGCCAATCGGCTTCACCAATTTTAGTAAATATGCCCCTATGTATTTTCTCTGTGTAAGCCATTGAAATGTTATTACATTAGGCCCCTTTCACACGAGCTTTCTGTTTTTTTCATCAGTTCAGTCACATTTTTTTCAAGCAAAAACGGATCAGTTTACGTCCGATTTTTTACAGGAAAAATAATAGGGTTTTCTTCCATTCAAAAAAACGGATGTTAACAGATACGGACATGAATGGATGTAAACAGATGATCATCCTTTTACATCCGCTAGTCGATAGAAATACATGGGTGTCCATTTTTTATCTGTAAACGGACAGATGAAAAACGGACATATGGAACGCCCGTGTGAAAGAGGCCTAATATTCAATGGTGCCCTTCTAATCATCTCAGCACAGTGCAATTTTGGAAAAGATTCCTGGTGGACTTCAATGTGTTTTCAGCCCCATAGACATTTATGTAATCTCACAGAAGTTGCATCCGCATTGATAAGAAACATTTCTATGCAACTTTGATGTATTCAGCGTTATTTTTTTTTATTTAACCCTCACCTCTTCTCCCTGGTCATCCATCATTCATGGATTTTGATACAGCTGCTATTTTGGGGCCTTAATACAAACTATTGATGGACACTTTAATTAAACAATCTTTCCTTTGAATAATTGACCCTTCTTTTGAGCAACCCTTTGATCAATCTATCAAACCTTTCTTTGATTTATCAACCCTTCCTTTGATCGATCTATTGACCCTTCCTTCAATCAATTCATTGACCCTACCTTTTATCAATTGACCCTTCCTTTGGTTGGTCAACCCTTTGTTCGATCAACTGTTTCTTCCTTTGATTTATTGACCCTTCAGTTGATCGATCTTTCCTTTGATAGATCCTTTAATCGATCAAAGAAAGGATCAATCGATAGAATGAAGGATCGATCAATCTGAAGGAAGGATTAAATGAAGGATTGATCAAAGGAAGGATCAATTGATCGATTGATTGAAGGATCGATTGATCGAAGGAAGGATCGATTGATTGATTGATTGATTGAAGGATTGATTTATTGATTGATGAAAGGATCAATTGATTTTTCGAAGGAAGGATCAACATAGCTTCAGTGTGAACCTCGGTTATAAAAAACATGGATCCATAAAAGGCGCATAGGAATGTTTCTTATCTATGCTAATGTGACTTCTATGAGATAAGATAGAAGTTGGAATATAATGTGATTTTCTTTGTCATGCAATTCTGTGATCCCATGCTTGAGGATTTCTAAAGTCCTAAAGTCCCATCAATAGTAGCACTGGAAATCAAAAAAAAAAAAAAAATTGCATTAGAATAGTGGAAATTGATATGGGGAAAATGCATCAAAAAGTATCAAACGCATAGCGTTAAATTTAACACAATGCTGGAAATATGCGTTTTTGATGATAGGCTTAGAAAGTAGCCTAAATGGTAGGAGACAGCTGGGAAAATTTTTTATTTTAGATGATTAACGGCTGAGAAACGTCAGCCTGGGTTCACACTGATGCGGTCCGGAACTCGCACTGTTTTCTATGCCATTTCCGCACCACACCAGAATCGCACCCCATTCATGCGAACCGCTGCGGGTGTGTATGTTAACAACACCCTGAAATCGGTCCGCAAAACGCAGTGCGATGTGCAGAATCGGATTGCATAGGTGTGAATATCCATGCGATCCGATTCTAGTGTGGACCAAAAAAAAGGTCCTGCACGTTTTTGGTGCGGGTGCGGTGCGAATAGAGCCATTCAAAGTGTACGAATCCGATTGCACCGCACACAAAGCGTGAACCCGGGCTCAGAGCTATGCACATTGTATGTGAACACCTGCAGGCAGATTTGGAGATCTGACCTGGATAAATCCCTAGGGCTACTTTCACACTGATCCACTGCAAAAGCACAGAAAAACGCATAGGCGTTTTTACCGCACTTTCTGGGCGTATTTTTCAAAGGACACATGACTTAAAAAACTGCACCAAAACCGCTTCTCAGAAGCATTTTTTGAGACGTTTTTAAAGCGCTTTTCAGGTGTTTTCCATTGTTTTCAATGGGAAGCGGTGTTTTGGGGGCTTTTTTTTTTTTTAAACTCCCCAAACATGCCCCAGAGATGCTGCAAGCAGTTTTTACACTGCAATGCCTGAACATACTTAGATATACATTCACAGGTAAGCAGTTTTCTTAAGCTTTTCAGGTACTTTTTTTTACTCAAAAATGCTCCAAAAACTCCTCAGTGTGAAAGTAGCCTAAGGAGAGAGGACAGAGGATTCGTTGTGGGGTGTGGAGTAGGGCTGATGTGGCCTCCAGTAATTTATCCCAGGTGAGAGCACACCCAAAAGACACAATTGGTGGAAGAGGCTCCTATGCAGTAGGAGGAGGATTGCACTAGAGATAAGATGAAGACACTAGTCATACATGACTTTTAGACCATGGTGTTTGCACTTTATATGAACCGTATTAATTATGTACTATTATCACACAAGGGTGTTTTGGTAATATTTATGTGTGGTCACTAGTAATTATAGAATATTTGTCTATTAACAAATTATCAATTTTTGTGATTTATTAGTTTTGTATGAATTTGTTTATATAGTGGTAGGGATTGTGTATTTTGGAGCACATTATTTTTCCTGGCTTACCTCATGTCAGCACACAATGGGTGAACTCTTCCCCTGGAACCCACAGGACCACCTCTTATTACCAATAATAGTCAGCAGCTCACCAACTGAACTGTTCTTTTGTAGTCATGCTCCAGGTGATAAGTACTTTGGTTGCTTCAAGTATATCTTCACCCTCTCCTGGTGTTTTAAGACCCAGATACTTGCAAGTAAACCTTCTGGGTATTGGGGTGCAAGCAACATTGCTTAGGTTGGCCATACGCTATACAATTTTCCTTTAGATTTACCTTCCACTATGTAGTACAAGGGTCTGCCTGATTACATACAATTGAAAGTGTTTAGGTTTGACCTCATATTATATGGTTTTTGGTAAATCTAAAGCAACAATCTCAGAAAGATGGTATAATGTATGGCCAGCCTTAAACAGCAGCAGTATTGTACAGGTGTGGTATTAGTAAGCTCTGCAATGTCACCATTGGTCTCCCTTTTGAGTCTTTCCTGTCTTGTTTAGACTGTGTGTGTAGGGTTGTCACCTCATCCCTTTAACATTGAACACATATTGATTACACAGGTTATGTGGCTGATTAAGGTGGAAATTAAACTCACTCGGTGCCTTATCTGCAATAAATATGCCTCAGAACCCGTGTAATTAATGTGTTCGGTTGTAAAGGAATGAGGGGGCAAACCTAAGCGTGTGCCGCACTGCTCTCCTGGCTTTATTTTCAGGCTAATGGCGGTTGTGGATGATGGGGACAAGGAGATGGGGAGATATGGGATAGTGACCTCCAGCCACCAAGGAATGGCGTAAACAGTCTTAGAAGTCAACAGAGGATTTGGCTTCTCTCTCTCTCTCTCTCTCTGTCCTGCCAGTTTTTTCTGGTGAGGTAGACTTGTTGCTTCCCTGTTGTGCTGTGTGCTCCTGGAGATTTGATTAGTTTTGTCTCAGATTCTGTGTGTGCTTCTGGAAAGGCTGCCCAAGCTCACCTTGCTGATACCTCTAAAGTTGATGAAGGCAGATGGGTCTTAAAGGGATTATATACCTGTCTTTTTTTTGTAGGAGATTAATATGAGCAAAGGTAGGAGGGGGCCACATGGGACATGTTTTTTTTAAAAGTGCGTTCAAAGACTGCAAATGATGGTGTTTTGTATAATCTGAGAAGCCTTAAATGCAAATACCCCAGAAACATAAGACCACCATTGGTCATCTCCTGACCTGGACAATCTACATACCTTAGGTTACCACACAGGGTGGCTTTCATGCTCCTCAAGCAGTTCATATGGCAATGACTAGCTCAGCTCAGTGTGCATGTTAGGCCTGCAGTCCACAGTGGTAGGGAAATTTTAATTTGCATGAATTGCCTTAAGTGACAATTGATAAGGAAGCAGATGTGCAAATTTCAAAGCTTATATTTAGGAGGCTATAGCCAATAGTATGCAGCAAATATCCATGCCACAGGCAAGACAAAAAAAGTATAAAAGTCAAAGGGAGGATGAAGAAGGGTCGGCAGTGCATGCTTTTGATTTCAATCTCATTGGCCCCTTTAGTATCAGAAAAGAGCATGCAGATATTTGCAAATGTGAAGAAGGAAGGGCCTTCTTTTCCCATAATGACCAAGTAAGAGCTCATTGATGAAGAATGGGAGAAACCTGATAGGAAGGCCAATTTACATTACAGGTTCTCCAAGCTTTATCTGATGAAGGTGACTGATGCATGTTTATGAGATGTACTTCCAGGGGTGGATCCAGCATCTGGCATATCAAGTGTCTTTGACTTTCAATAACTCAGTTGCCTTTATGGATCCTATGGATCAAGAAGTGGGCTCAGGACTAGTTCACGTCAGCTGCAGTCTGGTGTGTTTTTATTCTGCATCAAAAACGCATGGACAGTATTTACCATGGATTGCAATGGCCTAGTTCACACCAGTTTAGTGTGTTCTAGTGCAGTCAGCAAAAGTAGAACATGTTGCATTTTTTTTCTGTATGGAACGCATCTGGAAAATGGCAAAACGCATCACAGCAATTGTGGTAAACTGGCCCTCAGACTTCTAGAGAGTCTATTCTATGGCAGGTTTTGTTCATCCAGCAACAGTCTTAACTTCTATGTCTAAAGCATTAGGAAATGGCTTTTAATTCAAACGTGGAACTTGCATGATTTGGCACGGTTCTGGAAGAGCAGAACCCGGCAGCTGTAGTAGGTCTATCAAAGCCTCTGCTGAAGGTCAAGTGCTAGGATATTTCAGTCACAGCCAAGAGAGCTTTGTGGTTGCACCACTGGAAGGTGGACAGCACTTCCACACAAGCCTTCTATGACATTCCCCATAATGAGAGGTTATTTGTCATACCGCTGGATGATGCAATTGGGCAAGTGACAGGAGGAAAGACGGGCTGCAGAGGAGGAAGCAGCTATCTTTTTACTCAAGTCAATCAGACTTCAGAAGGGTTCAGGAGGCCAAATCTTATAGACCAGGCTGCATATTTACCAGATCACAGTGAAGGTATCTTGGAGTTCCCCTTTTTACATAGAATCAAATCCAGAGCAGGCTGCTAAGACATCTAAAAAATATTTTGAAAGTGCACCCAACCAGTCCCAGGTGGAAGTACAGTACAGTAGAGAATTACAAAGTTGACTACTGAATCGTTTTATTCTTGCAAGATAATGTATAAGAATTATGGTGCAACAAGGCCATAGTGCCTATGTCGCTGGAAGAACAGAATTTGGGGGTTTTCTCCAAATTTTTAATAGTACCGAATGCATCAGGAGTTTTCCAACCTGTCTTGCTTTGACTAAATTGACTAAAACATACACATCAAGAGGTTCAAGATGGTGTCCTTGCAGACAATCATGGCGATAGTTCAGAGAAAAGACTTGTTAGTGTCAGTCGACTTAGCTGACGCTTACTTCCATGTACTGATCTGTGTAGAGCACCAGGGAAATCTGAGAATCACCACAACTGTGATGGCCAAATGTCCTTTCCAGATCAGGTGTCTGCCTTTTTTTTGGATTGGCACAGCAGCAAGAATCTGTTCGGACGACATTTTAATTGTTGCATGCTCAAGCGGGGACCATCACAGCCTTGTCTTTAAAGTCCTTTCCAAGTTCAGTTGGCTAGTGAACAAACAGCAAAGGCAGTTAACCCCTTCTCAATTGAAATATCTTGGAATAGTATTTGATATCCAAAGAAGTAAAGTGGTTTTTCAAAACTGCAAAATTTCTGAAATGAAAATTTGCATACAAAGAGTCATGGAGACAGCATTTGTGTCAGTAAGGGATTGCATTGTCCTCATTCGGGTCTTGCCAATGGCCATTCCAGTGGGCCAACCGGCACATTAGGGTGTTTCAGTTTGCCTTCCTCAGCCAATGGGATGGGCTGTCTATGGATCAGAAGGTCTTTGTGTCTCTACGTATTCAGCAAGAACTGAAATTTTTGACATCCTCAGTGTGCTTTTTTAGTGGTGTGCCTAAACTAAATTGAAACCATATTGGTATCAATGGAGGGGAGGAGAAAATAAGCTCCATCATTGGTGTTAGTAGAAATAAAATAATCCCCATGTTGGTGTCAGGGAATTAAAATGGGCTACATATCACTGAGTGGGAGTAAAATAAGTCCCATTGTTGGTGTCAGTGTGAGTAAAATAAGTCTGATCGTTGGTGTGGGTAAAATGAGCCCCATTGGTGTCGGTGGAAAAAAAAAAACCCGTTGTTGATGTTAAGAAGATGTTAAACTATTTTGTTGGTGTCCAGTGGGGATAAAATAAGCCCTGCCACTGGTGACAGTGGAAGCATAATAAGTCCAAATTTATTAAAGTGTAAAGAGGAAAATAAGCCCCCATATTTTTGGTGTCAGTGTGAGGAAATAGGCCCCATACTGGTGTCAGGAGAAAATAGGCCCCATATCGGTGTCAGTGGGAAGAAGTAATCTCCATATTGGTATCAATGGAACAGAAAACGCTACATTGTTGTCAGTGGGAATAAAATAAGCCCCATCATGTTAGCAGAAATGAAATTGGCTATGTGTCATTGTGTAAGGCTACGTTCACACTAGCCTTGTGTGCAGGCGGCAGAGAGGCGTTTGGGAAGCGTTTTTACCGCTTCCCAAACGCCTCTGCCAACTCTGCACATTACAGCACATGGTGCTGTTCTAACAGGAGCGTTTGCGTCGCGTCGCGGCAAAACGGACGCCTCTGGTCGAGTCAGGAGGCTTTGAAGCCTCCTATTCACGTCTATGGTGCCGCTCCGCAAACGCCCGGCCGGCGTTTGCGGTGCGGTTGCGACGCGGTTGCGGGGCGTTTGCGGAGCGGTAACACCACTCAAATGCATTATAGGCGTTTGTGGGGCGTTATTAACGCTCGGCAAACGCCTAGCAACCGCCGCTAAACCACGCATGCGGCGTTTGCGGAGCGTTTGCCGAGCGTTAAAAACGCTCCGCAAACACCGGACCAACGCTTGCCAAACGCTATAGGGGCGTTTGGCAAGCGTTGGCAAAACAGCCTAGTGTGAACGAGCCCTAAGTGAAATACAATAAGCCACATATTAAGTGGGAATTGAAGAAATCCCATTGTTGGTGTGAAAGTGAGTAAAATAAGTCTCAACATTGCTGTCATTGTATGGGTAACAATAGGCACTGTTATTGGTGTCAGCAGGAATAAAAATAAGCCCCATTGTTGGTGTCAGTGGGAATAACATAAGCTCCACCCTTAATGTCATTGGGGTGTGGGCATGGACACAGGGGTCCCATGATCCCCTATTGCCCGGGGCCCCATGAGTTTTCAGTCCGCCCCTGGTCTCGCACCACTGATGTCAGAGGAAAATAAGCCCTATACTGTTGGAGTCTCATATATTTGTCAATGGCAGGCAATAAGCCCCATCTTTGGTGTTGGTAGGAATAAAATAAGCCCCGTATTGGTGTCAGTAGGAGGGAATAAGCCTCGTTGGTGGGGAAAAAAATAAGCCCCATATCGGTGTCAGTAGGAGGGAATAAGCACCATTGTTGGTGTGATTGAAAAAAAAAAGCCCCTTATCTGTGTCAGTAGGAGGGAATAAGCCCCATATTGGTGTCAGTAGGAGGGAATAAGCGCCATTGTTGGTGGGAATAAAATAAGCCCCATATCAATGTCAATAGGAGGGAAAAAGCCCCTTATCTGTGTCAGTAGAAGGGAATAAACGCCATTGTTGGTGGGAATAAAATAAGCCTCATATCAGTGTCAGAAGGAGGGAATAAACGCCATTGTTGGTGGGAATAAAATAAGCCCCTTATCTGTCAGTAGGAGGGAATAAGCCCCATATCGGTGTCAGTAGGAGGGAATTTGCGCCATTGATGGTGGGAATAAAATAAGCCCCATATCAGTGTCAGAAGGAGGGAATAAACGCCATTGTTGGTGGGAATAAAATAAGCCCCTTATTTGTGTCAGTAGGAGGGAATAAGCCCCATATCGGTGTCAGTAGGAAGGAATTTGCACCATTGATGGTGGGAATAAAATAAGCCCCATATAGGTGTCAGTAGGAGGGAATAAGCCCCATATTGGCGTCAGTAGGAGGGAATAAGCGCCATTGTTGCTGGGAATAAAATAAGCCCCATATTGGTGTCAGTAGAAGGAAATAAGCGCCATTGTTGGTGGGAATAAAATAAGCCCCATATCGGTGTCAGTAGGAGGGAATAAGCCCCACTGATGGTGTTGGTGGGAAGAAAACTAGCTCCATTTTGGTGTCATCGCAGTAAAATAATCCCCAACATTGGTGATATGGGGAGTAAAAATAAGCCCTGATATTGGTGTAAACAATGGTCCACACTGATGCAGCGCGGCACGGCACATCGCATGTGATTCGAACACAGGAACTGCACCACATTCCAGCGCAAATCATATGCGATTTCTGTGGGGTGCAATTTTGAGCCATATGTTTTTGTATGGCTTAAAACGCACCGCATCTGCACCAAAAATGTTTAGGACCCTTTTTCTTGTCTGCACCAGCTTCGGATCGCGTAGGTGTGAACACCCACGCGATCTGGTTCTGCACCACGTTTTGTGACCCGATTTTGGGGTGTTCCTGACTTAACTCCTTCACGCCGGCGCCTCCCGGCCCTTTAAGAGTTTCAGAAGCTGGGAGGCAGGATGGGTGGGGGTGAGGTTTAGGGATCATGTGACCGCTGTGACGTGTCGCCACATGATCAGGAAAGGTCCCGCTCGAAAGAGAAGACCGGGACCTTTCCGTGAGTACCGGACATGTGTGCTGGGAGTGCGCAGGGCGCGTGCTCTCAGCGCATATGTTTTTTTTATAATTGAACGCAAATGTGCGGCCGCTCGGCGTCTAGGCCCAGATGCTGGGAGGCCGCACATTTGTGTGCGGTCGGCATGAAGAGGTTAAAATACACACCCACAGCGGTTTGCATGAATGAGGTGCGATTTATGATGCAGTGCAGAAAATCGCACAGAAAATGGTGCGATTTCTGCACCGCATCAGTGTGAACCAGGGCTAAGTGGTAAGTCGGTGTCAGTGACATATATAAGCCCCATATCATTGGTGTCAGTGAGAGCAGAAATAAACATTGGTGTTCAGTGGTTGTTTTCCTAATCGCACGTTCCTCTTTGTTGAAGCCACAATTATACCTCGACTACAATGGCGGCTGCTTTGTGTTCCAGCACCCGTCACCTCACTGCCACCCTGTATATTATGGGACACCTTGCAGGACGCAGAGCTTGCTGAACAATGTCCGCAATCCCTGGCCTTTCCCTCCTGGTCTGGGACACTTGGTAACCATGTAGTAACCCGTAGCAACCAATCAAATTACAGGTTACTATAGAGACCTCCGTAGGACTTATTGCACTTTGCAGTATTACATTTATCCTATTTGTCTAATTTAGTATCTGAATTTGACCAAAAAAGCGACAAACTGTTTTCTTTCTTGTGTAAGAAACCTTATTCTGGGTTCCCACCTAAGCGGTTTCTGCAGCGTTTTGCAGAAACGCACTACAGTCCATTTATGATTGCCTATGGGACACGATGACATCTGTGCGTTTTCACTCGGTGCGTTGTTTGGAAAGGGTCGGCATGTAGTGCGTTTCTGCTGCGCTTTTGATGCGTTTTGCATTTTAATCATTTTATTCAAACGTATGTGCAAAAAAAACAAAATGCACAATAAAAAGCACTTCAGAAATGGATCAAATGCAAACTGCATAGGTGTGAACCTAGCCTAATGCCGGTCACAGATGGTTCGAAAATCGGCCAATTCTTCTGCCGAAAAAAATTTGATCGATTTTTCGGCCGAAAAAAAGATCGACCGATTTTCGCATTGTTAGTGGGTTAATCTGCCGTTTTTCGGGTTTTTAGCACTTTGAGATTATCAGGCATGTTGGAAAATTTGCAGCCGATTTGGACTATCTGCCGATTTTCTCAGCAATGATGGCCAAATCGGCCGATCGTTTTAACGATAAAAAATCTGCGCATGAGCCGTGACCTGCAAGGAACAGAAGTTATGGGGTGAACTTTATGATTTAGTCAGCTGACTTTTTTTTTTTGTAATCCTTGGTGGTAACGTCGGTCGATCGAAAGAGCGATTTTTTTTGTTTATCGTTCGAAAAATCGACTGATGTTCGACCCGT
Source organism: Staurois parvus (assembly GCF_062004578.1). Taxonomy (NCBI): domain Eukaryota; kingdom Metazoa; phylum Chordata; class Amphibia; order Anura; family Ranidae; genus Staurois; species Staurois parvus. Next base: position 824,428 of record NW_028318354.1, read on the forward strand.
CTATGGCCTGCATTAGACTAGGTTCACACCTATGCAGGTTGCGTTTGAGCGCTTTCTGCAATGCATTTTGCATTTTTGCACTTGTGTTTTGCTGCGTTTTTGATGTGTGTTGTGGGTGTTTTTTTTTCTTGTTGCTAGGCAGATTTAAAATGCATAAAAAAAAAGTCTAAAACGCAATAAATGTTTTTCTGCAGCATTTCCAAAATGCAATTTTTGCATCCAAAAAAGTCCCTGACCCTTTCCAAAAAAAACGCACTGGGTGAAAACGCACAGGTGAGAACATGTCCAATAGGAAATCATGCTAAATGGACTGTACAGCGTTTCTGCAAAACGCTACAGAAAGTGCTTAGGTGTGAGCCTAATGTCAGGCAAGTTCTAGCAGTGCAATGCAAAAAGCAACACTGGATCTGGGCAGTAAGGGGTTACAGTTGAAGAGGAGTGACTGGAAGTGTCAGCTGACCAGTTCTGAGTTCACCAGGCTATTTTTTGTTTGTTTTTTTTATTTATTTTTACTTTTATTTTAGTTTTTTTTCCCCTTCACTGCAGCTGTCCAGGAAAATGAGGCATCTAGGCACTGATTTCAAAAGAAAACTGTGTTTTTTAACCTTTTGAGAGTTTGTCTGTTTGTCATTGATGCAAATAAAGTTGAGTGAGAAAAAAAAAAGGGAGCTGATCTATAAATACCAGTGCAAGTGGCAGCCATTTTGTCTAGCACATGGTCTGATGCTGACTCATGTTTGGTGAGTGGAGTTTGGATTTGTTTGTTGTTTTCTATGTTTGTTTGGTACATTTTAGGCTTTTTTGCTGCACTTTTGTTTAAATGTGACAAATATATGTTACTGAGGTTGGTTTACTAATACTGGAGAGTGCAAAATGTGATGCAGCTGTGCATGGCAGCCAATCAGATCCTAATCTCAGCTTGTTCAATGAAGCTTTGATAATAAAACCTGCAGCTGATTGGTTCCTATGCAGACCTGCACCAGATTTTGCACCCTGCAGTTTTAGTAACCCCCCCCCCCCCCCATGCTCCTAATGTATCTCTTCAGTTAGGCAAGTACTGATGATCAATGAAATGAATCATGATTTTTTTTTATGGTGATGGTGAGCATGTCACTCATCTTTGACAAATGGGACGCATGCCCCCCCCCATAACAGTGACAAATGGGAAGCATGCCCCCCCCCCCATAACAGTGACAAATGGGAAGCATGCCCCCCTCTATTGATCATAAATGGGGATAATTTAGTGGATAATTGTTGCATTTTAGTGCAGTGATAAGTGGGGCTTATTCAATGGAGAGTACAATGTGTAATATTAGTGATGGGGGAGCCTGGCTCCCCCTTATTGCTGATGGGGAAGGCCCCCCCCCTTATCATTGCTGATGGGGAAGGCCCCCCCCCTTATCATTGCTGATGGGGAAGGCCCCCCCCCTTATCATTGCTGATGGGGAAGGCCCCCCCTTATCATTGCTGATGGGGAAGGCCCCCCCCTTATCATTGCTGATGGGGAAGGCCCCCCCCTTATCATTGCTGATGGGGAAGGCCCCCCCCTTATCATTGCTGATGGGGAAGGCCCCCCCCTTATCATTGCTGATGGGGAAGGCCCCCCCCTTATCATTGCTGATGGGGAAGGCCCCCCCCCTTATCATTGCTGATGGGGAAGGCCCCCCCCTTATCATTGCTGATGGGGAAGGCCCCCCCCTTATCATTGCTGATGGGGAAGGCCCCCCCCCCTTATCATTGCTGATGGGGAAGGCCCCCCCCCTTATCATTGCTGATGGGGAAGGCCCCCCCCCTTATCATTGCTGATGGGGAAGGCCCCCCCCCCTTATCATTGCTGATGGGGAAGGCCCCCCCCCTTATCATTGCTGATGGGGAAGGCCCCCCCCCTTATCATTGCTGATGGGGAAGGCCCCCCCCCTTATCATTGCTGATGGGGAAGGCCCCCCCCCTTATCATTGCTGATGGGGAAGGCCCCCCCCCCTTATCATTGCTGATGGGGAAGGCCCCCCCCCTTATCATTGCTGATGGGGAAGGCCCCCCCCCTTGTCATTGCTGATGGGGAAGGCCCCCCCCTTATGATTGCTGATGGGGAAGGCCCCCCCCTTATGATTGCTGATGGGGAAGGCCCCCCCCTTATGATTGCTGATGGGGAAGGCCCCCCCCTTATGATTGCTGATGGGGAAGGCCCCCCCCTTATGATTGCTGATGGGGAAGGCCCCCCCCTTATGATTGCTGATGGGGAAGGCCCCCCCCTTATGATTGCTGATGGGGAAGGCCCCCCCCTTATCATTGCTGATGGGGAAGGCCCCCCCCTTATCATTGCTGATGGGGAAGGCCCCCCCCTTATCATTGCTGATGGGGAAGGCCCCCCCCTTATCATTGCTGATGGGGAAGGCCCCCCCTTATCATTGCTGATGGGGAAGGCCCCCCCCCCTTATCATTGCTGATGGGGAAGGCCCCGCCCTTATCATTGCTGATGGGGAAGGCCCCCCCCTTATCATTGCTGATGGGGAAGGCCCCCCCCCTTATTGCTGATGGGGAAGGCCCCCCCCCTTATTGCTGATGGGGAAGGCCCCCCCCCTTATTGCTGATGGGGAAGGCCCCCCCCCTTATCATTGCTGATGGGGAAGGCCCCCCCCCTTATCATTGCTGATGGGGAAGGCCCCCCCCCTTATCATTGCTGATGGGGAAGGCCCCCCCCTTATCATTGCTGATGGGGAAGGCCCCCCCCTTATCATTGCTGATGGGGAAGGCCCCCTCCTTATCATTGCTGATGGGGAAGGCCCCCCCCCTTATCATTGCTGATGGGGAAGGCCCCCCCCTTATCATTGCCGATGGGGAAGGCCGCCCCCCCTCCTTATCATTGCCGATGGGGAAGGCCGCCCCCCCCCTCCTTATCATTGCCGATGGGGAAGGCCGCCCCCCCCCCCTTATCATTGCCGATGGGGAAGGCCCCCCCCCCTTATCATTGCTGATGGGGAAGGCCCCCCCCCTTATCATTGCTGATGGGGAAGGCCCCCCCCCTTGTCATTGCTGATGGGGAAGGCCCCCCCCTTATGATTGCTGATGGGGAAGGCCCCCCCCTTATGATTGCTGATGGGGAAGGCCCCCCCCTTATGATTGCTGATGGGGAAGGCCCCCCCCTTATGATTGCTGATGGGGAAGGCCCCCCCCTTATGATTGCTGATGGGGAAGGCCCCCCCCTTATGATTGCTGATGGGGAAGGCCCCCCCCTTATGATTGCTGATGGGGAAGGCCCCCCCCTTATGATTGCTGATGGGGAAGGCCCCCCCCTTATCATTGCTGATGGGGAAGGCCCCCCTCCTTATCATTGCTGATGGGGAAGGCCCCCCCTTATCATTGCTGATGGGGAAGGCCCCCCCCCCTTATCATTGCTGATGGGGAAGGCCCCGCCCTTATCATTGCTGATGGGGAAGGCCCCGCCCTTATCATTGCTGATGGGGAAGGCCCCCCCCCTTATTGCTGATGGGGAAGGCCCCCCCCCCTTATTGCTGATGGGGAAGGCCCCCCCCCTTATCATTGCTGATGGGGAAGGCCCCCCCCTTATCATTGCTGATGGGGAAGGCCCCCCCCCTTATCATTGCTGATGGGGAAGGCCCCCCCCTTATCATTGCTGATGGGGAAGGCCCCCCCCTTATCATTGCTGATGGGGAAGGCCCCCCCCTTATCATTGCTGATGGGGAAGGCCCCCCCCCTTATCATTGCTGATGGGGAAGGCCCCCCCCTTATCATTGCTGATGGGGAAGGCCCCCCCCTTATCATTGCCGATGGGGAAGGCCCCCCCCTTATCATTGCCGATGGGGAAGGCCGCCCCCCCCCCTCCTTATCATTGCCGATGGGGAAGGCCGCCCCCCCCTCCTTATCATTGCCGATGGGGAAGGCCGCCCCCCCCCTCCTTATCATTGCCGATGGGGAAGGCCGCCCCCCCCCCCTTATCATTGCCGATGGGGAAGGCCGCCCCCCCCCCCCTTATCATTGCCGATGGGGAAGGCCGCCCCCCCCCCCTTATCATTGCCGATGGGGAAGGCCGCCCCCCCCCCTTATCATTGCCGATGGGGAAGGCCGCCCCCCCCCCCTTATCATTGCCGATGGGGAAGGCCGCCCCCCCCCCTTATCATTGCCGATGGGGAAGGCCGCCCCCCCCCCCTTATCATTGCCGATGGGGAAGGCCGCCCCCCCACCCCCCCTTATCATTGCCGATGGGGAAGGCCGCCCCCCCACCCCCCCTTATCATTGCCGATGGGGAAGGCCGCCCCCCCACCCCCCCTTATCATTGCCGATGGGGAAGGCCGCCACCCCCCCTCCTTATCATTGCCGATGGGGAAGGCCGCCACCCCCCCTCCTTATCATTGCCGATGGGGAAGGCCGCCACCCCCCCTCCTTATCATTGCCGATGGGGAAGGCCGCCACCCCCCCTCCTTATCATTGCCGATGGGGAAGGCCGCCACCCCCCCTCCTTATCATTGCCGATGGGGAAGGCCGCCCCCCACCCCCCCTTATCATTGCCGATGGGGAAGGCCGCCACCCCCCCTCCTTATCATTGCCGATGGGGAAGGCCGCCACCCCCCTCCTTATCATTGCCGATGGGGAAGGCCGCCACCCCCCCTCCTTATCATTGCCGATGGGGAAGGCCGCCACCCCCCCTCCTTATCATTGCCGATGGGGAAGGCCGCCACCCCCCCTCCTTATCATTGCCGATGGGGAAGGCCGCCACCCCCCCTCCTTATCATTGCCGATGGGGAAGGCCGCTCCCCCCTCCTTATCATTACCGATGGGGAAGGCCGCCCCCCCTCATCATTGGTGGGAAATGGGGAAGCATGCAACCTCCTTTTCATTACTGATCAATGGGAATTTATTTTTAAGTGTAGGATTGTTGCATTAATAGCGCAGTGGTCAGGGTCAGGTTCTCATCTCTGCGTTTTCCCCGGTGCGTTTGTGGCAAGTTTCAGGGACTTTTTTGAATGCAAAATGTTCCATTTTTGGTTCTATAGACTTCAATGGGAATGCAGCAGAAAAGCACGTATTGTGTTTTTGCTGCGTTTTGCATTTAAAATCTGCCTAGAAACAAGAAAAAAAAGCGTCAAAGGCAAGTGCAAAAATGCAAAACACAATGCAGAATTGCCTAAAAGGCAACCTGCATAGGTGTGAATGTAGACTAATATAGCAAACAATCACGATTGGTGTAAAACAGAACGGGTCAGTTGCTATTTGGCTCGCTGGTTATTAACCCAAATTCATAGTGAATGGTCATTCATATCATAAACCAGGTTTCATCTCGCTCTGTTATTCTTCTAACCAGAACTATTGGAGTTCAGTGGGATTGATGCCATTCAGCAACATGGCCGTCATCTTCAATAAATTGTAGCTTCCCAAACACATGAAGAGAGAGTTAGAAGCTTTTATCGTAACTCATGGTTTGGGTTCAGCCACAGATGTTTGTGGAGCCGTGTTCACCCTCCTTCACACATCGCCAGGCTGAGGAATGAGCTTTTCTCACAACTCGCAGGCTTGGGATTAACCACCATTTAGTGGTCCCAGGTTCTGAGGTCTAGGAGTGAGAAATTACAGGTATGTATGAAATGGAATCTAGAAATGCTGGAAATTGGGGGATATTTGCATGAAATGTTTTTCGATTGTATGAAGCGCAAGTAGCAAATCATGATATCAGGATATTTTGAAGAACATTTCTCAACACTTTACAGAAACACAAGGATCACTAATAATGTTTACAAATGTCTCCTGTCTGTTCATTTTTCTTGTGTACATGATTAATATACTGCAAAGCTGGTCTTCTAAAACCTTCATACTGGTTGAAACCGTTCCGTAACCGCTAGCCTACCGGGCACTTGTACCCCCTTCCTGCCTACCGGGCACTTGTACCCCCTTCCTGCCTACAGGGCACTTGTACCCCCTTCCTGCCTACAGGGCACTTATACCCCCCTTCCTGCCTACCGGGCACTTGTACCCCCTTCCTGCCTACCGGGCACTTGTACCCCCTTCCTGCCTACCGGGCACTTGTACCCCCTTCCTGCCTACCGGGCACTTGTACCCCCTTCCTGCCTACCGGGCACTTGTACCCCCTTCCTGCCTACCGGGCACTTTTACCCCCTTCCTGCCCCGGCCAATTTCCAGCATTCAGCGCTGTCACACTTTGAATGACAATTGTGCGGTCATGCAATACTGTACCCATATGACAGTTTTATCATTTTTTTGTGACAGAGCTTTATTTTAGTGGTATTTAATCACCTCTGGGTTTTTTATTTTTTCTTAAACCAAAAACCACTGAAAATTGTGAAAAAAATAAAAGTTTTTTTTCCCGAGTCATCTTCTAGGACAGCTCACTTGAGAGATAGGCTCCTCCCAGGAAACACCCGCTCCACCTTTTTTCCTCTATAAGTAGCCTCTCTCCCAGGGGACCCTCAGTATTAGTGTTTCCTCAGGCCAGGAGTGAGCTACGCCCGTTTTGTTGTTTTTCTAGGGCCACCTGGCGAGGTACAGAGGCCCCCTGGCTGAGGCCCCCCTTTCCTCCTTTTCTAAGCAAGGCAGGGGCCTTGTGAGGGGGCTTCAGTCAGGTCCCCTTCGTGTAAACCCCTCTGGGGTTGGGGGTGACAGACCCCAAATGGTCCTAGCGGGGCTCTCCAGGGGGGCAGAGCCCGCTACGCCGACCTGGGCAGGATTGCCTTTCCCTTGGGCTGAGGTGAGCTTACCTTTTCCGGGATCTCTGCAGCATGGACGGTGGTCGGGCAGGACGCCGGAATCGCGTCATTTCCGGGCGCCGGGAAGTGACGTCACTTCCGGCAAAGGAACAGGAAGCGGCGCTGCCGCCATGTGGGCTATGGGCGGCGGGCCGTAGAACTCGCCCACACCACGGCCGCTTCTTCCACCGGCGGCCGTGAGAGGGAGGCCGGCGCATGAGGACCCCAGGGAGAAGGGCGGAGCCCGCCAAACCCTGCAGAACAGCCGCACCAAGGGGGAGTTCGCGGCAATGATGGAGGCAGATCGGTCAAGGCTGGGGGAGGCCTGCCGCAGGTAAGGGCCTTTTTGGCTGCCACAACCACCCCCCCCCCCGCCCTCTCATTCCCCCCTGCCCTTCTTCCCTACACTACCTGGGGGCTTTCTGGGTGCTGGGGGGCCACGTAGGGGCCCCAAGGGGGCTGCACGGCGGATGGGCGCCCTATGTTCCTCATCCCCAGGTGGGCCCACAGGGGGGTAGCACAGAGGCTTGGTGGGTGGCATGCCTGCCTTGCAGTGAATGGGTTGTGGGTTTGATTCCTGACTATGACACCTCCTGCATGCTTTGCATGGTTTGCATGCTCTCCCTGTGCATGCATTGATTTCTAAGAGCCCAGGACAAAGCCCCAACCAGGCACCTCAGGGAGATGACCTGGAGGAGGAACCACCGGATTTCTCCCTCCATGACCAGCTGTATGCAGGTCTTAAAAAAAAAAAAAAAAAAAAAAAGAGCGGTCCATGCGTATTCTACTTTATGGTCCACCATCAGAAGGGAATGGGAAGAGCCGGAAAAGGAGGCTCTTTCCCAAATACCTCAAGAGGAGATTCCCATTCAAGGAAGAAGATGCTGCACCGTGGGGACAGCATTCCGTGTGGCTCAGCGGGAAGCAACATAGTCTCTCACTGCAAAAAGGCCCAGGTGCAAACCCAGGCTCAGGCACAAATTCTACTCTTAACTTGCCCAAGGCCAGATGCTCCTCTTTCTAGAACAAGGCGCCTCGGCGGGAGAGATCCGGTAGTCGCTGCCGGTCTTAGGGGAAACTGTGGCTTTCACTGCAGACGCATCGATGGAAGCTATTTGATTTACAAGCGGAGTCTACTGCGCTTGTAAATTCTGCCAGAAGAGCTATTTGGTTAAGAATCTTGGCAGGGGGATCTTGCCTCTAAATGCAAATTCTGCGGTCGGCCCCTCGAGGGAAATACGCCTCTTCGGGCCAGTACTAAATTCGGTCCTGGAAAAGTCAGCCAACAGTAGAAAAGGCTTTCCAGCCCCAAGCAGGCCTACAGGGCAGAGGGGGTTTCGGCCCAACAGGCAGTATACGACAAAAGGAGACTAGGCACAGGCTGGGGATCAAGGATTAGTCAAGGGGAATGGAAGACTTCCTCTTCAACCCCAACCAGAATAGATCCAGGAACCGGGCCAAGTGACCGGAGGAGCCAAGTGGGCGGAAGGCTGGGACACTTCCACATACAGTGCCTAAAAATCACTCGGAACACTTTATCTTAGATGCATTCCGAATGGCTACAGAATAGAGTTCTCTAGACCCCCCCTCCCCCTCGAAGGTTCTTCGCAACACCCCTGCCAAGGGACAGGGGAAAAGCGGTCATGTTAGTAGACCTCCTGGATGGGATGCTCGGGCAGAGTGTAATTTGCCAGCTGGAGGAGGAAGAGAGGGGGAGTGGGTTTCTACTCCCATTTCTTCCTAAGAAGGAAGGCGTTGGGAACCTGTCCCGATAAGGGAGGAATCAGAGAAGTTTCTCAGGGTTGCGCTGGAAGGCGCAGGGGCAACTATTCTAGTTCAGTTCAACGGAGGCAGCATGCAGGGGCGTGCATCTGTAATCCCAGCTCCTTTAGTGGCAGAGACTCTCAGACTGTTTGAGTCCAGGAGTTCTGGTCTCTCCTAAGCCATAGTGTCTGGCGCGTCTGCTTTGCAGTGTATGGGTCGTGGGTTCGGTCCCCGACCGTGGCGCCCCCTGCATGGGGTTTGGGTGTTCTCCCGCGCTTGCGGGGGTTTCCTCTGGGTGCTCCCATTTTCATGCACTCCCCTCCGGTCTGTCATCGGCTCCAAGGATATTCACCAATGTCCGAGCAGAACCGCTACTTTTATTTGCAAATACAGAGAGGGGTGTGGTATCCCGCGTACGGTGCACAAATTCCTTCTCAGAGTATTTGGCATGGCTATTCAATAGGGGGGAAATATCCCAGCTAATACCTCGCAGAAGGATCACGTATCTGAGGTATGCCCTGGATTCCAGGAATACCTGCTTATACCTAACGGGGGGAAAAAAGCTCTCTGACTGCAGCAAGATACGAAGATCTTCCGGGGGATGGCGACCTGCACGGCTAGTGGGGCGCATGACAGCCGCCATACCCGGAGTGCAATGGGCACAGTTTCACTCCAGAATACTGCAGGACCATGTCCTCTCCCACTGGGATGGCAGCCAAGCAGCCTTAGATTCCAGGATCCGCCTCACATGCATGAGGAATTCGCTAAAGGGGGGGGGGGACATCCACACCTTAGAGGCTGGGAGAAAATGGCTGCAGGTCAGCCCGGTAAGGATCACCACAGATGTGAGTATGTCTGCGTGGGCTGCTCACATGGAAGACCGCCTGGCCCAGGGCAGGTGGGACGCGGAAATCTCGGACAGATCATCAAACTACAAGGAATTGTTGGCTTTCCAGGGTCCGAGAGGAAAAGGAAGTTCAGATCTTATCCGACGACACAACGGCTGTCGCGTGCTTAAACCGATAGGGGGGGCACAAGGGCCCCGAGACTGATGGATCTGGCAGAAACCCTCCTGAGCTGGGCAGAGACAAACCTGGAGTCCATCACAGCAGCGCATCTGAAAGGATATCTCAAACAGTTGGCGGACCAAATGAGCCGGAGAGAGGTCACCCAGACAGAGTGGTGCCTCAGCCGTACAGCATTCAATCAAATCTGCGCCAGATGGGGCACTCCCTCCGCGGATCTCTTCACCAACAGCCAGAATACAAAACTGGGGAGGTACTGCAGCCTGCAGAAGGACCCCAGGAGTGCAGGGAGAGGTGCATTAGCCCCGCATTGGGAGGGAGACCTTCTCTATGGGTTTCCTCCGTTCAGACTGTTGCCGGAAGTGATGCAGAAGATTCAGTCATCCCAAGCCAAAGTCATCCTGACTGTACCATTTTGGCCCAAAGGGCCATGGTTTGCCCAGCTGAAGGAATTAAGCTCATTGGACCCATGGATGATACCGCCCTCACACGATTTACGGGGGCAAGGGGAGGTGCTACACCCTCACCCAGGAGAACTCTCCCTAGCAGCGTGGCTTCTGAGTGGGACAGGCTAGCCAGGAAAGGCCTGTCAGAGAAGGTGGTCGCCACCATCTTAGACGGAAGGAAGAAATCGACAAACACCGTATATGATTAACTTGGAAGAAGTTCTCCGCCTGGAAAGATGGGAATGGGTCGCCGGGGGCTCCCATCTTACATACAGTATGGGAATTCTTCCAAGCCAGGGTAGATGAGAACCTGGCTGCATATTCCCTTAAGGTGCAGGTAGCAGCCCTATCAAACTTTCTGGAATTAAGATTGGCGGCAGACCCATTAGTAATCAGGTCCCTGAGAGCTATCTCTAGGCGCCGAGTCCTGCCCACGCCGAAGCACCCTACATGGGACCTGGGCACAGTTCTGAAGAGTTTTCAGCAAGAACCTTTTGAGCCTTTGGAGGTGTGCTCCTTTAGACTTTTTGACTCCTAAAACCATCCTGCTTGTAGCAATTACGTCCGCCCGCAGAGTCAGCGAACTGCAAACTCTGTTGGTAATAGAACCATACTACACTAGCCTGCGGGACAGAACCATCCTCCGCACGGATCCAGCGTTTCTACCTAAGGTTGCGTCACATTCTCATAAGTCACAGGAAATAATAATACCATCCCTGGAGGGAGACTACAGAAAAATTGATGATCCAAGGAAGGGGGACAGTGCCTCCGAAGGCACCATCACAAGATGGGTAAGAGAGGCCATTTCTGAAGGTTATAGAGCTGTGTCTGTCACCACCAGCCAGCCCTAAAGGCGCATTCGACCAGGGCCACCGCAGCCACCTGGGCGGAAAAGGCGGGGGCCTCCCCTGGACAGATCTGCAAAGCCGCAACATGGTCCAGTTTCGCCACCTTCGCTAGGCACTACAGATTTGACCTGATCGGCAGCAAGGACCAGGCGTTTGGCAGGAAGGTCCTACGAACAAAGGGCCCACCCTAGAGCATGTATTTCTATTCTACTCCTCTCAAGTGAGCTGTCCTAGAAGATGACTCGGGAAAACGCAGTTATTTACCTGTTAACTGTATTTCCAGGAATCTTCTAGGACAGCGTAACTCCCTCCCGATTGCTGTGTGATTATGTACTAGGGTTTCGTCATGCTTGAAATCGTCATTGTGTCTCTACTACCATTTTTATGCTTTCTCCTAGGCCTTCGGTCATATTCTTATACTGAGGGTCCCCTGGGAGAGAGGCTACTTATAGAGGAAAAAAGGTGGAGCGGGTGTTTCCTGGGAGGAGCCTATCTCTCAAGTGAGCTGTCCTAGAAGATTCCTGGAAATACAGTTAACAGGTAAATAACTGCGTTTTCTTAGATTTTGTTATAAAATTTTGTAAATAAGTGATTTTTCTCCTTCATTGATGTGCGCTAATGAGGCTGCAGTGATGGGCACTGATGGGCATTGACAGGCATCACTGGGCACTGACTGGCACTGATGGATGACACTGAAAGGCAGCTCTGATGTGCACTGATATGTGGCATTGATGTGCACTGGTAGGCACTGATGGGCACTGATATGTGGCATGGATGAGCACTGAGAGCTGGCACTGATAGACACTGACAGGTGGCACTGCTGGGGCTACACTGATCATCAGTTCCCTGATGATCAGTGCACATGTCCCCTCAGGAATGCCGATTACCGGCATTTCCCTGTTTACATGCGATCGGCTGTGATTGGACACCGCTCATCACATGACCGAGCCATCATCTTCGACTCTTTCCGTGGATTGGTGATCTGCTGTGTCCGAGGGACATAGCGCACCACCGATCGCCGTGCTGCACGCTCCTGGAGCTGCGCATTCGCGGTGATAGTGGAAGGACGTCATGACGTTCTCCCAGAACGAGAGAACTGCCTTGCGCCCATCAATGGCCTATATGGCGGGTGGGAGGCGGTTAAACTAGCCTGGTTATATAGCAGGGACAACAGACCTCTATGGTCCAGGTAGGAAAGGTTGCTGCAATTATTTTCCTAATTGGTGGCACTGCAACCCATCACACTAATGTACATCACCATACATTTGCTACAGCAGCCAGATGTGGAGTCTGTTTTGGTAAAACTACAGCTATTATGGTATGTTCCTGAAATGCTCTTAAACCCCTAAAAAAAATAAAACATTTCTATTGCAACATACCAATCCTTAAATGTAATGGCAGCATTGGTGTTCTTTTTTTTTTTTAGGCCATTTTTCGTTTATTTTTACCTAGCTATAATACACTTCCTGCCTGACAGCCACAAATGGCGGTGCGGGTAGAACGCGTGTGCGCCCCTACCCGGAAATGCAAAATCATGTGTATATACGTGATTTTGAGCACCTGTGCCCAGGGGCGGACTGACCATTCAAAAAATCGGGCACTGCCCGAGGGCCCGGGGTCAGTAAGGGGCCCCATGAGATGCCCCGGTACCTTTCAAAGGTTTTTTTGGGTGTGGTTTGAGTGTGGGCAAGGACACAGGGGCCCCTATTGCTCGGGGGCCCCATGAGTTGTCAGTCCATCCCTGCCTGTGCCGCCCTGCAGCCGTATTTCTGCTATAGGGTGGATGGGAAGTGGTTAATATGAGACATTTTTACAAGGTGGCACAAAAAAACAGTCTTGACTCCAACAGGGCTGGAAGGCAACTGATCCGTGTTCTAACATGTACCTGGTACCCCCTACTCCAAGTGACCTTGGCCAGCTACTCCCTCCAGAGCCCATCTCAAACGTAGGAACTGGTGTCCCCTGTGAGATGGTTCACTGGCCACCTCTCTCCTAAATAGGGCTGTCGGTCAACCCAGCTCAAGGTTTGCACAATCTCGCTGCCCACGCTGGGGGTGAATAATAGGATCTCTATTATCCAGTCTGTCACCCAGCTTGGCTGTTGATTGATGATCGTTTAAAAAAAAAAAAAAAAAAAAAAATTTTGAAACAAAGGTAACTTGGGTGCTCCAAAGATGTAGGTAAACATGCTGCAACTGTGAACTGCCATACTGATTTTTATGTACTTGAGTTCCTTGACTCCACTTATTGGCTTAACCTCCTTAGCGGTATTCCCGAGTGTAGCTCGGGGTAACATTTCTATACCAAGAGCGGTAACCCCAAGCTACACTCGGGCTTACCATGCGGCGTTGCCCAGGGGGTCCCTGCAGCACTTACCTTGTCTTTCGCTCCGGCGATGTGTCCCCTGCAGCGTCCCCGGCCATCTCCTCCGGCTGATGCCGGCATCCAGCTTCCGTGTTCCGGTCCCTGTGACGTCGGGACGTACGGGCACCGGAACCGGTGGGAAATTTGTAATTTTTAAAAAAATGTCATTTTTGCTGTCATTGCTGTTTCAATGCATTTCACATATATTTTGTCCCTACTGCTTTGTCCTTTGCCCTGCCTGCATTTTGAATGTTCTTTCTGCCTGGAAACTTAGAAAAGACCATGGCGTCCAAAAAGCGTCCCTTTACGTCAAAAGCAGTTTTAGAACAGCGATAGTAAATCAGAACCACTTGCAGAATTGAGTGATAATGATTCGTGGGGAAATTTGTCATCAGACACTGAAAATGATTTTGCGACTTTGCTCAGCGATGTGCGAACTTGCCTCTGTATTTAAAATTTCAGTGTTTTTGGTTTGATTATATTATTGAATTAAATTTATTATATTTTTTATGATTATTTATTAAATTATAATTTATGATTTCGTGTTTCAAATTTTATCCTACCCGGGATGTTTACTATACTCCTGTTTGTACAGATTTCAGTGAGTTATTCCTAAAAATTACAGCCTAGGCCTATAGTTATTTAGTTAACCTCCCTAGCGGTATTCCCGAGTGTAGCTCGGGGTAAAAGTTCAGTACCAAAAGCAGTAACCCCGAGCTACACTCGGGCTTGCCATGCGGCGCTGCATAGGGAGTCCCTGCAGAGCTTACCTTGTCCTTCGCTCCCGCAATGTGTCCCCTTCAGCGTCCCCGGCCATCTCCTCCGGCCGATGCCGGCATCCGGCTTCTGTGTTCCGGTCCCTGTGACGTCGGGACGTACGAGCGGTGGCAGCGGCAGGAAATTTGAAAATTTTAAAAAATGTCATTTTTTTTCAAAACAAATTTTTCATAGTAAAACATTGCTGTTTCAACCCATTTCACATACATTTTGTCCCGAGTGCTTTGTCCTGTGACCTGCCTGCCTTTTGTCTGTTCTTTCTGCCTGGAAACTGAGAAACGTCCATGGCGTCCAAAAAGTGTCCCTTTAGGTCAAAAGCGGGTTTAGATCAGCTAGAGAACAGCGATAGTAAATCAGAACCACTTGCAGAATTGAGTGATAATGATTCGTGGGGAAATTCGTCATCAGACACTGAAAACGATTTTGCGACTTTGCTCAGCAATGTACGAACTTGGCGCTCTACTTCAAATTTCAGTGTTTTCGGTTTGATTATATTATTGAATTAAATGTATTATTATTATATTATTTTTTATGATTATTTATTAAATTATAATTTATGATTTCGTATTTCAAATTTTATCATACACGGGATGTTTAATAGACTCTTGTTCGGACAGATTTCAGTGAGTTATTCCTAAAAATTACAGCCTACAATAAAAAAAACTACATATTTCCATGCAAAAAAATGGTACCGCTTTCAGCACAAAAAATCGGAAAGAATCATACCGCCAGGGAGGTTAATAAAATAAATGTATTGGTAACTTTTTCATAGTTCTAACTGGGAGGAATTTTCAAAGCAGCAGCTGTGCATGGTTAACCAATCAGCATATTGTAACAAACTGAACATAGAAGCTGACCGGTGTTTCAAGCGTTTGGCGTTTGAAACGCCGGTAAAATCTATTCCTGAACGCAAATTTGGTGCGTTATAAAAAAAGACTGTAAACTCAACTGCCTGTAAAGGACGATGTGTACATGGACACATAGGAAAACATTAGGGAGAGTTCAGGGGCTGCTGAAAAAAACGCTGAACAGCTCCTGAACGTCAGTTTATGAGCTGCAGTGTACATGAGCCCTAAAGATGTGAAAGGCCTGAACATTGAATGAACAGTGTAAGGTTCTCTAAGTGAAATGTGTAGACAATATGATTCCACATTAATGGTAGAATCTAATATGACGTTAATGCTTGCGTATGCTAGCAGCTTCTTGCGCTCCAAGGCCCCGTTCACACTGTAGCAGAAACTAGTGTTTCTGTAAATGCGTTAAAACGTGCGATGTGTGTCCTTGGAGCGGAGGGAGGACCAATCAAATGAATGTTGCTGCTAAAAAGGCAAAACGCAATGCAGTTGCTCGAGTGTGGACGGGGCAAAGTGTCGGGAATGATTTGGAGTCTCATTAGAAAGAAGCTGCTTTATATAAGCAATGAAACCTCTTAAACATGATGGAACAAATCCATTTTAATGTGACTTGAGGGTTCTTTCATGCGGTCTGTTTCCAATCTGCTCAGCAGGGAACTCATGAAGTTCCCTGCTGAGCAAGAGGAGGCATGAGCTCAGAAGTGTTTGGACACGAGTTTGAACCTGTTTGAGCTATCCTGATGGTAAACCATTGAAGTGGACAGCCAATCATGTGGCGGGGACATTTTCTACTCCACAGCCGTGCGTATACGTGCCCCTTGCATACGTGTAGCTGCAGGGTGGGGGGGGGGGATGCCTTTGCTGTCTATGATTGGCTTTCCACTTTAACAGCTTTGCGGTGGGATAGCTCAGGTGGGTTCGGACTCTTGATAGCTCATTTCTAATTCGGAGCAGAATGGGACACCTGACACATGGGCAGCTGGATGAAAAAGGACTTGAATCCGTGTAAATCAGACTTCCCCAGAAACATAAGGTTTTTGGACATAAATACTCGGAGGCAAGCAGATGTAAGTCTATAGATTTACACTGAGCTACTGATCAGATCCACCATAAAAATGGACAGGTGATTGAAAAAACATGTAAGAAAAGAATCTGCTATCAGGCAATCCTTGTGTGCATCTGGTTTTGAACACTGGTGAACTGTATCCTAAACGTTCATCCTGAGCTTTTGGCTTGACTTTTTGAAGAGGGACTTTTCAGAACTGAATAACTTTCTGTCCTGAAGAAAAGACATAGAGAAATGTGACCTGCAATGGTTGGCATCCCATTCAAAAGAATGCTAGTTACATGGCTCCTGGATTTCTTTTGGCCTTGGTGTATTTGGTGCTGATGCTGACCCTAGTATTGTAAAACTCATATAAAGTCAGTGCTTCTTCACAGCAAATGTAACCAGCTTGTGTGAGATGTGAACATAAACACAATAAATGTGATTTGTTCAATCCACAATTGTATGCAAAAAAAGTGAAAGTCCACTCAAAATAGGTCAAACTGGATCATAAAGACTGTGACCAGGTCTCCCAAGGGTGTGCGCTCACCTTACAAATAAGCCCTCATTACAGGGGCCAATAAAGCCTTACCAGTAAATGACAAGCCCCATGGTCTCTGGTGTCAGCTACAGGTGGATATGCTCATGGACACACTTTTTTTCTAAGGCTGAGTTTTGATACTGTGTATACAGTTTTGATCAACAACAGAGAATGCAAATGTGTCGAGTCCAAGCCAGCGAACTGATAAAACATTGCTGTACGTACTGACTTGGAATGCTTTAAAATGTTGTTTGTTTGTTTTTGTTTTTTGGGTTTTTTTTGCAAATAAAGCAATGCATGTCTTTTTAAATTAGATTTATTATTTGTTATAGATGTAGTCTGATTGTCAGGATGTCGCATCAATAATAATAATTATTACAAAGAATTAAACTTGGACTAGGATTTTTTAGGCATCAAAAACACCTCTAACAATTGACAATTTGAAACATACTGCTTTGGCCAATTAATTCTTTGTGTCCAGTAACTGGCCCAATCTTTACTGTCAGACAAAACCACCTCACTTGTTACAAGAGAACAGTCTAATGTTACATGATTATACATATGAATACCAACATGTTTTTTCACCTTCAAAATCTCCTTTGGGGAAGAGCAGGTTGATCTGAAATAAGAATGCATATAATCGTTTCCTTCGATATATCTATAAAATAATCACAATTTTCTTTGAAATGCATTATATCAGATTTAACCTCCACTTCTTTTGTCAAGTTTTGACTTCAAAATCTTCAAATGTCCAAATTTGACTATTTTGCAACATATGTATGTGGGGTAGTTTTTGATTTGACAGTAAAGATTAGGCCTATTATGGCCACAAAGAATTATCAGTCAAAACTGTCTCTATGGACTTTCTTAGCCATTTTTCAATAAAATAGTTTTGTTTTGTTTTTTTGTTCTTTATTAGAGGTAAATCTCAGAAACAATAGAAGCTTTCCTTAAGGTTTTCTCTTTCTAAATATATCAATTGTCTGGCTGTCTTGCTGATATACTGTAACACTAAAGCTGACTATAGAGGGTTCAGTAGGGACCGTGAAAGATTCGATCCATCTTTGGACGACCTGGTTGTACTGAAGTCGATCCATCAAACTACTTTAGTACAACCAGCCTGTCGGATTTCTCTCATGAGAGCACTGCTGGTAGCTGTAGCCACCCACAGTGATTTGTGTTCTATCGGTAGGGAAGGCTCCCAACACTCCCTGATGGGACCATACTGCTGTGGGA
Source organism: Staurois parvus (assembly GCF_062004578.1). Taxonomy (NCBI): domain Eukaryota; kingdom Metazoa; phylum Chordata; class Amphibia; order Anura; family Ranidae; genus Staurois; species Staurois parvus. Next base: position 842,044 of record NW_028318354.1, read on the forward strand.
GGGATTCTCCCATCAACATTGACTGTGCTGATGTGGGAATCTAGCAATTTTCTTTCCTTTCATCCATGGTGGAGGAATAGAAAATTGTATAATCTATGGCTTGTGTAAGAGTAACTAAACCAGGACAAGAATGCATAGAGATTTGTAACTTAGACCTTAATAAATCTGCCTATTCAGGGGTACGTGACATGGAACACACTTAAACCAGGGGTTAGGAATAATAGCCAGACAGCAGCATTTTGTGTTGGCAATGAGAACCTCTACATCATGACATGTTTAAATTGTGTGGTGTTTAACCCAAAATTAAGATTTCATTCTACTTTGGATAAGTAGGCATTATGCTATTGTAAATTTTCTTTTCCGTGTCTAGACGGAAGGCATGATCTCTCTAAGCAACATGGGAAACCAGGAATACACTGATCAAGATGGAAACCCTTTTCTGCTCCTGCAGCATTGGTGGATGGTGGGTACCTAATCTAAAACGCTCTGAATGATAGTCTATTACTTGCAAAAGGTATTGCCAGGGTTATGAGTAGAGATGAGCGAATTATTCAAAAATTCGATTCGGCTGATTCGGCGAATTCGCGGAATAAATTTGATTCGAGTCGAATATATTCGCTGCGAATTTAACTTATAATAAGGGTGTTTCTAGGCTTCAGAGAGCCTTTATATTAGTGCAGAACACTGTACCTTTAATTTAAATGCCCTTGGAGTCTGCTGGGGAAGAGAAATAATACTGTCAGTCAGTATGACATGCAGATGAGTGCCGTTGATCTTAGAATCACCGCACACTTCACTCATTTGGGCAGTCACGGGGCCAAAACCAGAGTGTGGAGCCACAGTGTGGCGGTGGAGGCAGCAGCAATGGGAGGCCATACAGCACCCTATGACAAAATGGAACCCACCAGCAGTGTGAGGAGACCTGAAAGTGGCACATGGCAGAGTGTGGCGATGGAGACAGCAGCAATGGGAGGCCGTACAGGGACCCATGACACACTCTGGACCTGGCAGCAGCATGAGGAGGCGGTACAGGGGCCCATGACAGATTACGGGCCTGGCAGCAGCATGAGGAGTCGGTACGGGGGCCCATGGCAGATTACGGGCCTGGCAGCAGCAATGGGAGGCCATACAGCACCCTATGACAAAATGGAACCCACCAGCAGTGTGAGGAGACCTGAAAGTGGCACATGGCAGAGTGTGGCGATGGAGACAGCAGCAATGGGAGGCCGTACGGGGACCCATGACACACTCTGGACCTGGCAGCAGCATGAGGAGGCGGTACAGGGGCCCATGACAGATTACGGGCCTGGCAGCAGCATGAGGAATCGGTACGGGGGCCCATGGCAGATTACGGGCCTGGCAGCAGCAATGGGAGGCCATACAGCACCCTATGACAAAATGGAACCCACCAGCAGTGTGAGGAGACCTGAAAGTGGCACATGGCAGAGTGTGGCGATGGAGACAGCAGCAATGGGAGGCCGTACAGGGACCCATGACACACTCTGGACCTGGCAGCAGCATGAGGAGGCGGTACAGGGGCCCATGACAGATTACGGGCCTGGCAGCAGCAATGGGAGGCCCGTAATCTGCCAGCACCCTATGACAAAATGGAACCCACCAGCAGTGTGAGGAGACCTGAAAGTGGCACATGGCAGAGTGTGGCGATGGAGACAGCAGCAATGGGAGGCCGTACAGGGACCCATGACACACTCTGGACCTGGCAGCAGCATGAGGAGGCGGTACAGGGGCCCATGACAGATTACGGGCCTGGCAGCAGCATGAGGAGTCAGTACGGGGGCCCATGGCAGATTACGGGCCTGGCAGATGACGACGAGGCTGCCAAGTGCGATCAGCCTCATCATCATCAATTAGGGTCTCCGCCTCACTACTAGCCCCCTCGGCTGCGTGTGAGTCAGGAGACAGACCTGTCTCTAGACCGGCTACCGAGCCACTCTCCTCGCCAGTACTTCTTCGCCTGGCTGCTGAAGAGGCGGATGTCTCCCCCCGTTCCTGACCGCCCTCTGTTAGCTCTTCCTCACTGTACAGTGGGGCTGAGCCCACAGCATGCGATACTTCGCTTGGTGAGGGAACACCAAAGGACAGGGGCAGGTAGAGGACACGTGATTTCAGTGGGCTTGCTCCCGGGCCATGCCAACTAACGGTTGTGTCTGACGTACCCACCGACCGTTGGCTGTAGGTGTCAGAGGTGACCTGGGAAGAGGAAGACGACCGAGCCAACCAATCGATGATGGCAGGGTTGTCGGTGGAGACACGACCGCTGGATGACACCGGGAGCACTGGCCTCTGGCTGCGACTAGTGCTGCCTCGACCCCTTCCTCTGCTGCCACGTCTGCTCGCTCCTGAAACATTGCCTCCTCTGCCACTCCTCTGCGTGTTGTCTGACATACTCTTTAATTCAACGATTCTGTGTCCCTGAGTAACGATTCTGTGTCTGTCCCTGAGTAACGATTCTGTGTCTGTCCCTGAGTAACGATTCTGTGTCTGTCCCTGAGTAACGATTCTGTGTCTGTCCCTGAGTAACGATTCTGTGTCTGTCCCTGAGTAACGATTCTGTGTCCCTGAGTAACGATTCTGTGTCCCTGAGTAACGATTCTGTGTCCCTGAGTAATGATTCTGTGTCCCTTAGTAACAATTCTGTGTCCCTCAGTAACAATTCTGTGTCTGTCCCTGAGTAACAATTCTGTGTCCCTCAGTAACGATTCTGTGTCCCTCAGTAACAATTCTGTGTCTGTCCCTGAGTAACAATTCTGTGGCCCTAAAGTCTCTCTGGCCCTAACTCTGTCCCTAATACAGACAGGTCTGTCTCTCTTGAATGACCGGAGGCTAATGGAGAATTGTAAGATGGCCGCAATTTATAGCTCCACCATTACACAGTGCTGGCTGGCTGCTGATTGGCTAATGCGATCACATGTCATGAATGAATGCATTATGGGTCAGCGCGCCTTGTCTGCGCGCCTTCCCAAAGATCCCCGCTCCGTCGCCACACATGTCGCCGCCATTTTTGGGAAAATTCGATTCGTGCATCCGAAGTTGGCTAATTTTCGGATTCGGCGCGAATCGAATATTTCCCGATATTCTAAACGAATTCCACTTCGCCATGTTCGATTCGCTCATCTCTAGTTAAGAGCTTTTATTCTAACTCATGGCATGGGTTAGCCACACACTTTTGTGGACCCAAAAATGAATTTACTTGAAATAAGTAAAGTCTATAGCTTGCTGAATTTCACCAGAGTTATGAAATGTTATCATAACTCTTTAACTCCTGGGATTGGAGAGTCTTTCTGGTTCAGTCTGAAGTCTCTAGCTGAGAAGGAGCTCCTGGGTTGTAGGTTGAGTCTTTCGTGAGCTTTGGTGGATCAGAGCAACGCAATACTGCTTCATCAGGTGCTCCGTTTGTCTCTTCAGCCCACAACTTGTGCTTATCCTGCAGGTTACCGGTTTCAAGGAGTTCTCTTTCAGAAGAATACAGGGATGGAAGGCTAAGCAAGGATTTCACTCTGATCCCTCTTGGGAAAGTCTACGGAGAGTGCCCCCACTCTCTGGAAGTAAAGGGTCTACTGTTGTAAGACATTCTTAACGTTCTGTTGTGAGCTATGGTTGGGCATCTGGACCAACTGCAAAGCTGCTATGTAGCAGTGGGCTTGGAGACTGAGTCAATCTCAGACTTTTCTGGATTGGGGAAGGTGTGCCCACTTCTCTGAGAAGGCCGGGGCTGGATATGATTCAGTCTCCTTTCCCACTGCCTCACTGCAGCCTCACAGTTGGTCTAAACGCTCAGTTATGGCTTATGATGGAAATGGGAGGATTGTCGTAGAACTGTTCATCCTTTCTTCCTGGGAATACAGAGAGTTGATTTCGGAATGGTTCTGAGTTTTTCTTGATTAGAGTATGAGGGCACCATACTAGAGTCAACAAACACTTCGGTCAAGCCAAAATCAACAATCTCTATTCCTGGGTCAGACTTTTGGTACTACGTCAGAATCCTTATCCCCTAGGGGAAAAGGTGAGGCATGTGCCGCTCCCACTTCAAAAAAAAAAAGTTCACACTTCCCTGAACAATTCCATTACTCCTAAAAGCCCAATGTAGCACTGTCTGTCTCCAATGCTAGTTATTCACTTTTGCTGCTTATTTTATGTTCCAGCATTCAGACGCAATGCACATAGCCATCCCTTGGTACTCATTTGCTGGAGTAACGTTTAGATAGGACCTGTTCTACTACACTGCCCCCACCTGTCACCCTGCCCCACACATGTTCCACTTCCCCCCATCTGTCCCCACTGCCCCTCACCTGTCCCTCTGTGCTCCCCCTGTCTCACTGCCCCTCCTGTCCCTCTGCGTTCCTCTTGTCCCACTGCCCCTATCCTGTCCCATGCCCCCTGTCATGCTGCCCCCCACCTGTCCCTCTGCACTCCTCCTGCCCCACTGCCTCAACCCTGTCCCATGCCCCTCCTCACACTGCCCCCCACCTGTCCCTTTGCACTCCTCCTGTCCTGCTGCCACTATCCTGTCCCATGCCCCCCATCATGCTGCCCCCCCCCACCTGTCCCTCTGCACTCCTCCTGTCCCTCTGCGTTCCTCTTGTCCCACGTCATGCTGCCCCCCTCCTATCCCACTTCCCCCTTCCTGTCCTGCAGCCCCCCATCACGCTGCCTCCCTCCTGTCCTGTGACACCCCCCCATGTAACACTGCCCTCCATCATGCTCCTGTCTTGAAGAGATGGATCTTAAACAGCAAAGGGAAGGACACATTTAGATGGGGGTGCCAAATTTTAATATTGCCTAGGGCAGCACAAAACCAAATTACACCACTGTCTATAATGCCAGTAATTCCCCTTCACTGCTCATTTATGCCCACCTTGGAGCATTGTAGAAGGCAATTGCAAATGATTTCCCATTATTGCAGGCTCTTTGTTGTCTCAACAGAGCAGCATTCATGTGCCATGCTCATAATTTGAGTGGTTTAGTCTTCTAAAGTAATGTTGTATAAGCTTGGAAAGTATTTTAAGGTTATAAAATATCAGATTTGTCTATTAAAGTTTAGTTGATTTTATAATTTGCTTTAAAATTTGATAAATTGTTGGGGCTTAATGCCCCTTGTCATCCTCTTGTGTGTTTTTTTGTTTTTTTAGTGGAACCTCTATCTTCTTTCAAATGAGTGGATGAGCAGCATGGCCGGGTTCTGGCAAGACACTGCGATTTGATTTAAAACGTGGGAAATAGGCAAGTATCTAAATGAAACCTTTTTATTATTGAGATTTCCAGGGATAATGGGATATAATTGATTGGTTAATTACCTTTTAATATGTATTTTGACATTTCTGCCTATAAGCTTAACCCCTTCACGCCGGATCATCCCAGCGTGAAGAGGAGTTCCTGCGCCGGGAGGTGGACGGGGCGTGGCTTAGTGTCATGAGGCCGCCGTGACATCACGGTTGGTCACATGATCGGGAAAGGTCCCGATCAAAAGAGCGGACCGGGACCTTTCCGTGAGTACCTCACATGTGCGCTGGGAGCGCGCAGGGCACGCACTCTCAGCACATACATTTTTTGTTACATGAACGCAAATGTTCGGCCACTCGGCGTCTAGGTCCGGAGGCCGCACAGTTGCGTGCGGCCGGCGTGAAGGGGTTAAGAAGATGGGCTCTTTTGGTTTAAAGTGTTAAGGCTTAAGAGTTTTTATCTTCATGCATCAAGGTAAAAATTCCTTTTCTGTGCAGGATTCCCCCCAATCCAGTGACGCTAACTGGAGTCTGTTATCCTGGGACTCCCTCTACTCATTGGCTGAGACAGCAGCAGGAGACTTTGGCTCCCCCTGCAGTCAATCACAGCCAGTGTGCAAATGAAAAGAGAGGGTGGGGCAGAGTCCTTCTCCATGTGTGAATGGACACATGGAGAAATGCCTGGGGAGTACACATGCTCGGGTGCCTCTATAGCAAGCTTCTTTGCTGTGGGGGCACGCAACAGGAGGGAGGGACTAAGCGTTGGCAGGGGACCCAAGAAGAGGAGGATCTGGGCTGCTCTGTGCAAAATACACACACAGCAGGTAAGTATGACATGTTTGTTATTTTAAGAAAAAATTATGCCTTAGAATAACTTTAAAGTGTGTGTGTTGTGTTGTTGTTTTTTTTTCTCCAAATCAGAATTGTTTTTATTAAATAAACCTCTTTAAAGCTTTCTTAAGTCCAATAATGGACACTCTGGCTGGAGTGTGCATTGTCTAGAACAGTCTTTCAACCAGAATGCTTTGGCCTTTTTGTTTCTCAAGCCTTAGGTTTTCATTTTGTAGTATTACAGCCTTGGACACCTTGGGGGCCAGCTGCTTGCATTCTAACAACCAATGATGTAATTGGCTGAGAAGGAGGACATCGCACTGCATCCTCATTTGTCGCTCTCCTTCAGCTCTAGGGTCATGTTTTCTGAGTGATGGAGAGAAAACTGAGAGAAACACTGGAATACTAGTCAGTACCAGTGTGCAAAGGTATATTGCTTTGTAAGAATAAATCACCTCCACTGTTGGGTGTCCTATGTGTATGGATGTTGCTGCATTATGAAAAACTATTCATTTCATTCTTTACATTTGGAATAGGGAGCCTCAAGATGTGCAGAATTTTTTAAAGGGTGTCTTGATTCAAAGGTTAAAAAACACTGGTCTAGAAGCATTAAGCCAATATTCCCACCATACGCTTTGCTTTGTTTTCATGTTGCATCAAATAAATTCTGGTATGACTCTAATGGCAGGAATACATGGCAAGAAAAACGACCGATCGGTCATCTGACGACCGATCGGCATTCATTCGTTGGTCTAAATCGTGGCCCACATTAATCGATCGATGAAAAAATCCTTTGAGCAATATGTAGTGTTGATGTCTTCTGTACAAGTGGAGGTGATGTAGTGTGCATGCGACCTTCTAGCCACGCCCTGCGCCCAGAATGAGCATTATCCTTTGTGACTTGCATTAGAACATATTAATAGATACAAAGTGGAAGCATCTTCGTATGCCTGTTGTTTCTTCATGAACATCCGGGTCATCTTCTGTTTCCACTCATGCTTGATAGCGTTTGATACATTTTTTTCAGACGACCGCCATACCACCGCATAGAAAATCGGTCATTCGCATGCGAAACGACAACATTTTTCAGTTGTTCAACCAGATTTTTTCGTTCACAATATTGTTATCGGTTATAACATCCTGCTCATCGATGAAAAGCAAATGGGTCGATCATTTAATCAACAATTTTTTCGGCCTATTTTCTTACCTTGTATTCCTGCCATTAGGGCTTTGTACAGCTTCGGAGAGTTTGACTTTTATAGGGAAGTCTGTTCATGGAATTAGCATTCGGTCTGACAGTTGAAGAATGGTTGGTTGCTTCCATCAGTCTTCCAATGTTTCTATTGCTTCCGTGACATTCTCTACATGAAATTGAAATCAAATTTATTTATTTATTTATTTATTTATTTTGGAACTTGGAAATGTGATACTCCTTCAGGTTTCACCTGAGTATATAAAACAATGTCTACCTTTTTTTTTAGATATTTCTAAGAAAAATGTCGTGGTTGATTCTAAGAATTACTGGGCAGTCTCAAGCCCTGTACACATTTGCCCAAATATCAGCCAGTATTGGTCAACGCAATAGAAACCAGCTGACATTTTGGCCCGTGTACACCTGCCTGTCGGACAGACCCCCCTGTCAGAGTTTGGACCTGTTTGAGCTGTCCTGATGGTAAACTATTGGAATGGACAGCCAATCATTTGGCGGGGACATTTTCCACTCCACAGCCATACTGTACGTATACATGCCCCTTGCATACGTGTAGCTGCAGGGTGGGGGGGGATGCCTTTGCTGTCTATGATTGGCTTTCCACTTTAACAGCTTTCTGGTGGGATAGCTCAGGTTGGTTCGGACTCTTGATAGCTCATCCCTAATTCGTAGCAGAATGGGACGGGTGACACTTTGTCAAATCTGTGCTTGTCCAATGTATTTGCGCTTTTTGACAGCTGACCTTTTCAGACCCCATGTTCGGTCTATGGGCAGCTGGATGAAAATGGACTTGCATCAGTTTAAATCAGGCTTCCCCAGAAACATAAGGTTTTTGTCCTGAAATATGGAAAAGGATGCAGTTCGTTTTTTTTTTTTGTTTGTTTTTTTTTTTCTGCATAAATATTCGGAGGCAAGCAGAAGTAAGTCTATAGATTTACACTGAACTACCGATCAGATAATCTGTAACCCTAAAGCTGACCATAGATGAATCAAGTCTCATCAGGTTCATTAGTGACCGTGCGAGATTCGATCCATCTTTGATGGATAGACTTCAGTACAACCAGACCGTCCAAACTACTTTAGTACCCGCACTGATCATCTGTGTTCTATCGGCAGGGAAAGCTCCCAACACTCCCTGATGGCAGAAGACCATACTACTGTGGGAGGGATTCTCCCATCAACATTGATTGTGTTGATGTGGGAATGGAGTGATTTTCTTTCATTTCATCCGTGATGGAGGAATAGAAAATTGTATAATCTATGGCTTGTGTAAGAGTAACTAAAACAGGACAAGTATGCATAGAGACTTATGACTTAGACCTTACATCATGACATGTTTACATTGTGTGCTATTTAACCCAAAATAAAGATTTCATTATACTTGGGATAAGTAGACATTATGCTATTGTAAATTTTCTTTCTGTGTCCAGACAGAAGCAATGGTCTTTCCAAGCAACATGGTAAGCGATGATCTCTCCAAGCAACATGGGAAGCCATGAATACGCCAATCAAGAAGGAAACCCTTTTCTGCTCCTGCAGCTTTAGTGGATGGTAGGTACCTAATTATAAAACTCTCAGAATAATAGTCTATTACTTGCACAAAGGTATCGCCAGAGTTATGAGCTTTTATGCTAACTCATGGCATGGGTTAGCCACAAACTTTTGTGGACCCAAAAATGAATTTACTTGAATGCATTCCTAACCTAAGTTATGAATGATAGTCTAAAGCTTGCTAAATATCAACAGATGGAGTTATGAGCTTTTAACATAAATCATTACTTGAGTGACCAAGCCCCAGTGGGCAGGGTAAAACACATCAGAGGGCGTGGCCAGAACAGAGGCTGAGGCCATTCCTCAATGCTGGACTACTGGAGTCTGTGGAGCAGCGTCCATCCCTTTAACTTTTATTGACTGACACTGGAATCGCTCAGACTCATGCTCCCCTCTTCTCACTTGCTGTCAGAAGAAACCCTTTCCATCCGCCCATAGCTTGAAGCTTGGAGTTCTTTCAGCAGAATACAGGGATGAAAGGCTAAGCAAGGATTTCACTCTGATCCCTCTTGGGAAAGTCTACGGAGAGTGCCCCCACTCTCTGGAAGTAAAGGGTCTACTGTTGTAAGACATTCTTAACTTTCTGTTGTGAGCTATGGTTAGGCATCTGGACCAACTGCAAAGCTGCTATGTAGCAGTGGGCTTGGAGACTGAGTCTATCTCAGACTTTGCTGGATTGGGGAAGGAGTGCCCACTTCTCTGAGAAGGCCGGGGCTGGATATGATTCAGTCTCCTTTCCCACTGCCTCACTGCAGCCTCACAGTTGGTCTAAACGCTCAATTATGGCTTATGATGGAAATGGGAGGATTGTCGTAGAACTGTTCATCCTTTCTTCCTGGGAATACAGAGAGTTGATTTCGGAATGGTTCTGAGTTTTTCTTGATTAGGGTATGAGGGCACCATACTAGAGTCAACAAACACTTCGGTCAAGCCAAAATCAACAATCTCTATTCCTGGGTCAGACTTTAGGTACTACGTCAGAATCCTTATCCCCTAGGGGAAAAGGTGAGGCATGTGCCGCTCCCACTTAAAAAATAAGTCACCCCCCCATGTGTTCATCGCAGAATTTTTGTGGTCCCAACAGAGCACTGTTCATACGCAATGCCCATAGTGATTCACTCATTGACGTGAGTGGGGTTTTCTATAAAATGCAAATGATGACATGTTGCACAAACAAGCCCACTGTAGCATTGTTTGTCTACAATGCCATTAATCCCCCTTCACTGCTCATTTATACCCACCTTGGGGCAGTGTAGAATGCATTGCAAATGATTTCCCATTGGTTGCAGGCTCTTTGTGGTCCCAACAGAGCAGCATTCAGATGCAATGCACATAGCCATCCCTTGCTGCTCATTTGCTGGAGCAGCATTTAGATAGGACCTCCCCAGCCCACTGTAGCATTGTTTATTTGTATACAATGCTGGTAATTCCCCATTGGCTGCTCATTTTATGCCCACCTTGGAGCAGTGTAGAATGCGATTGCAAATGATTTCCCATGGATTGCAGGCTCTTTGTGGTCCCAACAGAGCAGCGTTCATATGCATCGCACATAGCTATTGTCTCCTTAACTGGAGCTATGATCTGAAATGCTGATGATTTGCTGTGAATTGAAGTCCACTTTAGCATTGTCTGTATACAATGCCAGTAATTCCCCTCCACTGCTCATTTATGCCCACCCTGGAGCAGTGAAAAATGCATTGCCAATGATTTCCCTTTGCGCATATGCTCTTTGTGATCCCAACAGAGCACTGTTCATACGCAATGCCCATAGTGATTCACTCATTGACGTGAGTGGGGTTTTCTATCAAATGCAAATGATGAAATGTTGCGCAATCAAGCCCACTGTAGCATTGTTTGTCTACAATGCCATTAATCCCCCTTCACTGCTCATTTATACCCACCTTGGGGCAGTGTAGAATGTATTGCAAATGATTTCCCGTTGGTTGCAGGCTCTTTGTGGTCCCAACAGAGCAGCATTCAGATGCAATGCACATAGCCATCCCTTGCTGCTCATTTGCTGGAGCAGCATTTAGATAGGACCTCCCAAGCCCACTGTAGCATTGTTTATTTGTATACAATGCTGGTAATTCCCCATTGGCTGCTCATTTTATGCCCACCTTGGAGCAGTGTAGAATGCGATTGCAAATGATTTCCCATTGATTGCAGGCTCTTTGTGGTCCCAACAGAGCAGCGTTCATATGCATCGCACATAGCTATTGTCTCCTTGACTGGAGCTATGATCTGAAATGCTGATGATGTGTTGTGAATTGAAGTCCACTTTAGCATTGTCTGTATACAATGCCAGTAATTCCCCTCCACTGCTCATTTATGCCCACCCTGGAACAGTGAAAAATGCATTGCAAATGATTTCCCTTTGCGCATATGCTCTTTGTGATCCCAGAGCACTGTTCATACGCAATGCCCATAGTGATTCACTCATTGACGTGAGTGGGGTTTTCCATCAAATGCAAATGATGAAATGTTGCGCAATCAAGCCCACTGTAGCATTGTTTGTCTACAATGCCATTAATTCCCCTTCACTGCTCAATTTATACCCACCTTGGGGCAGTGTAGAATGCATTGCAAATGATTTCCCGTTGGTTGCAGGCTCTTTGTGGTCCCAACAGAGCAGCATTCAGATGCAATGCACATAGCCATCCCTTGCTGCTCATTTGCTGGAGCAGCATTTAGATAGGACCTCCCCAGCCCACTGTAGCATTGTTTATTTGTATATAATGCTGGTAATTCCCCATTGGCTGCTCATTTTATGCCCACCTTGGAGCAGTGTAGAATGCGATTGCAAATGATTTCCCATTGATTGCAGGCTCTTTGTGGTCCCAACAGAGCAGCGTTCATATGCATCGCACATAGCTATTGTCTCCTTAACTGGAGCTATGATCTGAAATGCTGATGATTTGCTGTGAATTGAAGTCCACTTTAGCATTGTCTGTATACAATGCCAGTAATTCCCCTCCACTGCTCATTTATGCCCACCCTGGAGCAGTGAAAAATGCATTGCAAATGATTTCCCTTTGCGCATATGCTCTTTGTGATCCCAACAGAGCACTGTTCATACGCAATGCCCATAGTGATTCACTCATTGACGTGAGTGGGGTTTTCTATCAAATTCAAATGATGAAATGTTGCGCAATCAAGTCCACTGTAGCATTGTTTGTCTACAATGCCATTAATCCCCCTTCACTGCTCATTTATACCCACCTTGGAGCAGTGTAGAATGCATTGCAAATGATTTCCCGTTGGTTGCAGGCCTGTTGTGGTCCCAACAGAGCAGCATTCAGATGCAATGCACATAGCCATCCCTTGCTGCTCATTTGCTGGAGAAACGTTTAGATAGGACCTCTTATACTTCCCTCCCCCACACCTGTTCTACTTCCCCCTATTGTCCCACACACACCCCCCCCCATCTGTCCCCACTGCCCCTCACCTGTCCCATGCCCCCCGTCACACTGCTCTCACCTGTCCCTCTGTGCTCCTCCTGTCTCACTGCCTCAGTCCTGTCCAATACCCCATCACGCTATCCCCCACCTGTCCCTCTGCGCTCCTTCTGTACCGCTGCCCATATTCTGTCCCATGCCCCCGTCATGCTGCCCACCTATCCATCTACGCTCCTGTCCCACTGCCCCTCACCTGTCCCTCTGCGCTCTTCCTTTCCCGCTGCCTTGATCCTGTCCCATGCCCCCTGTCATGCTTCCTCCCACCTGTCCCCATCTGCTCCTCCTGTCCCTTTTGCGCTTCTCCTTTCCCATGCCCCTTGTCGTGCTGCCCCTCACCTGTCCCTCTGCGCTCCTCACCTATCCCGCTGCCCATATTCTGTCCCATGCCCCCCACCTATCCTTCTGCGCTCCTCCTGTCCCTCTGCCCATCACCTGTCCCTCTACACTCCTCCTGTCCTTCCACTATCCTGTCCCATGCCGCCCATCATGCTGCCCCTCACCTGTCCCTCTGCGCTCCTCCTGCCCCACTGCCCCTCACCTGTCCCTCTGCACTCCTCCTGTCCCTCTGCCTTGATCTATTTCCTCTGCCCCCCTCCTGTCCCTCTGCCCCCCTCCTGTCCCCCACCTGTCCCTCTGCGCTCCTCCTGTCCCGCTGCCCCCCACCTGTCCCTCTGCGCTCCTCCTGTTCCATGCCCCGTCATGCTGCCCCCCACCTGTTCCTTTGCGCTCTTCCTGTCCCGCTGCCCCCCACCTGTCCCGCTGCCCCCCACCTTTCCCGCTGCCCCCGACCTGTCCCATTGCCCCTCACTTGTCCCATGCCCCCTGTCATGCTGCCCCCCACCTGTCCCTATGCGCTCCTCCTGTTCCGTGCCCCGTCATGCTGCCCCTCACCTGTCCCATGCCCCCTGTCATGCTGCCCCCCACCTGTCCCTATGCGCTCCTCCTGTTCCGCGCCCCGTCATGCTGCCCCACACCTGTCCCTATGCGCTCCTCCTGTTCCGTGCCCCGTCATGCTGCCCCCCACCTGTTCCTTTGCGCTCCCCCTGTCCCGTTGCCCCTCACCTTTCCCTATGTGCTTCTCCTGTCCCATGCCCCCTTTCATGCTGCCCCTCACCTGTCCCTCTGCGCTCCTCCTGTCTTGCTGCCCCTCACCTGTCCCATGCCCCCTGTCATGCTGCCCCCCTTCTGTTCCTTTGCGCTCCTCCTGTCCCATGCCCCCTTTCATGCTGCCCCTCACCTATTCCTCTGCGCTCCTCCTTTCCTCCTGTCCTGCTGCCCCTCACCTGTCCCTCTGCGCTCCTCCTGTCCTCCTGTCCCGCTGCCCCCCACCTGTCCCTCTGCGCTCCTCCTGTCCCGCTGCCCCCCACCTGTCCCTCTGCGCTCCTCCTGTCCCGCTGCCCCCCACCTGTCCCTCTGCGCTCCTCCTGTCCCGCTGCCCCCCACCTGTCCCTCTGCGCTCCTCCTGTCCCGCTGCCCCCCACCTGTCATGCTGCCCCCCACCTGTCCCATGCCTCCTGTCATGCTGCCCCCCACCTGTCCCTTTGCGCTCCTCCTGTCCCTCTATGCTCCCCCTGTCCCTCTACGCTCCCCCTGTCCCGCTGCCCCCCACCTGTCCCTCTGCGCTCCTCCTGTCACGCTGCCCCCCACCTGTCCCATGCCCCCTGTCATGCTGCCCCCCACCTGTCCCTTTGCGCTCCTCTGTCCCTCTACGCTCCCCCTGTCCCGTTGCCCCTCACCTGTCCCTCTGCGCTCCTCCTATCTTGCTGTCCCATGACCCCTGTAATGCTGCCCCCCACCTGTCCATATGCGCTCCTCCTGTCTCATGCCCCCTGTCATGCTGCCCCCCACCTGTCCATATGCGCTCCTCCTGTCTGATGCCCCCTGTCATGCTGCCCCCCACCTGTCCCTATGCGCTCCTCCTGTCCCATGCCCCCTTTCATGCTGCCCCTCACCTGTCCCTCTGCGCTCCTCCTGTCCCGCTGCCCCTCACCTTTCCCTCTGCGCTCCTCCTGTCCATTTGCCCCTCACCTGTCCCATGCCCCCTGTCATGCTGCCCCTCACCTGTCACATGCCCCCTGTCATGCTGCCCCCCACCTGTCCCTCTGCGCCCCTCACCTGTCCCTCTGCGCCCCTCACCTGTCCCTCAGCGCCCCTCACCTGTCCCTCTGCGCCCCTCACCTGTCCCTCTGCGCCCCCCACCTGTCGCTCTGCGCCCCCCACCTGTCGCTCTGCGCCCCCCACCTGTCGCTCTGCGCCCCCCACCTGTCGCTCTGCGCCCCCCACCTGTCGCTCTGCGATCCTCCTGTCCCGCTGACCCTCACCTGTCCCATGCCCCCTGTCATGCTGCCCCCCACCTGTCCCTCTGTGCTCCTCCTGTCATGCTGCCCCCCACCTGTCCTTATGCGCTCCTCCTGTCCCATGCCACGTCATGCTGCCCCTCACCTGTCCCTCTGCGCTCCTCCTGTCCCTCTGCGCTCCTCCTGTCCCGTTGCCCCTCACCTGTCCCTCTGCGCTCCTCCTATCTTGCTGCCCCTCAGCTGTCCCAGGCCCCCTGTCATGCTGCCCCCCACCTGTCCCTATGCGCTCCTCCTCTCCCTATGTGCTCTTCCTGTCCCATGGCCCCTGTCATGCTGCCCCGCACCTGTCCCTCTGCGCTCCTCCTGTCCCACTGCCCCTCACCTGTCCCATGCCCCCTGTCATGCTGCCCCTCACCTGCCCCTCTGTGCTCCGCCTGTCTTGCTGCCCCTCACCTGTCCCATGCCCCGTCTTGCTGCCCCCCACCTGTCCCTATGTGCTCTTCCTGTCCCATGCCCCGTCATGCTGCCCCTCACCTTTCCCTCTGTGCTCCTCCGTTCCATCTGCCCCTCACCTGTCCCATGCCCCCTGTCATGCTGCCCCTCACCTTTCACATGCCCCCTGTCATCCTGCCCCCCACCTGTCCCTTTGCGCTCCTCCTGTCCCTTTGCGCTCCTCCTGCCCCGTTGCCCCTCACCTGTCCCTCTGCGCTCCTCCTGTCCCACTGTCCCCCACCTGTCCCTCTGCGCTCCTCCTGTCTCGCTGCCCCCCCTGTCCCGCTGCCCCTCACCTGTCTAATGCCCCCTGTCATGCTGCGCTCCTCCTGTCCCTATGCGCTTCTCCTGTCCCATGCCCCCTGTCCCGCTGCCCCTCACCTGTCCCTCTACGCTCCTCCTGTCCCTCTGGCCTTCACCTGTCCCTTTGCGCTCCTCACCTGTCCCTCTGCGCTCCTCCTGTCCCGCTGCCCCCCCCACCTGTCCCTCTGCGCTCCTCCTGTCCCGCTGCCCCCCCACCTGTCCCTCTGCGCTCCTCCTGTCACGCTGCCCCCCACCTGTCCCATGCCCCCTGTCATGCTGCCCCCCACCTGTCCCTTTGCGCTCCTCTGTCCCTCTACGCTCCCCCTGTCCCGTTGCCCCTCACCTGTCCCTCTGCGCTCCTCCTATCTTGCTGTCCCATGACCCCTGTAATGCTGCCCCCCACCTGTCCATATGCGCTCCTCCTGTCTCATGCCCCCTGTCATGCTGCCCCCCACCTGTCCATATGCGCTCCTCCTGTCTGATGCCCCCTGTCATGCTGCCCCCCACCTGTCCCTATGCGCTCCTCCTGTCCCATGCCCCCTTTCATGCTGCCCCTCACCTGTCCCTCTGCGCTCCTCCTGTCCCGCTGCCCCTCACCTTTCCCTCTGCGCTCCTCCTGTCCATTTGCCCCTCACCTGTCCCATGCCCCCTGTCATGCTGCCCCTCACCTGTCACATGCCCCCTGTCATGCTGCCCCCCACCTGTCCCTATGCGCTCCTCCTGTCCCATGCCCCCTTTCATGCTGCCCCTCACCTGTCCCTCTGCGCTCCTCCTGTCCCGCTGCCCCTCACCTTTCCCTCTGCGCTCCTCCTGTCCATTTGCCCCTCACCTGTCCCATGCCCCCTGTCATGCTGCCCCTCACCTGTCCCATGCCCCCTGTCATGCTGCCCCTCACCTGTCACATGCCCCCTGTCATGCTGCCCCCCACCTGTCCCTCTGCGCCCCTCACCTGTCCCTCTGCGCCCCTCACCTGTCCCTCAGCGCCCCTCACCTGTCCCTCTGCGCCCCCCACCTGTCCCTCTGCGCCCCCCACCTGTCGCTCTGCGCCCCCCACCTGTCGCTCTGCGCCCCCCACCTGTCGCTCTGCGCCCCCCACCTGTCGCTCTGCGATCCTCCTGTCCCGCTGACCCTCACCTGTCCCATGCCCCCTGTCATGCTGCCCCCCACCTGTCCCTCTGTGCTCCTCCTGTCATGCTGCCCCCCACCTGTCCTTATGCGCTCCTCCTGTCCCATGCCACGTCATGCTGCCCCTCACCTGTCCCTCTGCGCTCCTCCTGTCCCTCTGCGCTCCTCCTGTCCCGTTGCCCCTCACCTGTCCCTCTGCGCTCCTCCTATCTTGCTGCCCCTCAGCTGTCCCAGGCCCCCTGTCATGCTGCCCCCCACCTGTCCCTATGCGCTCCTCCTCTCCCTATGTGCTCTTCCTGTCCCATGGCCCCTGTCATGCTGCCCCGCACCTGTCCCTCTGCGCTCCTCCTGTCCCACTGCCCCTCACCTGTCCCATGCCCCCTGTCATGCTGCCCCTCACCTGCCCCTCTGTGCTCCGCCTGTCTTGCTGCCCCTCACCTGTCCCATGCCCCGTCTTGCTGCCCCCCACCTGTCCCTATGTGCTCTTCCTGTCCCATGCCCCGTCATGCTGCCCCTCACCTTTCCCTCTGTGCTCCTCCGTTCCATCTGCCCCTCACCTGTCCCATGCCCCCTGTCATGCTGCCCCTCACCTTTCACATGCCCCCTGTCATCCTGCCCCCCACCTGTCCCTTTGCGCTCCTCCTGTCCCTTTGCGCTCCTCCTGTCCCTTTGCGCTCCTCCTGCCCCGTTGCCCCTCACCTGTCCCTCTGCGCTCCTCCTGTCCCACTGTCCCCCACCTGTCCCTCTGCGCTCCTCCTGTCTCGCTGCCCCCCCTGTCCCGCTGCCCCTCACCTGTCTAATGCCCCCTGTCATGCTGCGCTCCTCCTGTCCCTATGCGCTTCTCCTGTCCCATGCCCCCTGTCCCGCTGCCCCTCACCTGTCCCTCTACGCTCCTCCTGTCCCTCTGGCCTTCACCTGTCCCTTTGCGCTCCTCACCTGTCCCTCTGCGCTCCTCCTGTCCCGCTGCCCCCCCCACCTGTCCCTCTGCGCTCCTCCTGTCCCGCTGCCCCCCCACCTGTCCCTCTGCGCTCCTCCTGTCCCGCTGCCCCCCCACCTGTCCCTCTGCGCTCCTCCTGTCCCGCTGCCCCCCCCACCTGTCCCTCTGCCCCCCACCTGTCCCATGCCCCCTGTCTTGCTGCCTCCCACCCTTCCCTATGCGCTCCTCCTGTCCCTCTGCCCCTCACCTGTCCCATGCCCCCTGTCATGCTGCCCCCCACCTGTCCCTATGCGCTTCTCCTGTCCCTTTGCGCTCTTTTTGTCCCTTTGCGCTCTTTTTGTCCCTTTGCGCTCCTCCTGTCCCTCTGCGCTCCCCCGTCCCGTTGCCCCTCACCTGTCCCTCTGCCCTCCTCCTGTCTTGCTGCCCCTCAGCTGTCCCATGACCCGTCATGCTGCCCCCCACCTGTCCCTATGCGCTCCTCCTGTCGCATGCCCCCTGTCATGCTGCCCCTCACCTGTCCCTCTGTGCTCCTCCTGTCTTGCTGCCCCTCACCTGTCCCATGACCCGTCATGCTGCCCCCCACCTGTCCCTATGCGCTCCTCCTGTCGCATGCCCCCTGTCATGCTGCCCCTCACCTGTCCCTCTGTGCTCCTCCTGTCTTGCTGCCCCTCACCTGTCCCATGCCCCCTGTCCCGTTGCCCCTCACCTGTCCCTATGCGCTCCTCCTGTCCCTATGCGCTCCTCCTGTCCCATGCCCCCTGTCATGCTGCCCCCCACCTGTCCCTATGCGCTCCTCCTGTCCTGCTGCCCCTCACCTGTCCCATGCCCCGCCTTGCTGCCCCCCACCTGTCCCTATGCGCTCCTCCTGTCCCATGCCCGGTCATGCTGCCCCTCACCTTTCCCTCTGTGCTCCTCCTGTCTTGCTGCCCCTCAGCTGTCCCATGACCCGTCATGCTGCCCCCCACCTGTCCCTATGCGCTCCTCCTGTCGCATGCCCCCTGTCATGCTGCCCCTCACCTGTCCCTCTGTGCTCCTCCTGTCTTGCTGCCCCTCACCTGTCCCATGACCCGTCATGCTGCCCCCCACCTGTCCCTATGCGCTCCTCCTGTCGCATGCCCCCTGTCATGCTGCCCCTCACCTGTCCCTCTGTGCTCCTCCTGTCTTGCTGCCCCTCACCTGTCCCATGCCCCCTGTCCCGTTGCCCCTCACCTGTCCCTATGCGCTCCTCCTGTCCCATGCCCCCTGTCATGCTGCCCCCCACCTGTCCCTATGCGCTCCTCCTGTCCTGCTGCCCCTCACCTGTCCCATGCCCCGCCTTGCTGCCCCCCACCTGTCCCTATGCGCTCCTCCTGTCCCATGCCCGGTCATGCTGCCCCTCACCTTTCCCTCTGTGCTCCTCCTGTCCATCTGCCCCTCACCTGTCCCATGCCCCCTGTCATGCTGCCCCTCACCTGTCACATGCCACCTGTCATGTTTCCCCCCACCTGTCCCTTTGCGCTCCTTTGTCCCATGCCCCCTGTCATGCTGCCCCTCACCTGTCCCTCTGCTTTCCTCCTGTCCCATCCCCCATGTCATGCTGCCCCTCACCTGTCCCCTTGCCCCTCACCTGTCCCTCTGCGCTCCTCCTGTCCCATGCCACCCGGTCATGCTGCCCCTCACCTGTCCCTCTGCGCTCCTCCTGTCCCACTGCCCCTCACCTGTCCCATGCCCCCTGTCATGCTGCCCCCCACCTGTCCCTATGCGCTCCTCCTGTCCCATGCCACCCGGTCATGCTGCCCCTCACCTGTCCCTCTGCGCTCCTCCTGTCCCACTGCCCCTCACCTGTCCCATGCCCCCTGTCATGCTGCCCCCCACCTGTCCCTATGCGCTCCCCCTGTCCCGTTGCCCCTCACCTGTCCCTCTGCGCTCCTCCTATCTTGCTGCCCCTCAGCTGTCCCATGACCCCTGTCATGCTGCCCCCCACCTGTCCCTATGCGCTCCTCCTGTCCCATGCCCCCTGTCATGCTGCCCATCACCTGTCCCTCTGCGCTCCTCCTGTCCCACTGCCCCTCACCTGTCCCATGCCCCCTGTCATGCTGCCCCCCACCTGTCCCTTTGCGCTCCTCCTGTCCCATGCCCCCTGTCATGCTGCCCCTCACCCTTCCCTCTGCGCTCCTCCTGTCCCACTGCCCCTCACCTGTCCCATGCCCCCTGTCATGCTGTCCCCCACCTGTCCCTATGCGCTCTTCCTGTCCCATGGCCCGTCATGCTGCCCCTCACCTGTCCCTCTGCGCTCCTCCTGTCCCACTGCCCCTCACCTGTCCCATGCCCCCTGTCATGCTGCCCCCCACCTGTCCCTATGCGCTCCTCCTTTCCCATGCCCCCTGTCATGCTGCCCCTCACCTGTCCTCTGTGCTCCTCTTGTCTTGCTGCCCCTCACCTGTCCCATGCCCCGTCTTGCTGCCCCCTACCTGTCCCTATGCGCTCCTCCTGTCCCATGCCCTGTCATGCTGCCCCTCACCTTTCCCTCTGCGCTCCTCCTGTCCAACTGCCCCCCCACCTGTCCCTCTGCACTCCTCCTGTCCCGCTGCCCCCCCACCTGTCCCTCTGCGCTCCTCCTGTCCCGCTGCCCCCCCACCTGTCCCTCTGCGCTCCTCCTATCTTGCTGTCCCTCAGCTGTCCCAGGCCCCCTGTCATGCTGCTCCCCACCTGTCCCTATGCGCTCCTCCTCTCCCTATGTGCTCTTTCTGTCCCATGGCCCCTGTCATGCTGCCCCGCACCTGTCCCTCTGCGCTCCTCCTGTCCCACTGCCCCTCACCTGTCCCATGCCCCCTGTCATGCTGCCCCTCACCTGTCCCTCTGTGCTCCTCCTGTCTTGCTGCCCCTCACCTGTCCCATGCCCCGTCTTGCTGCCCCCCACCTCTCCCTATGTGCTCTTCCTGTCCCATGCCCCGTCATGCTGCCCCTCACCTTTCCCTCTGTGCTCCTCCGTTCCATCTGCCCCTCACCTGTCCCATGCCCCCTGTCATGCTGCCCCTCACCTTTCACATGTCCCCTGTCATGCTGCCCACCACCTGTCCCTTTGCGCTCCTCCTGTCCCTTTGCGCTCCTCCTGTCCCTTTGCGCTCCTCCTGCCCCGTTGCCCCTCACCTGTCCTTTTGCACTCCTCCTGTCCCTCTGCGCCCCTCACCTGTCCCTCTGCGCTCCTCCTGTCCCGCTGTCCCCCACCTGTCCCTCTGCGCTCCTCCTGTCCCGCTGCCCCCCCTGTCCCGCTGCCCCTCACCTGTCTAATGCCCCCTGTCATGCTGCGCTCCTCCTGTCCCTATGCGCTTCTCCTGTCCCATGCCCCCTGTCCCGCTGCCCCCCCACCTGTCCCTCTGCCCCCCACCTGTCCCGCTGCCCCCCCACCTGTCCCTCTGCGCTCCTCCTGTCCCGCTGCCCCCCCCCACCTGTCCCTCTGCGCTCCTCCTGTCCCGCTGCCCCCCCACCTGTCCCTCTGCCCCCCACCTGTCCCATGCCCCCTGTCTTGCTGCCTCCCACCCTTCCCTATGCGCTCCTCCTGTCCCTATGCGCTTCTCCTTTCCCATGCCCCCTGTCATGCTGCCTCCCACCCTTCCCTATGCGCTCCTCCTGTCCCTCTGCCCCTCACCTGTCCCATGCCCCCTGTCATGCTGCCCCCCACCTGTCCCTTTGCGCTTCTCCTGTCCCTTTGCGCTTCTCCTGTCCCTTTGCGCTCTTTTTGTCCCTTTGCGCTCCCCCGTCCCGTTGCCCCTCACCTGTCCCTCTGCCCTCCTCCTGTCTTGCTGCCCCTCAGCTGTCCCATGACCCGTCATGCTGCCCCCCACCTGTCCCTATGCGCTCCTCCTGTCGCATGCCCCCTGTCATGCTGCCCCTCACCTTTCCCTCTGTGCTCCTCCTGTCCATCTGCCCCTCACCTGTCCCATGCCCCCTGTCATGTTTCCCCCCACCTGTCCCTTTGCGCTCCTCTTGTCCCATGCCCCCTGTCATGCTGCCCCTCACCTGTCCCTCTGCTTTCCTCCTGTCCCATCCCCCCTGTCATGCTGCCCCTCACCTGTCCCTATGCGCTCCTCCTGTCCCTATGCGCTCCTCCTGTCCCATGCCCCCTGTCATGCTGCCCCTCACCTGTCCCTCTGCGCTCCTCCTGTCCCACTGCCCCTCACCTGTCTCATGCCCCGTCATGCTTCCCCCCCACCTGTCCCTTTGCGCTCCTCCTGTCCCTCTGCGCTCCCCCTGTCCCGTTGCCCCTCACCTGTCCCTCTGCGCTCCTCCTATCTTGCTGCCCCTCAGCTGTCCCATGACCCCTGTCATGCTGCCCCCCACCTGTCCCTCTGCGCTCCTCCTGTCCCTATGCGCTCCTCCTGTCCCATGCCCCCTGTCATGCTGCCCCCCACCCTTCCCTCTGCGCTCTTCCTCTCTCATGGCCCGTCATGCTGCCCCTCACCTGTCCCTCTGCGCTCCTCCTGTCCCACTGCCCCTCACCTGTCCCATGCCCCCTGTCATGCTGCCCCCCACCTGTCCCTATGCGCTCTTCCTGTCCCATGGCCCGTCATGCTGCCCCTCACCTGTCCCTCTGCGCTCCTCCTGTCCCACTGCCCCTCACCTGTCCCATGCCCCCTGTCATGCTGCCCCCCACCTGTCCCTATGCGCTCCTCCTTTCCCATGCCCCCTGTCCTGCTGCCCCTCTCCTGTCCCGCTGCCCTTCACCTGTCCCTCTGCCCTCCTCCTGTCCCTCTGCGCTCCTCCTGTCCCTCTGCGCTCCTCCTGTCCCTTTTGCGCTCCTCCTGTCCCTTTTGCGCTCCTCCTGTCCCTTTTGCGCTCCTCCTGTCCCTTTTGCGCTCCTCCTGTCCCATGCCCCCTTTCCCGCTGCCCCTCACCTGTCCCTCTACGCTCCTCCTGTCCCGCTGGCCTTCACCTGTCCCTTTGCGCTCCTCCTGTCCCGCTGACCCCCCACCTGTCCCTCTGCGCTCCTCCTGTCCCGCTGACCCCCCACCTGTTCTGCTGACCCCCCACCTGTCCCTCTGCCCCCCACCTGTCCCATGCCCCGTCTTGCTGCCTCCCACCTGTCCCTATGCGCTTCTCATTTCCCATGCCCCCTGTCATGCTGCCCCCCACCTGTCCCTTTGCGCTCCTCCTGTCCCTCTGCGCTCCTCCTGCCCCGTTGCCCCTCACCTGTCCCTCTGCGCTCCTCCTTTCTTGCTGCCCCTCACCTGTCTCATGCCCCCTGTCATGTTGCCCCCCACCTGTCCCTATGCGCTCCTGTCCCATGCCGCCTTTCATGCTGCCCCTCACCTGTTCCTCTGCGCTTCTCCTGTCCCACTGCCCCTCACCTGTCCCATTCCCCCTGTCATGCTGCCCCCCACCTGTCCCTTTTGCGCCCCTCCCGTCCCTCTGCGCCCCTCCCGTCCCTCTGCGCCCCTCCCGTCCCTCTGCGCCCCTCCCGTCCCTCTGCGCCCCTCCCGTCCCTCTGCGCCCCTCCCGTCCCTCTGCGCCCCTCTGCGCCCCTCCCGTCCCTCTGCGCCCCTCTCCTGTCCCGTTGCCCTCCTCACCTGTCCCTCTGCGCTCCTCCTGTCCCACTGCCCCTCACCTGTCCCTCTGCGCTCCTTCTGTCTTTCTGCCCCTCACCTGTTCCATGCCCTCCTGCTCTCCTCCTGTCTTTCTGCCCCTCACCTGTTCCATGCCCTCCTGCTCTCCTCCTGTCTTTCTGCCCCTCACCTGTTCCATGCCCTCCTGCTCTCCTCCTGTCTTGCTGCCCCTCCCCTGTTCCATGCCCCCCATCATGCTGCCCCTCACCTGTCCCTCTGCGCTCCTCCTGACTTGCTGACCCCCACCTGTCTCTCTGCGCTCCACCTGTCCCATGCCCCGCGTCACGCTGACCCTCTCCTGTCCCGCTGCCCCTCACCTGTCCCTCTGCGCTCCTCCTGTCTCGCTGCCCCGATCCTGTCCCGTGCCCCTCTGTCATGCTCCCTCCTTCTCCTGCTAACCCCCTCCCCCCCACCTGTCCCAATGACCTACTCTTGTCCTGATATCCAACGTCCTGCAGCCCCCATCACTCTGCCTCCCTCCTGTCTCACAACACCCCCCCCATGTAACACTGCCCTCCATCATGCTCCTGTCCTGAAGAGGTTGATCTTAAACCGCAAAGGAAAGGACACATTTAGATGGGGGTGCCCGATTTTAATATTGCCTAGGGCAGCACAAAACCAAATTACACCACTGTCTACAATGCCATTAATCCCCCTTCACTGCTCATTTTATGCCCACCTTGGAGCAGTGTAGAATGCATTGCAAATGATTTCCCATTAATTGCAGGCTCTTTGTTGTCCCAACAGAGCAGCATTCATGTGCCATGCTCATAATTTGAATGGTTTAGTCTTCTAAAGTAATGTTGTATAAGCTTGGAAAGTATTTTAAGGTTATAAAATATCAGATTTGTCTATTAAAGTTTAGTTGATATTATGATTTGCTTTAAAATTTGATAAGTTATTGGGGCTTAATGCCCCTTGTCATCCTCTTGTATTTTTTTTTTTTCTACTGGAACCTCTATCTTTTTTCAGATAAGTGGATGAGCAGCATGGCCGGCTTCTGGCAAGACACTGCGATTTGATTTAAAACGTGGGAAATAGGCAAGAATCAAGAAGATGGGCTCTTTTGGTTTAAAGTGTAAAGGCTCAAGGGATTTTATCTTCAGGCATCAAGGTAAAAAATCCTTTTCTGTGCAGGATTCCCCCCAATCCAGTGATGCTAACTGGAGTCTATGCTATCCTGGGACTCCCTCTACTCATTGGCTGAGACAGCAGCAGGAGACTTTGGCTCGCACTACAGTCAATCACAGCCAGTGTGCAAATGAGAAGAGAGAGGGTGGGGCAGAGTCCTTCTCCATGTGTGAATTGCCTGGGGAGAGCACATGCTCGGGTGCCTCCATAGCAAGCTTCTTTGCCGTGGGGGCACGTGACAGAAGGAAGGGACTAAGCGCCGGCAGGGGACCCAAGAAGAGGAGGATCTGGGCTGCTCTGTGCAAAATCTGCACACACAGCAGGTAAGTATGACGTTTGTTATTTTAAGAAAAAATTATGTCTTAGAATAACTGTATGCAATGCAGTACCTGTGTGTTTTTTTTTTTTTTTTTTCTTCAAATTTGAACTGTTTTTAATAAATAAACCTCTTTGAAGCTTTAAGTCCAATAATGGACACTCTGGCTGGAGTGTGCATTATCTAGAACAGTCTTTCAACCAGAATGCTTTGGCCTTTTTGTTTCACAAGCCTTAGGTTTTCATTTTGTAGTATTGCAGCCTTGGACACCTTGAGGGCCAGCTGCTTGCATTCTAACAACCAATGATGTAATTGGCTGAGAAGGAGGACATCGCACTGCATCCTCATTTGTCTCTCCCTTCAGCTCTAGGGTCATGTTTGCTGAGTGATGGAGAGAAAACTGAGAGAAACACTGGAATACTAGTCAGTACCAGTGTGCAAAGGTATATTATTGCTTTGTAAGAATAAATCTCCTCCACTGTTGGGTGTCCTATGTGTATGGATGTTGCTGCATTATGAAAAACTATTTGTTTCATTCTTTACATTTGGAATAGGGAGCCTCAAGATGTGCAGAATTTTAAAGGGTGTCTTGATTCAAGGGTTAAAAAACACTGGTCTAGAAGCATTAAGCCAATATTCCCACCATACGCTTTGCTTTGTTTTCATGTTTAATCAAATAAATTCTGGTCTCACTAATGGCAGGAATACACGGTAAGAAAATCGACTGATCGGTCATCAGATGATCGATTGATGTTTGTTCTTTGGTTGAAATCGTGGCCCATATTAATCAATCGGAAAAACTAGTTTGTTGAGCAATACGTAATGTTGACGTCTTCCGTACAAGTGGAAGTGATACAATGTGCATGTGACCTTGTAGCCACGCCCTTCCGTCCAGAATGAGCATTATTCTTTGTGACCGGCTTTAGAACATATTGTTCATAGATACTTTGCTGGCTCCGAAGTGGAAGCATCTTCGTACGCCCGTTGTTTCTTCACGAACGTCCAGGTCATCTGTTTCCGCTCATGCGTGATGGCGCTTGATAGATTTTTTTTTTTTTTTTCTATACGACCGTTATACCACCGCATAGAAAATCAGTCACTCGCATGCGAAATGACAACATTTTTCAGTTGTTCAACTGGATTTTATAGTTCACAATATCATTACCAGTTATAACATCCTACTCATCAACTACGAGAAAATGGATTGATCATTTGTTCAACAAAATTGTTTGTACGATTTTCCTACCATGTATTCCTGCCATTAGGGCTTTGTATAGCTTCGGAGTGTTGCCTTTATAGGAAATCTGTTCATAGAATTAGCATTTGGTCTGACAGAAAAAGGTTGGAAGACTGATGGAAGCAACCAACCATTCTTCATTACTTCCCTGACATTCTCTATATGAGTACTTAGAAATATCCAAGAAGGTAGAAATTGTTTTAAGAAAAAGGGGTCATGGTTGATTCTAAAAATTACTGGACAGTCTCAAGTCCTGTACACATGACCCGAATATCAGCCGGTATTGGCCAGTTCAATAGAAACTGGCTGACATTCGGTTCATGTGTACACCCGCCTATGAGAATCCAACCAAACAGGCGTGCCAGAAAACTCAACATCCAATCAGTGCTGGCAGTCAATGGCCAGTGTGTTGTGGCGGGGGGCGGCAGTCCCCCTGTGGGAACACAATAGCTCAGTAGAAGAGCAGCTCATTAGTACAGCAAGCTCCTCCTGAGTGCTTCAGTTTTTCGTTCAGCAGCTGGGTTGAATGACAGACTGGTGTGTGTGCCCAGCATCACATAACTCCACAGTCCTCTTCTAAACATCACAAAAGCACGGAGAGCATGTACACATTTAAGTATAAAGCACCTAAAAAGGTTTTTCAATTTTTAAATATGTATTTTAAGTTATGCTATGTTGATGGGAACATGTAACGAATAAGAAGTAGGTGTTGTCCCAATTTGGCTGCAAAAGTTGAAATTCAGTTTGTGTACTATGCCTGCAAATGTGTCCTCTCTAATCCTTTACCTCTCCTCCTCTTTTTAGCTGCTCGACTGAACTAGCAGTGTTGAAGTGTGAGCAAGGTCAAGGTGAACTGCAATCATCCCAAAGACATTATCTTCATCAATTTGCCTGATTTTCCTTCACAATTTTGTTCTGTGATGAGCATCAAGCCGAAGCCACTTTGTGATCACGTCATGACTGTCCTCTACCATTGTCTCCAATATGAAATACAAATTATTGTACAATAAAATGTTGACATTCATTTTTTTAACCTAAGTAATGTCTTGCCATCTTTTCTTTTAATATATGTTTTTAAACTAGAGGTAGTGGTCAGTTTGCTTGCATTTGGATTAAATGGTCTCTGAATTCAAGTAGAATAATATAAATAGAGCCTATAGAGATGACTTAGGCTTGTCTGTATGGACTGATGGGCCTACTATTTGACTTGGATTCAGAGGGCCTTCCATGCTACTTATTACACTTATGCCAGAGGGGTATCCATCCTGGTTAGCAAATCCCTGCCCTGTGTGCTTGAGACCATTCATACTAACCCACAAGGGAAATATGTTTTAATGGTTTTCACGCTATGGGGTCAAAAATAAGTGGTCGCTTCTATATATATCCCTCCGCCCTTCTCCACAATGCTATGTACACTTCTGGAGAGGTTTACCCTGCACGGTCTTGCTAAATTGCTACTCATGGAGGACTTTAATGCCATCTTGGCTCCAAACCTGGACAAACCTACCCCCCAAAATATTTTTCTGCTGATCTGGTTAACTGGGCATGGGTTGGAAGAAGTTTGGAGATGGATACATCCTACCACTCGATCTTATTCCCGTTTTCTCCACATCCTATAACACTTCCTCTCATATTGGCCTGGATTTTGCTAACCCTGCATTTTTGGCAAATGTTCTAACTGCTTCCTACCTACCTAGCGGATTGTCGGACCATTGGCCCTGACGCTCTGCTCTCCCTCTTCTCGGAACACCTCCCTCTGGCGATTGGGACCCCACTGGATCTCCCACCCAACTGTTGCAAATGCTATTCCACCATTGCTAAGTGAGTTTTGGGACAATAATGCTGGGTCATCCTCTCTAGATGTTACATGGGATGCCTTTTTAAGGCATACACAAGAGGACAATACATTTCCTCTATTGCTGCAGTCTGCAAAGCACACACCACTACCACCCACACCTTACAGTAGTCAGCGGAGGAATGTACTACCAAATATGTAGCAGATCCCTCTGAACCTAACTTTGACCTCCTCTCCATGGCCAAAAGAGAATTGCACCTTCACTTAGTTGAAATTACCAGATTGGATCTTCTCAATAGCAAACAATGATTTTTTGAACAAGGTGACCGTAATGGGTGGCTACTAGCAATGCTGGCTCAACACGATCAGCAACTCACCTTAATTTCCCAGCTTCAGACCTCCTCGGGGGGAATGGTTTCCTCACTGTCAGATATTATAGAAAACTTCTGTCAATTTTACAATACCCTGTACACCTCCAAATTACCCCCCAGATTTCTGGCTCATGACCTGTCAGCTTTACTGGATCAGTTAGCACTGGGATGGCTCTCAGATGCAGAGGGTGAGGCCCATTACTCCAGAGGAGGTCTCTGCCGCTATTCATTCCTTTCCTTATGGGAAAGCCCCTGTCCCTGACTGCCTCCCCATCGAATTCTACAAGACTCATAGTGTGTACAGGAGGCTAAAAACGGGGACTACAGTATATCACTAAGTGTATCTTTGGGTAAGCTGCCTTCCTCTATTAATCATGCCAATTTGGTGCTAATCTATAAACCCCCAAAGGATCCTGCCTCCTATAGGCCTATTGCTTTTATCAACACCGATTTTTAAAATCATAACCAAGCTTCTTACTCTGAGGCTGCAACCGATACTACCTACCATTATTGACCTGGACCAAATGGGGCTCGTGGCACATAGAGCCACAGACATACATATACGCAGACTGTACACCAACATTCATACTACACATGCCAATGTGGATTCTAAGGGTGGTGGCCTCCCTAGATCTTGAGAAGGCCTTTGATACCATCGAATGGCCATTTTCTCTGGGAGGTACTTCGTAGAATGGGCTTCCCTCTAGTTTTCATTGCATGGCTCAAGACACGTTATGCCAATCCAACCTCTGCGGTCCAATTGGGTGGTGGCCTGTTGGTCCTGTTCTCTGTCCAGAGGCACTCTACAGGGTTGCCCCCTCTCTCTGGCTCTTTTTGCCATAGCTGAGGCTCTACATACCTCCCCTAACATCAGGGGCCTACGCATTAGCTAGCTGAAGGAGAGGGTGGCCCTGTATGCTGATGACCTTTTGTTTCTAAATGATGCTGGACCGTCGCATGCCGGGGCCCCTCCAAATCCTGCACTCATTTGCTCCTGTTGCGGGTCTCGGGGTCAACTGGACAAAATCCCTACTGTTCACCATTGACCCCCGGACTCCTAGCACGGCCCTCCCTTCTGCTCCGCTACAGTGGGTAGAGAGTTTTAGGCATCTGGGGGTCGTGATCTCTCTCTGGGTCTCTGATTTTCTTCCCTTAAATCTTACTCCATGGTGCAAGATCTTAGGCTTAAACTGAAGGCATGGGAGTCCCTACCTTTTATCTGTTCTTGGGTGCATCAACCTTATTAAAATGAAAGTTCTCCCGAAACTCACCCACCTTTTCCGACACTCTCCGCAATGCATGCTTAAATCCTTTTTCACTCAACTTGACCAGCTATTCTCCTTCATTTGGGGCCCCCAACACCCCTAGGCTTAGTCTTTCCTGATTGTTACAAATACTTCTTGGCCACTCAATTGGTTACAGCCGCCTGGTGGCTAAGTCCTGATCCCAACAACTCCTCAACTGATCTGGAAGCTGCGTTGTTGCACTCTATGGAGGCTCTGAGGTTCCTTTTGTATAGAAGATCCCGGGCTCACTACCCATTGATGCCCTCCATGCTCACCACCCTGCGGGCCTGGTGTGCAGGTTTAATATGCAAGCGCTATCCCAAGCTAGCTGCCTCTCTGAATGCCCCATTATGGCTTAATCCCACCTTGCCCCATAGTTTCATGATACCCTCAGGCCTGGACAAAATGTAATCTTCCAAGTTGTCACCGATTCTACATTGTCCCCTTTGGCTGCCCTTTCTTCTATGTATAATGTTCCTGCATCCCATCTAATTCAATACTTACAGCTCTCCTATGCCTTCCATGCTCAATTCCCTCAGTCTTCTACGGCTCATCCAACCAGCTCTCGCAGTGTTGAGGTCTAATTGCACTGTGAAGCCTACCTCCCATCTATATTCCCATTTATTGAGAGTTTTTCTACCTGCTCTGGAGGGCTTGCACGTGCGATGGTCGCGAGGTGTACCGCAATTAGTGATCACTGGGATGACATTTGGGACCTTCCCTTCCGTTCCCTGGTTTCTCTAAGGGACCGTTTAGTTCCATTTAAAAAGGGACATAGGGCCTATGATACTCATTATAGACTTCATAAAATTAACCCAACACACTCTCCCGAGTGCTGGCACTATGGGTGCACTCCGGGGGATTTTACCCTTGTGTTTTGGTATTACCCATCATTATCGGATTTCTGGAGAGAGGCGATATCCCTATGTAATTTACTTCAGTTCCCCTACAACCTACTGTCATGGAAATTTTGTATTGTTGGTCGAACTTTAAATGTGTCATGTATTCGTGTTATTCATATGTCTCTCGTGTGGCTTAATTAAAGCTCTGAAGGCTGCAATTGGGCCATGCGCATGTACAATGTATGTATTACAGTACTCGGCTTGGTAATGGATGAGATGGCAGATCTGCGCTTATAGACCGGCGTGTATACCACCACGGCATTCCATGCGAATGCTGCTGTCAGTAGACCGTGGGCCTGTATCCACATATCAGCAGCATGGTACCACGTGGGCTTCATAACGCAATGCGCAAGCGGTGTGAACTCCACGTGTAGGCTTGTGCATATCTTACAACCCATTACTAATCTGAACTGTATCTGGGATGGATGTGTTTTAATAAAGATCGTATCGGGCCCATCCAGGTACAGACTGATATTTTTAGGGAGTGCTTGTGCAGAGAATTTTACATACCAATAGAAGCTAGTAGGACAGGAAATATGACCTCAGATGGCTCATAGGGGGGAGGACCAGTGATAGATAATAGCAAAGGCTATGCTCCAATTGGAATGTACATCCTCTGTATAGGTACTCCCCATTGTATTGTTCGGTGGGAGGGATTGACTTTATTCATGTGGGGGGCATGTGTGTATTCTTAATAAAACAGAGAGCTGAGCCTAAAATCAGCCCTTATGTGAGTTGCAACCAGCCTTAGAGTGTCGTGTGATCATTCCAGGGTAACGGAGCTCCATCACCCACAAATTCAACAGAACCAAAGTATTTGGATGGGCAGGAATCGTGTAGTTTGGCTGCAGTCGTGGTAAGCGAGATTCGCACAGCTTTATGGGGGATTTCTGCGCATCCAACTGCGAGTACTCACGGTAAGGAGAAATTCGTTAAAGCGAATTTCCAAGACAGTTTGGCGAGCCTGGTGGATACTAACGCGTATTCTTGCGTAGCTAACCTAGAACGAGGGGGGAATGGCCATCATGAACTAGCAAAAAGTATGCCGGCACATTTCAGGTCTCTCTGCCATTAAGAGGATCGCTTTTTGCGTGTTCGTGTGGCTGATTTCGCTCTCTGTTAGCTAACAAAAAATACCGCTTAACAAGGACCTCGTTTTTTGTCCTAAACTCTTGATTTGTGGGTGAAAGACAAGGGTTTGTCTCTGCGGAACGCAGCAGAGGGGGGGGTTTTGGTTGGCTGGATTTGGTCAAGTTTAAAAAATCTTCCAACCAAAAATTAAACGGGTATATGTTTTAGTGGGTAAAAGTTGTTGCATAGTGTTAGGTAAGTATTTGCGGGTTGTAGGTACTGTGGTGATTGCTTTACCCCCCTCCACGTGAGGTAATTATTACAGTGCTGAAAGGCTTAGGTTAATTGTTAACTGTTGTAAGATCTGTGTTATGTGGTCTGTACAATGTTTTGTGGTACCACTGCTCCCAGCAAGCATGCAGCAGGGGGTCCTTTTTGTTACATGTGCATGTTAGTGTGATATGTTGGTGTTTTATGTCCGTTCTGTGATTGTGCCCAAATTGTGTTGTATGTGTACTTCATATTGTTGTGTAATTGTCCAGTGTATGTTCTGTCTAAAAGTCTGTTTTATGTAAGAGGCAATTTTGAGGCTAGAGTCTGCCGTGTGCTCCTCTGTGGGGGGTCATTCTAGTATCTGCCATGTGCTCCTCTGTGGGGGGTCATCTTCTTGACAAACCACATGGACTCCTTTTGTTTGGTGGCCATTTTGTTGGCTACCAAATGTGCAGTAATCTCTATGCAATGTGCATGAAGTTTCCTATATGCATTTGACCCATATTGTGTTTTTAATCCAAATTTTTTACAGTTTCATTTGTTTGCTTTTAGCTTTAAATTTGCGTATTGCCAGCCAATTTAAAGTGTATTAAGCGAGTTTTCCCTTCACGTGTTCCACATTTAATGAGCGCGGTGAAGTCTGGGTTTTTGCACATAGATTTCTTGTATAGTGATTATGTTTTTCTTGTGTTTTTCCTGTTAAAAGTAGTTCCTTATTGTAAAGCGGGTTTGTTTTAAGCTGCTGTGTCGCGTGTTTCACGTCCAGCAGACTTTTTGTGTAAACGGTTCTAGGTGGTTGCAGTAAAGATTGCGTGTATAACGTGGATCGTTTAGCGGTGCTGATAGGAGTGATTTTTGAGTCAGCAACAAGGTTACTTTTGGCGCAGTTTTTCGGTTTACCTCGGTGTAATTGTTTTACTGTGAAACGTCCCGTGTTTTTCATAAGGATCCACTTTGTCCTTTTTAACAGTTTTTCAGGTTGAAAAAGGGTTTTTCTGTGTGTATTAGGAAAGTTTTTTTTCTTTTTACACAAATTTCCTAAAGGTCAGTTAGCAGGTTTCTGCCCAACCAGTGACCCCTAAGTAACATCCAAGAACCCCTCTTTTTGTTTTGACTTGTGTTAGCTACTGTGTGCAGGGAGAGAAAAGCCACTTTCATCATTGTGCGGTGTGGCCTGCCAAACACAGTGGGTGATGAGAACCACATAAATTACGCTGTGTGAGTGGGCGGTCCAGGGAAATCCTGGTTACCACAAACACTTCGGGTGGTCAGGATCACACAAATTGCGCTGTGGGAGTGGGAGGTGTGCTCTCAGTCTGACCGCCACTTGATGCGCTTCGGGTGATCGATAAGTATCACATAAATTACGCTGTGCTGGGAAAGTGGTGGAATCAGGCCTCTCGGTAGGATCCCACCGAGTGCTCCAGGGGGTAAACAGGTACCCGGACGCGGGATATATACCAGTGACTAGTCACGATGGGCAGTAGTCAGTCCATGAAGAGAGAGGGGGAACCAGCCCTCTTCAGGGTAAGGACAGCTGCACAACTGATGAAGGTGAGTTTGGGGGGGAAGTCTACAGAACCCCTCAAAAGGTGGAATAAATGGTCGAAGGGTACCAGATGGGAAATTCCCCGGGAAGGTACATTTGACGCATGGAGGTGGGAAAAATTCATCTCTGAATTTGAACCACGGATGCAGGCGTCAGAACTAGAGATCGCACAGCTATGGCTTCACAGGTCAATCCAATTAGGGAGGCAGGGCATACATAAACTGGTGTCTGTCCGGAAGAACCAGGTGATGTATACCTGGCCTCCAGAGGGAATAAAACAGGAGGATCCAGTGTCAGAGGTGGAAGAAGCTCTTTCAGGGCTGACTCTACTAAGGCAGGCAGGATCAGGGTCTGCTGGGGTCCCCCAACAACCAACAGTGGCTGAGATAAGTATAACTGCACCTGTCTCTTCTGTTAGTGACGTCACTCTTGACATACCTTCTGTGTCTTCTGTCTCTATGCCTCAGCCTCTGCCTCTACCTCTCCCTTCTCCCTGCTTCACCCCAGCTCCTTCTGTTTCCAACTATGAAGCCTACTCAACAACCGATTTGCAGACTATCTGTGAATCAAGGGGAATAGACACCTGGTTAAAAAAACAGGGCGGATTGCATCAAAGCGCTACGAACCACTGATCAGACCCCTGCCCCCCAGCTATACCCTGATCTGAGGGACCTCAAACCTGAAGGTGCAGTAAGCGAGGTGGTTAATCTAAGCCCACCGATGATGCTGGGTCAGCCCTTGCACTCTTCCCGGACCGAGGCCTATCCAGTCAGGGTGCAGCAATTTGAAGGTCCTCCCAATGCACGGGGGGAACGGACTTTAGGGGAACGGGTAGTTTGGCATGTCCCCTTCACCCCGGCAGAGATCCGCACTATTCTGGCTGAGCTCCCGGACTATCGAGTCAATCCGAGAGGATTTGCTCGAATGTTTGGACAAAACCAGTTCAGCTATGGTATGAGCGGGTCAGATTGTGCACAGATCCTACGGGCAAAGGTGGGCATGGAAGTGGCCAGTACAGTGATTGCAGGGTGCTCTATAACCACGCATGAGGAGATGACTTCAGGGGGCAAAGAGTTCTGTACACAGCTAAAGGCAAAGCTTCCAGAAATGTATGGTGCTACCTCTACTACGGACATGATGAAGCTCACCCAGGGTCCTAATGAGGAAAGCGCCTGCTTCTGGCGCCGTCTCAAGCAGGCGGCACTGGATGCGGATCTGGAAGTTGGACCTGATGCTCCAACTGAAGGGGTAAAGGTGACCGCGACGCACATTCTGTTGCGGGCCAAATTTTTGGAAGGCATCGATACTAAAATTCGGGAAAGGCTGGTTCTGGCCC
This sequence comes from Staurois parvus, assembly GCF_062004578.1. Taxonomy (NCBI): domain Eukaryota; kingdom Metazoa; phylum Chordata; class Amphibia; order Anura; family Ranidae; genus Staurois; species Staurois parvus. The sequence continues at coordinate 876,334 of NW_028318354.1, forward strand.
GACCCGAATATAATGAGATGTCTATCCCTGCTATCCTTTCCACTCTTGCGGCAATAGAGAGGGAAATGGATAGAAGAAAACAAGACAAGGCCAAAGTTCTTATGTCCCAGACCCCACACGAAAAACCAAGGGATCTGGGTCACAGGAAGGATAGGCCCCCACCCAGGTGCTTCCAGTGCCACCAAACGGGGCACATGAGGAGGAGCTGTCCCCAATTACCTAAAGGTCGGTGGCAGTTCATTCCTGATGAGTCCTCCGCCCCTATGACCACCATGGTAAGTAACTCCTATGAATTCTCATAGGAAGTTGACAAATCGGTGTCGGCCCAGATCCATCTTTTTCTAGAGGAATTAAAATATCCCCTCCCTTGCCTCACTGACACCGGTGCAGCAAGAACGGTCCTGCGAAAACAGGACATCCAAGGCAAGGTACCCCTCTCAGGGGAAAGCCCTCCTAACCCCTACTAACCTCACTATCAAACGATGCACTATTCTTAACCCAGCTTCTCTTCTTCCTGTGTCGGAAGATGAGAAGGGGGGGGAGGACAGCAATGACAGTGCTGAATTTTGCAACACGACTAACAATACTAACACCTCTTCTGCTAACATGTCTTCTTTGTCCACTACTAACCTCTCTTCCAAAGGACACGACTGCATTTCTTTGGTGGAACTGGAGTCAGCGGCGACACACCCCATATCACCCCGAGAGTAGCGGTAAGGTTGAACGTCTTCCAATACCCAAAAACCTTGGCCTGAGTGTCTCCCCATTGCCCCCTATTCCATCCGGAATGCCCCTCGGCAACCACATGGGCTGTCACCCTACGAGGTGTTGTTTGGGGGACCTCCCAAAACAGGGTTGTACTTTCCTCAACAGTTGTCGTCTTTGCATTCACAGCTTACAGGTTATGTGCAATCTCTGCAACGGGAGCTGCAGAAGATACACCATCGGGTTCGCGAATCGCTCCCCGATCCAAATACAATAACAGGTGTTCTTTCTATTGAGCCAGGTGATTGGGTCGTCCTAAAGAAACATCAAAGAACCGGACTCGAGCCACGGTTCACCGGACCATACCAAGTCCAGCTGACGACACCTACCTCACTCAAACTCGAGGGACGAGACAACTGGGTGCACGCAAGCCACTGCAAGAAGCTTTTCAGCTACACCAGAGAATGAGGGGTGTCATTTTCCTTTTTCTTTTTGTTTGTATGTCATACATGTGTGTGAACGGAGGAAAAGACGGCAGATACCCCAACCTTTTATTTAAAATGCACCTGCGTTTAGCCAGAACCGCCAACAAAACCAACTGTTGGGTATGCTCAAAGCCCCCACCCAGTCATCACATGTCCGCAATGGCCGCTGTTCATGCCCTATATGACATCCGCGTCGGCATGAAAAAGCAAGGGACCCCTGGTCAGCCCCCACGTAGACATTTGTCGGTAGAACTTAATGACACATTTTTAGCAGGTAACATCAGTTTCAGCACCAATATTAGCTCTAGCTCCTGTAGGGCCCTCACCAGTCCATTATGGGTAACTGGGCAGCTAGGCAGCCCTCAGGTGTGCTTTAACATCAGCTTTGGCACAGGTAACAAGTTTGTTGGGATTACCACCTGCGAGGGAGGTATAACTGTCAATCTGACTAACCAGACTTCCTTTCTGAGTAACCACACTGACCGACCAGACCACGTGTGTTGGAAGGACGGATGTGATGTGCAGACTGAGGGAGCAATCCCCCAGTCTGTGCAACTGTTGCTCAGTACCAGAGGCCGAACGAGGAACTCTTCCTGCTCTGCTCTGACAGGTCCATACTATTTTCTGTGTGGTTCGGCAGCCTATAGAACATTTCCCCAGAACGCGAAAGGTTCGTGTGCCCTCATAAAGCTAGTCCCCGCATCCTATGTAGTGATGGACCATGAAGAGTTGATGGTCCACAAGAAGGTAAGGATGGCAGGGAGAGTTCGCAGGGAACTGTTCTCTGAGGGCGACCAGGCATGGGCTTGGTTCCCCTCATGGACAGGATAGGGAATAGAACTTATGAAGCGCCTGAACAATTTTTCTGTCATCGTGGATAGTATGTTTAACGAGACCGTAGAGGCTGTCAGAGAAATTGCCCAAGAACAACGGCAGATGGGAATTTTAGTGCTTCAGGAGAAGATGGCCCTTGATTATCTTTTAGCCGCCAAAGGGGGGTTCTGTGAGTTCATCGGAGAGGATTGTTGTACTTGGATAGAAGACACCGATGACAAGGTCCAGGCCCATATGAACAAAGTTAGTGAACTACAGGGAAAAGCTAGAGCTATAGCTAGTGAGGGTTGGAATCCGTTCAAGGGTTTGGGAGGATTGGGAGATTTCCTGTTCTCCATCGGATCTTGGTTGAAGGAAGTGGGAGTGTATATCCTGATGCTTCTCTTTTTCATCTGCCTTTTATATGCCGCGGTGAGATGTTCCTGTTGCCTCATCGACCGTGTAAACCAAGCTCGGGCAGACGACCACATCTCCATGCCCGCTCCTGGGATCCCACTCCAACCACTGATCGGAGGAAGACCTCACCAACCATCCACCTTCTCTACAGATTACGTCCTGGCTTCCCTCTAATTTATCTCTCTGAAGACCACATTCTCCAAGACCTTCAAGCAAGCTTCAAGCCTCATCATGGTTTGTGTCTGCGATTTGGAAAACTGTCTGGGTCGAGACCAGCCTTGTGTGGCCCCGTCTGCAGGGGCAATTTGAGAATCTGTTGCTGGATCTCCCCAGACCACCGTGGGATCACAAGCTTTATTCATACCACAAGTCTGTTTGTGGTTTTTGCAAGAGCCTTCCTGTAGTGAAGGTTCCAACGCTCTTGAGGATCATCGCTTCAATCAAGCCTGTTTGCGTCGAGTCTGCGTCGGGTCTTGTTGTTTCAGGTACCCCGTGGAGCTTTATTCTCAGGGACAACTACAGGAACTCTTTGAAGTTTGAGACTACACCTATCAAGCTGAAGAAGATCAAGAAGGGACACGAGGAGAATATGATAAAACAGGAGGGAATGTCATGGAAATTTTGTATTGTTGGTCGAACTTTAAATGTGTCATGTATTCGTGTTATTCATATGTCTCTCGTGTGGCTTAATTAAAGCTCTGAAGGCTGCAATTGGGCCATGCGCATGTACAATGTATGTATTACAGTACTCGGCTTGGTAATGGATGAGATGGCAGATCTGCGCTTATAGACCGGCGTGTATACCACCACGGCATTCCATGCGAATGCTGCTGTCAGTAGACCGTGGGCCTGTATCCACATATCAGCAGCATGGTACCACGTGGGCTTCATAACGCAATGCGCAAGCGGTGTGAACTCCACGTGTAGGCTTGTGCATATCTTACAACCCATTACTAATCTGAACTGTATCTGGGATGGATGTGTTTTAATAAAGATCGTATCGGGCCCATCCAGGTACAGACTGATATTTTTAGGGAGTGCTTGTGCAGAGAATTTTACATACCAATAGAAGCTAGTAGGACAGGAAATATGACCTCAGATGGCTCATAGGGGGGAAGGGGAGGAAGTCTGCTGACCTCAGAAGGTTCATGGGGGAGGACCAGTGATAGATAATAGCAAAGGCTATGCTCCAATTGGAATGTACATCCTCTGTATAGGTACTCCCCATTGTATTGTTCGGTGGGAGGGATTGACTTTATTCATGTGGGGGGCATGTGTGTATTCTTAATAAAACAGAGAGCTGAGCCTAAAATCAGCCCTTATGTGAGTTGCAACCAGCCTTAGAGTGTCGTGTGATCATTCCAGGGTAACGGAGCTCCATCACCCACAAATTCAACAGAACCAAAGTATTTGGATGGGCAGGAATCGTGTAGTTTGGCTGCAGTCGTGGTAAGCGAGATTCGCACAGCTTTATGGGGGATTTCTGCGCATCCAACTGCGAGTACTCACGGTAAGGAGAAATTCGTTAAAGCGAATTTCCAAGACACTACCATAGTAGTATGTTTATTAGGATTGGTAGTAATCTTCTACCTACTGTGGCTGAGCGCACCATGGTTAGCCTACTTTTTGTTCTATGCTAGAAAAGCTATTGCATTGTAAAAAAAAAAAAAATCTGCTCCTCCATCTCTTACATTCTGGAAGCGGATCATTAATGATAATTTGCCAGTTTATAAGGACACACATCCAGAGAGTATGGTCCAAATGGTTAGCTGAACCTCCCACTGCCTCTGACAACCTGAGTAGCTTATTGTACCTCTAAGACATCCCCGTATACTCTCCCGGTCCCAAGGACGACATACATTACACAACTTGTATTACAACCTTCAGGTAATAGCGGTGACCATCCAGGCATCTATGATAGTTTTATAGATAGATTTTGTATGTTACCTTTTCATTTGTATGTTTTGCTGGATGTGAAGTTCTACATTACTCCGCCCGTGCGAGGGTACAATGCATGTCAACCACTGTGGTTGTTTTGTTCTTTTTATTCATTATGTGTAAGTCATGTAATATGCTAAAAGTTTTCAATAAAAAGATTGGGCTGAATGATGATGGTGTCACTTCTCTGGTTGTGCTTGAATGACTGCACCCCTCTCTTGTGTCTACAGGTTCCCACAAGGGCTTGCTCACACTGAGCAGCATTTTTGTTATGCAAAATCTGGTGCAACTCTTCATAGAAACCAATTAGCTTCCAGGTTTTATTGCCAAAGCTTAATTGAACAGGTTGAAGTTAGAAGCAGATTGACTACCATGCACAGCTGTGACATATTTGGAGTGTTCCAGTATAATAAATGTTATTGGTTCTAGTAATGGAGGCAGATTGATTTTCATTGTGTGCTTGTTGTGATTCCATCCCCTGGGGTTGATACATATTGGTTTCAATTCACATCATTTTTAATTTTGGTAAACCTCAAAATGCTTACAAGAACACCAACATCGCTGAAAATGTCCGATACAATGTTCTTGGGCCCCCGGCTATGCTGTTGTTAATGCAAACCAATGAAAATGGTTTAGAAGAAAGACTGGAGAGGCAACAGGGTGGATTTACTAATGGAAAATACTGTTACTTTGTAAATGTGGTGAAGCTTCACTTTGTAAATATTACCCAATCAGGTACAGAGAAAATAAAAATTTTTTTGCTTGCACATGATTGGATAATAGAAATCCGCAAAGCTTTACCACATTTACTTAATTCTGGGGAAAATTAGTGCAACTGCACTTGAGTGCCGAGTCTATTTGCCTTTTAGTAAATCCACCCCAACATGCTATATGAAATTTCTAGAGATCACCTCCATTAGAGCCCCTTTATAAATCAATGCTTTCACATTTGTGCTCCCTACAGTCATTTGAAAAAAAATCTTGTGCAAGCTCCGTATTAATCTCAGTATAATAAGATATAATCTAATGCAGAGGTAGGAGATCTACCTGAACAAAATATGAAAGATCAAAGGTAACCGGGGTTCAGTGCCTTTTTTTTTTTTTTAAGAAATTAACTAGCAATGCCTAATTAAATAGGAAACAAGATAAATATAAGAAAACAAATGTCACTGTAAAAACGCAAACTTAGCCTACCTTAAAAGTGCCCGGTGTCAGTTGTTTTACTTTTTACAAATTTGTTTAGGAGCCCTGTTGAAAGGGGTGCAGACAGGGGGCTGGACAAAAAAAAAAAAAAAGAACAGGAGGGTCAGCAGACGGCATGTACTAGAACAGACCCCCTAGATCTTCCTCCTGCAGCAGTTGGTGTCAGGGAGGAGGAGGAGATGCTGGCTTTCAGCTGATGCAGAAGGAAAATAAAACGGGATCATTGGAAGACAGGTATTTTAAACACTTGCTTACTGGGCACTTTTACCCCCTTCCTGCCCAGGCCAATTTTCAGCGTTCAGCGCTTTCGCACTTTGAATGACAATTGTGCGGTCATGTAACACTGGACTCAAACAAAATTTTTACCATTTTTCTTTTTTTTGAGACCTATAGGTGGGATTTACTCACCACTGGGTTTTTTATTTTTTGCTAAACAAATGAAAATAGACCATAAATTTTGAAGGAAAAAAAAAAGTTTCTTGTTTTGTTATAAAATTTTGTAAATAAGTAGTTTTTTTTTTCTCCTTCACTAATGTGCACTGAAGAGGCTGCATTGATGGTCAGTACCCTGATTATCAGTGTAGTTGTCCCCCTTTGAGGATTGCTGTGCTGTCAGCATGAGGAGAGGACTGCCGATAATCAGCATTTCCCGTTTACACATGATCAGCTGTGATTGGACACTGCTGATCACATGGTAAAGAGCCTACATCATCTGCTGTTTTCCATGATCGGTGATCTGCTGTCTCTGAGGGATACAGAGCACCGCTGATCGCCAGGGGTGCATGCGTGGCAAGAATGGGAGGATGTCATAAGACGTCCTCCCAGAACAATAGCAGGCCCGGCCTATAGGCTAGGCGGGAAGAAGTTAAAAATCTGAATTCCCCGCAAGGGACTGGGGATTTGGATTTTACCACCCCCACCCCCCCCCCCCTCTCACATCACCTCTCCCCAGTAGTGTCCTCTGCGTCCCCCCAGGCAGTATCCTACCTATGTACACAGAGAGTGGGAGGCAGCACAGTTCTGGATGAAGGGCGGAAGCTGCCAGAGTGATTTTTCATATTAACAAGCTGGGGATTGGTTGCTAGGACTGCCTTGGCAAACCAATCATCTATGGGTTCACTTGAAAAAGTTCTTTCTGCCAGCTTCCCCTCCGTCCTGAGCTTGGCTGCCTCCTACTCTCCTCTGAGCACTGAGGATGACAGCGGTGGAGGAGGCTAGGGGAAGAAGGACCAGCATCTAAAAGGCAGGGGTCGGCAGCACAGGGACCTGTTTGAGGTCTACCTGTCACCTACCTACAGTCGACAGGTAGACTGCGATCGATGAGTTACCGACACCAATCTAATGCACACAGTCATAATCGTATATCAGATTATCCCAAAAGCATTCATTCTTGCTGAATCACATACACATTGAGGACAATGGTGCCATATAATAACAAGGTACTTTCAAAGATTTTTTTTTTTTGAATGTGTAAATATATCAGCTGTTTATAGGATATGTAAATCCTGACAATGAGCATCTCCCATTTGCTCCCTTTTGGTCTGATTGGACGAGCATGACATCAATGCCCCTGCCTCTTCACCAAGTCTAATCAGAGAGTTAATGCACTAGGCCTGTGTGTCCTCCTTTCTTTCTTTCTTTTTGTTCTAGTGGCCATGAACATCCCCAGTCCTGAAGGGCAGCAAGGTTTCAAAAGATAATCCACATGTGTAGTGGAACAGTACTTCTACCCTATTGGGCTATCATTATTATGCACAGGAGATAATTGTTGTCTTTGGCTAATCAGAGATCACTGCATTCATTGAATAGTTCCCATACCAAGCAGCTGACTGTGTGCAGAATGCAGCAGCCCAGCCACTCGGCCTGGGATCCAGAAGCTAGTGGAGATCGCTGTAGTAGCATATTTGGGGGGGAAAAAAATTAAATAAATTCCCATACTTTTTGCAGAAAAAAAGTATGCATTTATTATTTTCCCCATGAAGCCTGCAACGCATTGCCATGCCACCATCACCAGTGAATAGTGAGTGCAATGCTGGGCTCCCGCAGACAAGTTCTACAGCTTTCTTGTCCATACCACAACAAACAAGTTACATATTGTGAGATATATACAGTATATATATATTTTTTTATTTTATTTTCACTTATACACATACATACATACATACACTGCTCAAAAAAAGTAAAGGAACACTTTAATAAGAGTGCAGCATCAAGTCAATTAAACTCCTGGGATATTGAATTGGTCAGTTAAGTAGCAGAGGGGGTTGTTAATCAAATTCAGCTGCTTTGGAGTTCATGAAATTAACAGATGCACTACTAGATGGGCAACAATGAGAAGACCCTCAAAACAGGAATAGTTTCACAGGTGGAGGCCACTACATTTATTTTCCCCAACTCCTCTTTTCTGACTGTTTTTCACTAGTTTTGCATTTGGCTAGGGTCAGTGTCACCAACTGGTAGCATGAGGCCATACCTCGACACTACAGAGGTTGCATGGGCAGTCCAACTCCTCCAGGATGGCACATCAATATGTGCCATTGCCAGAAGGTTTGCTGTGTCAGCACAGTCTCAAAAACATTGGGGGAAATTCCAGGAGACAGGCAGTTTCTCTAGGAGAGCTGGACAGGGGTGTAGAAGGTCCTTAACCCATCAGCAGGACCGGTATCTGCTCCTTTGTGGAAGGAGGAATAGGATGAGCACTACCAGAGCCCTACAAAATGACCTCCAGCAGGCCACTGGTGTGAATGTCTCTGACCAAACAATCAGAAACAGACTTCCTGAAGGCCCATTGTCCTCTAGTAGGCCCTGTGCTCACTGCCCAGCAGCACAGAGCTCGATTGGCATTTGCCATTGAATACCAGAATTGGCAGGTCCACCACTGGCACCCTGTGCTTTTCACAGATGAGAGCAGGTTCACCCTGAGCACATATGACAGACATGAAAGGGTCTGGAGAAGACGTGGAGAATGTTATGCTGCCTGTAACATCGTTCAGCATGACCGTTTTGGTGGTGGGTCAGTGATGGTCTGGGGATGCATATCCATGGAGGGACGCACAGACCTCTACAGGCTAGACAATGGCACCCTGACTGCCATTAGGTATCGGGATGAAATCCTTGGACCCATTTTCAGATCCTACACTGGTGCAGTGGGTCCTGGGTCCCTCCTGGTGCACGACAATGCCCGGCCTCATGTGGCGAAAGTATGCAAGCAGTTCCTGGAGGATGAAGGAATTGATACCATTGAATGGCCCCCACATTCGCCTGACCTAAATCCAATAGAACACCTCTGGGATATCATGTTTCGGTCCAACCGACACCGCCAGGTTGCACCTCAGACTGTCCAGGAGCTTAGCGATGCCCTGGTCCAGATCTGGGAGGAAATACCCCAGGACACCATCCGTCGTCTCATTAGGAGCATGGCCCGATGTTGTCAGGCATGCATACAAGCATGTGGGGGCCATACAAACAACTGAGGACCATTCTGAGTTGCTGCAATGACATTTCAGCAAAATGCACTAGCCTGCTGCATGATTTTTTCACTTTGATTTTCCGGGAGTCTTTGATGGAAATTAAAATTATCAACCTACAGAGAACTAAATTCAAACGATGGGGCGTCCTTATGTTCCTAACACATTACCCCGTCCATCTCAGTATAGATATCCAGCATGTGATTTTTTTTCCCAGTGAGATTTGATGAGTTTTCAAAGTTTTCTTCTTTTTTTTTTTTTTCTTGAGCAGTGTACTTTACTTTTTTTTTTGGTGGTGGGTCCTGGTAATGACAAGAAATATACAGTTAAATTTAAAAAAATGTATATTTTACTTTTTTTTCCCCTTGTTTTCCTTTGATCACAGGAGATATTCATTAACATTTCCAACTGGTTTTCAGTTGTGGCACCCTTTAAAAGTATGGAAAATCTTGAGGCACCACCCCAGTCTAAATGTAAAAGTTACTTATCAATTCACATTCAGATACGTACTTACAAACAGCCCCAGATTTGCCAGGACAATCCCACTTTTAACTTTGTTATCCCGCACTAAGTGCGTCCCAAGAAGACAATGTGAGGTGTAATGCCAGCCATAGATGGTTTGAATCTCGGCTGGTTCAACAGGGACCAGCCGAGATTTGAACCATACTGTATATGGGCAAACTGAATGTGCCCAAGATGATTGATCAACTTTGGTACAATCAGCCTGCCGGATTTTACATGCAATTACTGCTGATGGCTATTATAGCAGCTAGCAATAATCACTGGGTTCTCTTAGCAGGGACGGCTCCCTGTGTTGATGGGGGAATTGGGAGATTTTCTTTCCTGCACCCCGTGGTTTCAGGAAAGAAAATCACTCCATCTATGTCTGGCTTAAGGTATCCCTAGTGTCTGGTACTCCAGACACTTGACCTGATCTCTGCCCTCCAGGTCCTGACACTGCATTGTCCACACTTTCAGTTTTGCACTGTTAGCTCTACTGTCCCAGTTGCTCTTCAAAGCTCAGATTTGGTGGCCTTAGCACTCACAAATGGCAGACACCTCTCAGGACAGACAGCTGCGGGACCCCCATGCTCTTCGCAGACACTGCTGTGTCTCTCATGCTGTCTAGTGCATGGCTTCATAGAACCTTAGGCTCCATGCATATGAGGTATTTTAATAATGCTGGCAATGTTGGCCGTGTAAAGTCATGTCAAAAATGTGAGTTTTTTAGCATTTTTGCATTAGCGTTTAGCTGCGTTTTTTCGTGTTTGCGGTTTTTAACATTTTTTTTTATTATTATTATTATATAGGATTTATATAGCGCCAACAGTTTGCTCAGCACTTTACAAAATAACGGGAGACAATACAGCAACAATACAAGAGGGTTAGGAGGGCCCTGATCCTTGGAGCTTACAATCTTAAATTTAAAAAAGTCCAAAAATGCTGGTTTGCTGCTATTTACCGCGTTTTTCAGCGTTAGAGCATTTTTACAGGTAAAAAAAACTAATCTAGAAACCATTTTTACAGCTACTCTTCTAGAAATCCTCTAGTCCTGGGTTTTTTCTACCAGCCAAAAAACGCTCCCCTGCCAAAAAATGCTGATTACAGTCTATGTGTGAATGGACACATAGGATAACATGCTGGGAAGTTTACTGGCTGTAGAAAAAACCATCAAAAGCCAAAAAAAGCCGCTGTAAAACATCCAGAGTGCATGAGGACTTACCCAGCAGCAAACAGGAAGACCCCAACCGCAACATCAGAGAAGCTTCCCAGCAGCCTAAAGCACAGGACTGCATGAGCAAGGTATTCAGTCTCCCTTGAGCACCGCTGCCCCTCTGTCATCTCATAGTTGCCAACATTTTAAAAATTTTCCAGTTTCACTTTTTGCTGTGCATCCAGCTAGTCATTGTCGGCAGAGAATTACTTAAATTAGGGGCGGGGTGTTCTATGACCTGGGTGTGGTTCTACAAAAAGAATATCAGAAACTTATTCTACAGTTTAATTTTAAAAGACAGGAATATTCATGAGAAGAACAGAAACAGAGGTCTAAGACATGTTTATTAGTAAAATGATTTCTGAGTTAGTTTAGCTAGCTACATCGTTTAGTCTGTACGTTCTATTTAACCACTTGCCGCCCAGCCACTGTAGATATACGGCGGCAGGGCGGCACTCGCAGGCAAAACCACGTTTTAAAACGTGTGTTTTGTAAACAAATAGGGGGCGCGCCCTATCTGTCCCGCCGATCACCGCCACAGATGTGAGTCGCCAGGTCACAGCCGGTCCTTAGCGGCTGTTTCCCGGCGATCGGCGGCAAACAGTGACAGAGAGCACAGCTGAAGTAGCTGTGCTGTCTGTCACTTCCCTGTCAGCTCGAGGATGAGCTGATCGAGAAAGAAGAGTTTCTCTTTCTCGATCAGCCTTGTCCCGCCCAGTACACACCCCCGCCCCCTAGTAAAACACTCCCCTCACTCCTATAACCCTTCCCTGCAAAATAAAGTTAACCCCTTCCTCCCCAGTGCCATTAGTACAGTGTCAGTGTTTTTTGTTTGCACTGATCACTGTATTAGTGTTTTTGGGGATGTCAGTACCCCCCAATGTCAGAATGTCCGCCGCAGTCCCGCCATAAGTAGCTGGTCGCTGCCATAAGTCCCTGATCGCCGCCATAATTCGCTGATCGCCGCCATTATTAGTATTAAAAAAACCCTAAAAATCCCAGTATCTTTCCCGCCATTTGTAAACGCTATAACTTTCACGTAAACCAATTAATTTACACGTATTGGGTTTTTTTTTTAGCAAAGACATGTCGCAGAATGCATTTTGGCAGAAATTTATGACTATATTTGATTTTTGCATTTTTTTTTACTGGACATGTTTTATAGCAAATAGTCTAAAATATTGTTTTTTTTTTCCTCAAAATTGTCAGCCTTTTTTTTTATAGCGCAAAAAATAAAAACCGCACAGGCAATCAAATACCACCGTAAGAAATCTCAATTTGTGGGGAAAAAAAAGATGTAAATTTAATTTATGTACCGTATTGCATGACCGCGCAATTGTCCGTTAAACTAGCGCAGTGCTGTATAGCAGAAAAATGGCGTAAATTGCAGTATTTATACCATAGTTTGTAGACGCTATAACTTCCACACAAAGCAATCAATATACACTTATTGGGATATTTTTTACCAAAAACATGTAGCAGAATACATTTTGGCCTAAATTTATAACCAACTTTGAGTTTACTATATATTTTTTTTAGCTGAAAGTAAAAAATATTGTTTTTCTTCAAAATTTTTGGCCTTTTTTGTTTATAGCGTGAAAAATAAAAAGCGCACAGGTGTGAAAAAAAGGACGTAAATTTTGTTTGGGTGCAGCATTGCATGACCGCGCAATTATCAGTTGAATTAGTGCAGCGCCGAGTAGCAAAAAGAGGCCTGGTCATTAAAGGGGGTAAATCCTCTGGAGCTCAAGTGGTTAAAGTGCAGTAACCCAACAGCTCTTGCAGAGAATACATTTTTAAAAAATCTAATTCTTGAACCCACAAAATACTCGATTCCTGATTCACGATGGGGAGTCTCATAGACAAGTCTAAACCTAAAGAATAATTTTCAAAGAATAAAACACAATATGGGCAGAGAGCTACACATTGTCTGAGCCTACCTTAACCACTTCAATACCGGGCAATTTTACACCTTCCTGCCCAGGCCATTTTTCAGGTTTCAGCGCTCTCACACTGTGAATGACAATTGCGCGGTCATACAACATTGTACCCAAACTAAAATGTTATCATTTTCTTCACACAACTAGAGCTTTCTTTTGGTGGTATTTAATCATCGCTGGGGTTTTTATTTTTTGCTAAATTAACAAAAATAGACCAAAAATTTTGAAAAAAAAACACGTTTTTCTTTGTTTCTGTTATAAAAGTTTACAAATAAATAATTGTTCTTCATAAATTTAGGCCGAGATGTATTCTGCTACATGTCTTTGGTGAAAATAACCCAAATTAGGATGTATTATTTAGTTTGTAGGAAAGTTATAGAGTTCACAAACTATGGTATAGATCTGAATATTGATCAATCCTGAAGTACTGACAGCCAATCTAATTTCTTGAGGTCCAAGAATGTCAGAACAGTACAGATATCCCCGAAATGACCCCTTTTTGTAAAGTAGACAGTCCAACGTACTTCATAAGAGGCATGGCGAGTTTTTTGAAGTTGTATTTTTTTGGTCATAATTTTTCAGAAAATGAAAAAATTAAAAAAATTATTTTCACTATTTGTTTTTTTACATACTGTCACCAGTGCAGTACAGCGTCCTCATATAACTGGCATGGCGGTGAACAGCGACACTGACTGGTGACAGTATGAAAAAAAATATATATATATTTTTTTTATTATTTTTAATTTTTTATTAATTTTTTTTTTTTAAGATTTTTTTTTCATATTTTACTATGACCAAAGTAGTACAATGTTACCATAGTAACATTGTACTACTTTGGGGAAGTGATCAGTATTATTTTTATTTTTTTTTTAAACAATTTGCTTATAGCAAAGAATTACTTTGCTATAAGCAAGCATTTACCTGAATGACATCGATTTATTCAGGTTTTTTTTTTTTTTTGTGCTTAGCTGTGATTTGGCCACAGCTAATCACATGACATGTGCATGTGACCTGCTGTGACCATTCACAGCTAGACACTAGTATACAATGGATGGCATGAATGAAGCCATCCATTGTATACAACTGTCATGTGACCTGCTGTGATTGGTCACAGCAGGTCACATGGTACCCGCAACAGGAGCTGGTACTCAGATCTGTCATCGGCCGTGTCCGAGGTACATGGCCGGTGATAGATCGCGCCGCTGCGTGGCTCTGCAACCACGCGAACTGCACATGTGCGGGAGGACGCCAAATGGTGTACACCCCGGAAAGCTAATGCATTTTTGCAGCCGCCAAACGGCTATAGGCTGGGCAGCTAATGGTTAAAGACCTTCTTTTATTAAAACAGTCAAACTAGTAAGCAGCAACTGTTGAGGCAATAAACACTTTGGTCTGGAGTAAGTAATGTACAGCGGTCAGCGCGCTATTGTAATGCCCAACACAATATAAAGAGTACATTGGTAAGCAATTTAATGTGAAACACGATATACAGAGTGCCCCTTATGCTGCTGGTAAGGATGAGGGGGGAGGGGCATGCTTTGGGTTTGTGGTTGGTGGGAGGAAAACAAATGCCCATAATCTGTGGTCAAAGAGAGGGGGAAAAAGTGCCCACTATTTATGGTGAGAGAATGAGGGCAAAATGGCCACTATTTGTTGTCAATGCCAGGAAATACATGTTGACTTTCTTTGGCTGGTGGGGGATAAAAATGCCCACCCACTATGGTAAGTGGGAAAATATTTTTTTATCTGTGGTCAAAGAAGGAAAAGTTTCCCCAGTGTTAGTGATTACTGCTGCTGTCGGCAGTTAGAGAAAAGAAAAAAATGTCTTGTTATCAAAGAATGGCAAAAAAAAAAAAAATGATGTTCATTGGTGGGGAGGGGGGATGTGGACTGTGACGCATTGGTGCTTATGTAGCGCTATTTTTACACTCTTTGCGGCTACTAGAGTGTGATGGCACCACCTGTATACTATTTAGGAGCAGAGTCCTTGCAATCGGTGTGATCAGGACAAGATCTCTAACAAGCGCTAGTGCCTCCACTCAATTGGGGCTTGTGGATAACAAGTGAAATCCCAACTGAGAAATGTACCATCCACATAGACAGTAATCCACACAGCATTGTATATAAAAGTCCATGTATTGAAGAAATAACATTCAGTGAACCATCCAACATAAAGTATCTTCCAAACAGGAACATTAAAGCATTAACAGTCTTTTTTTGCATGTCTCAGTGAGGGGAGGCTGCAACACTTACAGTCTGAGTTCTCTCTCTCAGGAAATCCACACTTCCCTCTTTTTCACAAGTATCTCCCTCATGACCTTATCCTCAGTGCCCAGAGAGCATAGCAGCCATATTGGAAAAGGGCAAAACAAACACTGCATAATAGAAGTATACACTGGAAAATGGGCAAAGAAATTATCACATCACTATATTCTCCCCCTGCTGAAAATCCTTCCGACCCAGCAAGGATATACACATAAAACAACAAAACATAGCAAGCTTAGATCGTTGTCGCCTTCTGCAGACCACTTCTCCAGAAGCAATGCATTACATGTGACTGGATATGTTCACTGTAATTTCATATACATTCATAAGTAATTTCATATGCATTAACCTCCTCGGCGTATGATTATTTCCGATTTTTTGTGCTGAAAGCGGTACCATTTTTTTGCATTGAAATATGTAGTTTTTTATTGTAGGCTGTAATTTTTAGGAATAACTCACTGAAATCTGTCCGAACAAGAGTCTAGTAAACATCCCGGGTAGGATAAAATTTGAAACACGAAATCATAAGTTATAATTTAATAAATAATCATAAAAAATAATAATAATATAATAATAATACATTTAATTCAATAATATAATCAAACCAAAAACACTGAAATTTGAAATACAGAGGCAAATTCGCACATCGCTGAGCAAAGTCGCAAAATCGTTTTCAGTGTCTGATGACGAATTTCCCCACGAATCATTGTCACTCAATTCTGCAAGTGGTTCTGATTTACTATCGCTGTTCTCTAGCCGGTCTAAAACCGCTTTTGACGTAAAGGGATGCTTTTTGGACGCCATGGACTTTTCTAAGTTTCCAGGCAGAAAGAACAGTCAAAGCAGGTAGGGCGCCGGACAAAGCAGTAGGGACAAAATGTATGTGAAATGCATTGAAACAGCAATCTTTTACTATGTAATAATCATTTTTAAAAAAATGACTTTTTTAAAAATTTCAAATTTGCCGCCAGTTCCGGCACCAGTATGTCCCGACGTCACAGGGACCGGAACACAGAAGCCGGATGCCGGCATCGGCCGGAGGAGATGGCCGGGGACGCTGCAGGGGACACATCGCGGGAATGAAGGACAAGGTAAGTGCTGCAGGGACTCCCTGAGCAACGCCGCATGGTAAGCCCGAGTGTAGCTCGGGAATACCGCTTTTGATACTCAAATTTTACCCCGAGCTACACTCGGGAATACCGCTAAGGAGGTTAATAAACATCTTTCATTGCAATATTGAATATCTAGACCTCTGCAGATATGCTAGTAAACTATTCTGCATAATAATAGCGTATTATAATAGAGAAATCACATTCCCTGTATCTTAGCGCCAAATCGCATAGCTGCAATATATATTCACATTCATGCTGCAAGTAGTCTGATTGCATACTAGTAGCAGCGACATTTACTAACCAACAGGGCACATGTTAAGTCATTTTGTCCTATTTATCATGTTAAACAGCCTCCTGCTTACCTGTAATAAACACAGAAAACTCTTAATTACATGTGACTGGATATGTTCTTTGTAATCACTGTCCTGCCGGAAACAAAGTGTTAGATTTTTAGTTCCCCCTTCTGTGTCTTCTTATTATCACAGGAAGTAGTTCTGCCGTCTTGTGATGGTACAATAAAATTCAATCACTAGTATTTTCTATTGACAAAGATAGATTACTGTTATATTAGGTATTAGGCTTTGGATTTTAATTTTATGCAGCTGCCTATTTTCTACACCTCTTACACATGCACAGTTGCACCAAATTCTGAGTACTTCAGGGTTTAGTAACTCAGATTATCATAAACAGTAGAAATGTCACCTAAATTGCAGAGGTGAGCAGCAATAAATGTTGATTTACTGAACACAGGAACTATGCTAGGCCTAGACCAACTGGATGCGTACTGTCCGTAGGAATGAAGGAAATGGGAGAAGGGAACAAAGGGGACTTGCAGATTGGTTTTACTGGAGGGGCAGTCTTTTATGATGTTCTTCTGACAGCTATCATTGGGGCCCTTTAAGAAGCGTTGGAGCACTTAAAGACAGTTTTAGTAAACCAGCATTCAGTCCTTACTGTCAGTGTGAACAATGGACAGTACCATCTCACCAGTCCCTGTGGTGTGACTGTAGAAAGGAGGTCCCCTCAGTCTCTCTACAGAATGATTCTGGTGATCATTGGTGAGAAGTATAGGGTGAGAGGATGCTCCCTGCAGCAACGGTGCAGATGCGATCTCTATGGTCTATGCTGCGCTGCCATGGTATCTATGCCTTCAGGTCTCAGGCTTGATCTCCTCTGGTCTGGACTTTCAGCTGTGTGTTCAGTACTCTGAAGATGTGCTGTCATCGTGTTCTGCTTCGTGTTATTGAACTGTTGTATAACACTAGTCAGACAGTCTAACAATAATTCAGAAGTCAAGAAACGTGAGACATCAGATCTGTATGTATTCTTTGTTCTGAATAACTTTGTAAAACTACAACATAAGCACAAACAAAACATATGTGTCAATACATTAAACATTGTACAACAGCTTCATCCCATCAGTGAGTGTACTCACGGACAATTCCACCATACGTCCAGGAATGGCTTGGAGCTTCACTGTATGCTACTTGCTAGTTTCAGAAGCAGTCACGAATGGAGGACACGAACTTCCAGGTTGAAGGTTACTGCATGTGAAAATGACCACTTCCTGACAAATCCTGATATAACTAGGCATAACATCACATAACATTGCAGTGTAATCCATTACAGCACATTACATACATTATTTTCAACAATATGGTCAGAACACATCGGTTCCCTCGGCATGCAGAGGAGGTAATTCATACAGTAGTCTATTAAAAACTATTCCACTACCCCCCCCCCCCCCGCCTCAGTGTTCTATAGGAACTGTAGTGTAAAGGGTCTATGAAGTCCCATTCTATGGCTGCCGACTTCAGTTCCCATGATCCTCAGTGTTCTGCACAGAAATCCATGTGCTTTCCTGGCTATAGTTCGTGGCAACCCAGCGACAGCGGAATTATACTCGCCCAGTGGACTAGAGGCACTGGATGACGTGTGGCAGCTGGATAGATGGTGGAAACAGCTGATGCGATGTATGTGGTGCCCTGTGTCATTGATGGCATCTTGGTAAGTGGTAGCACAAGTCAGTGCATAAGGTTCACAAGAGGGGCAATCCCTCACTGACGGACACTGATGATAGAACCTTGTGGAAACACAGAGTGGTGTGCCAGGAGATCACTGTCATCAGACCTGGTAGGAGCCCTGAGCGGTGCACTGGTACTGTGAGGTTGGTAGCTGACTGTGAAGAAGGTGGCCCAGTCTCTCTCTCTCTCTCCTCTCCTCTCCTCCATACTGATGCAATCCCCCTGATGAAGCCCTGCAACTATAACCCCGCCCTTCCTGTTGCTTAATTCATGGCCAACTGCCTGGTTTCCTGCAGCTAGAAGGTAGTTGCTCATGCAGGGTGTGTTTTTATATCTCAGCTGTGAGCAGATGGGATAAAGAGTGGGCATGTTGGAGTGCGGTGTGAGAGCAGCTCTCAGAGCCAACATGAGGTTAACAATCACTGCTCTGGAGCATGCCTGCAAAGAGCCCCCCCCCCCCCCCCACTGCTACTGTGCCAGGGGTGGTTGCACCTCCTGTCTTAATTTCTAAGACAAGATCAATCCTTTTTTAATAAAGATAACTTTGGCATTTAATATACTTGACATTGTTTACTTTGTTGGCTGATCACAAGGCAGTCACCTGAATCTCTACTATCAAAGCATGTTGACTTGAGTCACAATGTACTAATATTGGGTGACATGCTAATGAAGTCATATTCATTTTTAAGAAGTTGAATTCATCCCATGCATCCGAAGATAGAAGAAACACTGGAAGATTGCTGTAGTGGAGACAACAATAATACAAGATGGAACCCGGCTCTCATAAACTCTACCATGTACACGGCTTCCACTCCAGAACTCTGCTAGATACATACTGTTCCAGTAAACCAGAAACGCCCTTTGCTCATGAGGCTTTGAGTTATCCTGTAAAGAAATTTCACAATGAATTTTCCACAGGTGGGTAAAGCTCTTTTTTGAATAATAAATTCTTTGTGCAGGAAGTATATATTGAGAGATATGAAGCATGGACTATTGATTTGCAGAATGGTCTTTTGCAAGTGAAGAAATAACAGAAAACAGAAGATGGAAGAATCATATATTTACACAAACCAGCTAGAGACAAAGTAGAGTTGCTTCTGATCCACTTTAGGAAAACCTGTGTTGGAGTACAATAATATGCATAGGGGGTGAAGAGCCAGGATTTTAGAGATCTCATTAATAAAATGCTGGAGATATAGAAGTAACCCATAGGGGGTTTAACTTTCCGGCACCTACCAATAACTGAAACATCAGGTTTGAATGAACCGATATATGCCCATTACGCCCATTGCTTGAATGGCCTACAGTATATTGATATTTAGGTGGAACACAATTGTACTTTAGCTGTTCTAAATTCAAATGCACTTCAGAGACACCATCCATACCACAGCTCTCTTTGAAGTTTTTTTTTAATCTTTTGCTGTAGGTGACTTTAAAGGAGACGTGTTGATTGAAATCAGCGTTGGTCCCATCATTCACCATCTCTATTCGGCACAAAAATGCTTCAGAGATATCATCCTTCTCAAACTTTCTGACCACTGTATTATAGAAGTGAAAAAATGGATGAACAGCCGAACCGGAGCGTTTGATTGGTCACACATCTGTACACTTGTGACAGAAACGGAAGGAAAGAGGTGAAGTATCTGTCAGTTTTCTGTCTGAGTCAGGCTGAATGCATGGTGTGATGATTGTGGCAGGCGCAGCACCCTTTGGTGCCTAGTGCGCTGTGGCATTAGAAAAATTATGCAAATGCTGTTTTTGTTTGATTAGACTGACTTTACTCTGTAATTCCTCCAATGCCGCTATATGGATGCAGTAGGTTTAAAGAGCACACCGAATACTTTAGTTAACTTCTTTAATAACTTCAATCTTCTTCATATAACACTGCTTACAATGGCTTGTTTCTTTCATATTACAATGGTTTAATTTGTATTACATTGGGTTGATTCAATAGCTTATCTCGATAGATTCGATTGGATTATGATTACTCTACAGTGACTTGATTCGGTATATTCGTAAATTCGATAAGTTCGATAGGTTCGATAAGTTCAGTGGAACTACAAGTAAACACACACAACAGTTTTTAGACACAGATCTACCTGCACTGTTAAACAATAGAGGAACACACAAGTGCGTTAAAGACCTATTTGGCCTTCTCTGTTTCCATAAAGCTTCTCTGACTGGAACTGTCTGTTTCCTCTTCTGTCTGGTGAGCATGTGTCTCTAGAATATCCTAGCAGGGAGTTTTACACAGGCATAAATGTGAAACTGGCTGGGATTGGTTAAGGCTCTGTACAGTGTGAGGCTTGCTGTGACTGGCTCAACTCTATACTAACTCTTAAAGGCATATTTTCCTTTTCTGCTTCTGCTAACACAATGAATATATAAATGTCATATAACAATCAAAGACATAAATTACAGCAATGATTCTGCTTTTGGCTTTAACATGTGCCCATATACACTGTACTGAGGTTATTGGCAAGTTTGGTATACACATATATGTGAACCATATTAGCAACCTAGGACTGGTCTTAGCTGGCCAGCTACACTCCCACCAAAATTACCTATAATTCTATGTTCTCAGTAATAGGATTCGAACGTGAATTTGAGGAATTTTCCATCAGTTTCTCAACTCTCAAGTGTCTTTGTTACTCTCAAGCAGAACAACTAACTTTTGTATTGGACGTTCCAACTTGAGTGGAGTTGTGAGACGTTTTCCCTTTTTGTCCAGTTTTGAGTCTCCCATTTGTAACAATACTCTTCTTACTAGTCCTTCTTCGTCCTTTCGAGCTTCTAGGACTTTGGCCAATTTCCATTGACTTCTAGTTAAGTCGTCTTCCTTTACTAACACTATGTCATCAACATGAACATTTCTTCTAGGCGTTTGCCATTTACTTCTTAGTATGAGATGAGCTAAGTACTCCTTACTCCATCTATTCCAAAACTGCTCTGATAGATATTGAACTCTTCGCCATCTTTTCCTTGCGTATAAATCCTCTTTGGTGAAGTTGCCAGGTGGTGGCTGTATGTAATCAGCTTAAGGTGAAGTAGATGGTTGGGAGTTAGAGGTTCCAAACTTGTTGGGTCGTTGATGTTGTTGACTGTAAGTGGACGACTGTTAACAATAGACATTACTTCATAGAATAGTGTCCTAAGTGAAGCATCATCTAATCTTCCGGCGTTCTTTTTCAACACTGAACTTAGTACGTTTCTTACAGTTCTGATTTGCCTCTCCCAGACTCCGCCTGTATGGCTTGCATGTGGAGCATTCATGTGAAAATCACACTGTTTCTCTAACAAGTACTCAGTTACTTTTTCTTTATCAATCTCTTTTAGAGCCTTGTTCAATTCGTTCTTTGCTCCAACAAAATTAGATCCTTGGTCTGATCTAAGTTCTCTGACAGTACCTCTAATGGCTATGAAACATCTTAAGGCGTTGATAAAGGCGTCGGTTGACATATCTTCCAACATTTCCAGGTGAATTGCTCTGGAGCTTAGACACGTAAATATCAGTCCATATCTCTTGTACTCCTTGCGGTTTTGTTTGGTGATAAGTGGGCCGAAGCAATCCATTCCGCTATAAAGAAATGGTGGTGATGGGTTTACACGATCAGCTGGTAGATCAGCCATTCTTTGTTCTTCCGTAGGTCTACGTGCCTTTCTACAGATTACACATTTACTTATGTACTTCGCTATAACTTTGCTTCCTTTCACTATCCAGTAACCACCTTCTCTCAAACAGCTTTGAGTAAAGCTTCTTCCTTGATGCAAGGATTTGTTGTGGTAGTGATTGATAATCAATCTTGTGAAGGTAGAATTTTTGGGTAGAATTGCTGGATGCTTAACTCTGTTAGGTAGCGACGCATTTTCCAGCCTCCCTCCCACCTTCAGTATACCATCCTGCAGAATAAGATTAAGCTTGTACAATGGGTGGTTGTTTGGAAGTCTCTTAGGTTCTTGACTAAGTTTCTTCAATTCTTCACTGTAGAATCTTTGATGAATGAGTCTTATTACCATTTCTTCAGCTTTCACTCTTTCCTCTACATTCAACGATTCTTTCTTTCTGATTCCTTTTGCTAAGCGTTGAATTCGAGCTACAATGTTTATGACTGTATTCCACTTTGAACATCTGGCTAGTCGTTCAAGTATGTCATCTTGACACTTGGGCCCTGATTCACTAAGATGTGAGTGTAATAGCAGAGACTGACCATTCAGGCAGACTCCGGTCAATCAATCAGTCGTCTGACCAGCGTCTAGCAAGCTCATTGACGAGCGTCTATTGACTACTTTGCTATCACTGGCACATTTTTAGGTGCAATACCGGATATGTTCGCTAGATGGCGCACAAGCGCGGGCTTTATTTACATTGGCGTTTTCATGATGGCAAAAGAATTCTTAGAATGTTATAAATACACCTGTACACCTGTATTAGAATTTTCTATTTTCTTCTATTTATTTTCTTGCTGTGTCTCCAAAATGATCAGGAAACTAATGCATTTACTAATGAATGTCAAACATTCTGTACTCAAATGTTAAACATTTACACACTTATATCTCAAATAATTTATATACTTCTAATTTCCCAATATAATTATATATCTTCATTCTCTTTAATCACGTAACTATTCTATGGTAAAGACAAGTGCAGCGCTATAAATGCATGTGATCAATAATGAACGCATGTAAAAACCAAAAAGTGCAAAGAATTGCAACAATGATGTAATATTGTAAATGGTGCTAAAATAAGTTCATAGAATCATTCCTGAATAATGGAATGTCCTTCGTGTGAGAGTACCAACTCAGAGAGTGCCTATGAATGGCACGTGTGGTCTCTCCGTGACGGACAGTAGTGCATGAACTTGTGAAAGGTAAACCACCCTTGGGACTGGTCTACACTCACCAGAACAAAAGTATTAATGTGCATGGGTTATACACATCACACATCTGGGGGTGCAGCGGTATGCTGGCAGTTATGGGTTAGTCATCCAGCTCCATCCATCCATCAGGGTGGGTGCCCAAATGGTCCTGGGGAGGAATTAGCTCAGCCACAGGAGCCAGAAAGGTGCTCAATAGTGTAGTACACTGTCACAGGGGTGGATGACCTTTCACGAGTTCATGCACTACTGTTCGTGGTTATATCTATCTTGTGTAATACCATTTTAGTAGTCTATATCATGTGACCAGCGCTCGCTCTATCATTTTCAAACAATGGAACTATTCTACATTATAACTCAAACTGTGTCTCCCACAGTGGTTTAGTGGTTAGAGCTCAGAACTTACAGCACTTGGGTCATGGGTTCTAATCCCGGTCATGGCTACATCCTAAAAAATGGAGATCAATTTTCTGGGTTGTGTCAGTGCCAGGAATATTGATCAAACAATTATGATTTTGCCTAATGACTAGAAAGTGGATGAATGTACTCTTCTGCCAATTAGGAAATGTGCAAGTTTCATGCCGTGTATATTTCATTGTAACATTTTTCTCTTTTAAATCTGTCTCCTTATACAACTTGACCCCCTCCCCCACCCCGCCATCACCTGTCCCATATGCAAATCTATGGATCACCGCCCCACTCTTTAACTATCTATTTACTGATCAAGTGAATGTGTCTCATTTTCTATCAGCTACAGCTCAGATCTCACATTATTATACAATTGCTGATTGTATCTCACCACTAGTCTGATTGAATTCACAATTCCTGGTCAGTCCCGTTCCCTGACCTCTAATAAACTTTAGGGCCAGTTCACACTACATGTGTTTCAGTTGCTTTTTCGGCATCACAAACGCACAGAAAGAAGGTTATATGGTTGTCAATGTCATAGTTCACATCAGCACTTGCATTTTCAGTGCATTGCAGGTGCTGTAAACAAAGTTGACCACGCTGCATTGTTTCTGCACAGAACTGTACTGGAACACATTGAAACATCCTTGAATGTACTAAAACGCACATGTCCCTAACTACATTGAATACAAAGAAAATAGAAAAAAATAAGTGGAAGGGATATAAAAATGCAATGTAAACATGTCCAAAACGCATTCAAAATGTACTGGAACACACTAAACATGCATGCCAAAAGGGCATGAAAAAAACCCATCAGGAACACATCTAGACTGTTTCTATAGTGTGAACCAGCCCTTAGGACTTGTTCACACCATTGGTGGTGCAGAAACGCATGCAAGAACACACATTTTCCAGCACAGCAAAGAAATGCAATGCCCTATGTAGATGTGTGCAGGTACCATGATGAAAACGTTGTTGCACCTACACACGTCTATTAAAAACAGCCCCATTCCCAGCCACAAATACGCATGGCACCACACTACTGTGCGGTTAGGTGCGACACACTTGGAAAATAACATAAAAATAAGCCAACATGGCTAAAACATATCTTGAAAATATGGGGACTCTGATATCCGGCGACAGTCCGTTCACGAACGAGAAGCAATTCTGCACCCCTAAAACCAACATAGAGGAAAGGGATGGTCAAATTGCTGTGCTGCTTCCAAACCACCTCTGGCATGCCAGGGTCATTATGCAGGTCCTCGATGCCAGTTCTTGCCTGCGGCCACAAAATATCCACTGGCCACGAGTGAAGGTGAGTGGAGGACGTGAAGGTGGATTTCTACCAGCTTCAACCGCAAGCAGTACCACTCCTGAAAAATGAGAGCAAATAATCATTGACACGTCATCATGACAGTCAATTCTCAGTGCAGGCTATCTAGAGTGTCTTTCCTTTTTAACCATTTCAAGAGTTCAAGGAAACATTCTTGGAGCATCTACTGTGTTTGGAAAGGCCAAAGGTCCCCCCCTCCCCCAGGCACACTAATGCTTATGCAGGCCATAGACGGGGAGAAAAACGGCCGATTTTTCTTTTAAAAAATGAAAAATTGGTTGTTCAAGCGGCCGACGTTGCCAGCAATGGTAAAAAAAAAATCGGCCGATTTTCATCCCGTCTACAGCTGGCAAAAAGTGTCTCTGCAGAGAGCTCCGCTATTTCTTTGACAGTTCCTTGACATTTACAGCGGTTGCAACAATGTATCTATTTGTATCCATTTAGGATACAGATGTTTTTATTCGGAAACAAATAGATACAATGTTGCAACCGCTGTAAATGTCAAGGAACTGTCAAAGAAATAGCGGAGCTCTCTGCAGGGACACTTTTTGCCATACTGGAATTCCTCTCATTTTTCATCCTCTTCTTCTTCATCATCATCCTCTTCTTCTTTTTCATCATCATCCTCTTCTTCTTCATCCTCTTCTTCTTCATCATCTTCATCCTCTTCTTCTTCATCCTCTTCTTCTTCATCATCTTGATCATCATCATCCTCTTCTTCTTCTTCATCATCATCATCCTCTTCTTCTTCATCATCATCCTCTTCATCATCATCATCATCCTCTTCTTCTTCATCATCCTCTTCTTCTTCTTCTTCTTCATCATCATCATCCTCTTCTTCTTCATCATCCTCTTCTTCTTCTTCTTCTTCATCATCATCATCCTCTTCTTCTTCATCATCATCATCATCCTCTTCTTCTTCTTCATCATCATCATCATCCTCTTCTTCTTCATCATCTTCTTCATCATCATCATCCTCTTCATCATCATCCTCTTCTTCATCTTCTTCTTCTTCATCATCATCATCCTTTTCTTCTTCTTCTTCTTCATCATCATCATCCTCTTCTTCTTCTTCTTCATCATCATCCTCTTCTTCTTCTTCATCATCATCATCATCCTCTTCTTCTTCTTCATCATCATCCTCTTCTTCTTCTTCATCCTCTTCTTCTTCTTCATCATCATCATCCTCTTCTTCTTCATCATCATCCTCTTCTTCATCCTCTTCTTCTTTTTCTTCTTTTTGTCTTCCTCTTGCAGGTCACTGCTCATGTGCAGATTTTTTATCAGTAAAAAATCGGCCAATTTGCCCATCATTGCCGCGAAAATCGGCCGATCGGCAAATTCGGCCGTTTTTTTTTCCAACTTTACCGAAAAAAAAAATCTGCCAAAATACCGAAAAACGGCCGAACAAATAGCCCACTAACGATCCGAAAATCGGCCGATTTTATTTTCGGACGAAAAATCGGCCAATTTTCGACCCATCTATGGCCTGCATAAGATATGGTGTGGCCCTAGGGTCAATGTGTGTTTAGAATACTTCCAAAATGCACATACAAAAACACTCCATCCAAATGCATGTTGCATTTCTATAGCATGTTAAACAGAAAAAAAATGCAATTACATAATGTTAACATGCGCAAGTAAAAGTAGACAAAATCCACATCCTTTTATTCTGGCTTCACATACATGCATTGTGGTCTAACACCGCACTCCTGGGCAAATCACATGCAATTTGTGTGCGTTGCAATTAGAGACAAACATTTTGCACACCTCAAATTGCACCGCATCCGGGCCAAAAATGTGCAGGACCCTTTTTCAGGGTATGCACATGTATTGTACTGTCCAAGGCATTGCACACTAACGCATTGCACACTAAAAATGTCAAATACGTTAGTGTGTACAGTGCATGAGTGTAAAATGCTTTAGTGTGTACAGTGCATGAGTGTAAAATGCTTTAGTGCACACTGCAGTGTACAACGCATTGCACACTGTAATACACTGTAATACCGTGTACACCCACACATTGTAGACTGTAATGCACTGTACACTGTCATGCAGGATGGAGCTACGCATTGCACACTGTGATACGCTGTCCACTGTCATGCAGAATCCAGCAACGCATTGCACACTGTAATACCATGTACACCAACACATTGTAGAATGTAATGCATTATACGCAGTATACATGTCCAGATATTCAAAGATTAGCCATGAAGGCCGCGCTGGTTACCTATTGGGCGACCGCAGATAGCCGAATAACGCTACACTGCATCCAGGCAGCTCTGGGAGGGTGTCATATGACATCCTGGCAGAACGCGCTCTCCGTGATTGCTGTGTCCTAAGGACACAGCTGATCACGTGATGTGGTAAAGGCCAATCACTGCGGCTTTTTACCATGTGATCAGCCATGTCCAATGACACGCTGATCACCGGGAAATGCATTTGCCGGGTCTTGGCTGCACTTTCATCACGCTATCAGAATGTGTGGAAAGTACTGCCGAGAACCAGCAGTTATCAAAGCAGGGGTCGGCCCCGATGATCAGTGCCCACCAGTGCCACCCAACAGTTACGCCCACCTGTGGCCAGCAGTGCCACCCACCAGTGCTGCCTCATCAACGCACATCAGTGTTGCTAAATTACCAGTTTACCAAATGTTATAATATAAACAGACTTTTATTCATTATGAGCTATTTTGTGGTTTATCGAGCAAAAAGTAAAACACAGCAGCAAGTCAATACCACCCAAAGAAAGCTCTATTTGTCTGAAAAAACTGATATAAATTTAAGATGGGTACAATGTGGCATGACCGCACAATTGTCATTCAAAGGGTAACAGTGCAGAAAGATGAAAATTGGCCAGGACAGGAAGGGGGTAGGAGTACCCAGTAGGCAAGTGGTTAATATCATTGACCCATCAATACCCAGGAGCTAATGTACAGATAAGTAGCATGTGCACCAAGTGAGATTCTGCTAGGCCCCACCCACAAAATTGCAATTACCTGTCCCTCACATGTTATAAACATGTTTGCAATGGCCACACTTACTGTACATATAAGGATCATCTCCTCAGTTGAGAACTGTGCTCTCGCCATGTCCAAATGCCAATAAGGTTATCAAAATTTTCAACCAACACAAAACCTCCAACCACTTCTCATCCACTTACACTCCCCACAACCACTTCCGGGTGCGCGCGCACGTGATGACGGACTTCCAGGATAGCCGTTCATGCGCCATGCGGACACCTGTTTGGTGCTTATTTGTTTGCAATCGCGCATTTTTATGTGCGGCTATGATAGCTTTCGCAAATGTGTGTTTCTTATTGATTTGTTTTTTTTAACCTTGGCTAATATTTGTTGCCAAAGGCCAAAAATCAACAAAGTGTGGACTATTTTATTACTGTAAATCGAATTGTAGAAAACCTGTAGCTGGCTGCACAGTGAATGTGACATTCATTAGTACATAACAATATTGTGGTGCAAGTGGGTTTTTTTTTTTTTGGTTTTGAAAAAGCCAGTTTGCACACACTTGCATATTCACGCTCTTACAAGCTACATTTGAGCAGATTATATAAGTATACAAAAGTAACTATTAAGGTTGTTCATATATTGAACATAAAATAAACACAAAAACATCGGTCAAATATTTATTGATCAAATATATCGTCATTTATTTGGTCAGCAGGAACAAGTAGGTACAGTCAATATCTTGGTGAGTCACAAAAATAGGATTGATGTGGCAAAAATAAAACACTCCTGCTCATAAGAGCTTACAATCTAAAGATACTTCTAGTGAACTGTGTGTGCTCAGGTTATAGCAGGAAACAAAGGGGCAGATGAATCAAGTAACATTTTCATGCACATAGGATTTACTTACACAATCACGTAGTATAAAGATCCATTCAAAAAAAAAAGTCTTCAGATCAAAATATCAAGAAAACAAAGCATGTGAAAAAAAAACCCTCCCACCTCTACAAATCCCCTCCCACCTCTACAAATCCCCTACACATACATTTGTCAGCAGGTTTGTCAGAAAAATGCATTGGAGTCTAAATAAGCAAGCAAAATTAAAACAAGAGCAGATTTTAAACAAAACGATTGACATGTGTGAGGCTTTCAATGCAAAGAGAAAAAACACAATCATTGTGCAATAACACACAAACACTTTACAAGGCCAAAAATATGCAAACATTTCCAGCCCACTTCCAAACACAGCCTGAGTGGTGTCTGGGGCAATTCAGCACAAAATCTCTTCTTCCCCCAAACCACTACAAGCAAGGACTTAGTCACAAACCACCCGGCCTAGTAACAGGCCAAATCACTCCCTACTGCACACCTTTATATAAGCTAGGTTGTATTTGGAGCACGCCAAACAAGGCCCCACACCCAATGAAGCCACACCCACCACTGACCTTAGTTTGGTCAGTGAAAGTGTTTTCACCTGATGAATCCGCTTCCTACCTGCATTAACCCTTGGTATACAGGCCCCACAAATCAGAAAGAAATATACAGTGAAATGTACGTGTGCAGCATACAACAGAACATTGAGCAGGGATGTGAAAGGGAACCCCAATTGGAACCGTTATTGCTACTATGGTCACAATTCCCTCCAGATTCTCGCATGAGTTAAGACAGTCACATGACCACATCTTGTATGCAATACTGAAAATGACAAATCGATTTGACTAGTATGGTGAATTTCCCATCAATTGGCAAAACACTCCAGAAATCAAACATCACCAAACATTACACTCTGGGCAAAGCTGATTTACAAATCCTGCGACTTACAGTAAAGTTGACCATTTTAATGCAATTTTCAAGACATCTGACACAGATCTCTATGCAAATTGCCACTAAAGTAGTACATGTACTACTATAGAAATCAGTGTTTGAAACGCACCCATGTGGTCACTCTAATAGCAGACAATAGGGTGCGACTTTGCAGACGATTTACAACTTGCATGTTGTGCAAATCACATGCCAAGTCCCACTCAATGTGCACGCTATTGGAGTGTTCATATTGTTGTGGTTCAAACTTGGTAGGAGCCGCAAGTAATAATAGAGTAATGAATACACTACTTTTCATGCAATTTGCTGAGAGATCGGTGTCGATTGTCTTGCAAATTGCACTTGAAATCACCATGTACCCCGACTTTGAAATCATGCAACTTCTATGCAAGTCACATGATGTGACTGTGGTGTCAATAACACCACTTAGAAATCTGCTTTAATGTGACCGGGTAGCCCCCAGTAACATTGTTTGCGATTGCCATGCAATTGGCATTACAGGCGACTTGCAAATCGTAGACCAAGTCGCACCCTATTGGCCACTGTAGGCTCTGTTCACATCCAATTGGATTGTGAACTCGTGCAACTTCACTGTAAGTTGGGCAATTGCCGCATCGGATTAGATGTGACAGTGGTGTTAGCCCCCAGTAACATTGTGTGCAATTTGCCATGCAAAGGGCAAGTTGCTGGCCATGCCAATCGCATGACAAGTCGCATCCAGGGTGTGCAATTTCAGGTGCGATTTGTGAATTGACATCGTACCTGATATTGGATATAATGAATGTGAATGTGAGTGTATTAACGTACGCCATTTGTTGCAGTGAGAGTTCAAAGGTATTTGAAGATTTTGGCCATTTATTAGCAATTTAACATCTAGACTCAAATAGAAATCGCAATGCTACACACAATTGAAAACACAACTAGTTAGTAATTCTCTAGAAAACACAGTAAAATTGGCAACTTAAACAGTAATTTTCATTTGCATATAGTGTGAACGAAGCAGGAGAATTAACAAAGGAAATAAATCTTTGAAGGCGTGCGGTACCTGCCTGCTGGGATAAGGGTCTGCTTTGCATTTGGTGGAAAAATCCATACCAGTATTTGTGACAAGTTTGATGTGTGGATTCACCAACCAAGTCTTTTCTCTCTTGCTCACTCTTCTTTGTCTCACTGGCTCGCTCTTCTCTCTCACTCACTCTTCTGTATGTCTCTCTTTATCACTCTTCAGTATGTTTTTCTCGCTCACTCTTCTTCATCTCACTGGCTCGCTCTTCTCTCTGTCAGCTCTTTGCTTGCCAAATCCTTCACAAAAGTGGGTTGAGTGTAAACCATCATTATCAAATCTATTAGTGCTCCAGGCTCTTATCTTACCCCATTGTATGACATTCACATAAGGTACAGCTTTGAAGGTGTTTCAACAGACAAGGCCTCATTCTAATTCACATTTTAGGGATCACTTAGACAGAAAGCAAAGATGTTGCCAGAACATCTATTTGAAGACAGCCACACACGGAGATCATACTACTTCCTTGCCGTGGTTGGGATTCAAACCGACAACCCTAGAGTTGTGAGGCAGTAGTGCTAACCACTAATCCACGGAGCTACATTGCTAAGCCAGCCTGTATTTCTGTGCTGTGAATCAATCTTAGGTCCCTGGGCAAGTTCAGTGTAACTACCAGATATCTCCAATGTGACACAAATGTTGTGCTATGTTGCCAATTCACATGTATGATGGTTCTATGTATCCCAATACAAAGGATTGCAATACTAATACAGGCGTACCTCGGTTTACCAATGCCTCAGGGAACGTCATATTTGGGGTACAAATGCCAAACCATTTCAGTTAATTGGTCTGTTTACAAATGTTTGAATAATTTGGTATGGGCATGTGGCCTGGTATGGTTCAGGAGGGGGGGAGGCGCTCGCTTGTTCCCCCCCCCCCTTTCCTGACCTGCTGGGCTGCATGCTCAGATAAGTATCTGTTATGGATTTTGGGGGGTACCCCATGCTGTTTTTTATTTAATTTCAGCGTGGAGTTACCCCTTAACATCCATACGAGACCTGAAGGGCTTAGTATGGATGGGAGGGGGGACCCCACGCCGGTTTTTTTGCAAATTGTTTATAATTCCCTGCAATACTTTTACATCAACTGTCAGTGGGGAACTCCGCCGACAGCTGAAACATGAGCGCTGCATTGGTTTTCGCTACTAAAATGCTGCATGAGTTGATAACATAACTCATGCGGGATTGTAGGAGCGACAGCCATGTGTTAATGTTTCAACTGTCAGCGGGGTTCCCCACTGACAGCTGAATGTAAAAAAAAAAAAAAAAAAAGCGTGGGGTCCCCCCTCCCATCCATACCAAGCCCTTCGGATCTGGTATGGATATTAAGGGGGAACTCCACGCTGAAATAAAAAAAAACAGCTTGGGGATCCACCCTTATCCGAGCATGCAGCCCGGCAGGTCAGGAAAGGGGGGGGGCGAGCGAGCGCCCCCCCCTCCTGAACTATACCAGGCCACCTGCCCTCAACATGGGGGGGTGCTTTGGGGAAGGGGGGCTCCCCCCCAAAGCACCTTGTCCCCATGTTAATGGGGACAAGGGCCTCTTCCGTTATTGGGATAATTGGTCAGCCATTTTTTGGGATTTTAGCATATTTTGTTTACCAGTAAAGTTGAAAATTTTTTGTTCCAAATTTACTGATAAAAAAAAGTGCCAAAATCCCGAAAAACAGCTGACCAATTAACCCACTAACGGCCCGAAAATCGTTCGATTTTCTTTTCGGCAGAAAAATCGGCCGATTTTAGACCCATCTATGGCCTGCTTTACATGGGTCTAAAATCGTCCGCAAAAAAAATCGGCTGATTTTCAGCCCGTTAGTGGGTTAATTGGTCAGCCATTTTTGGGGATTTTGCAACTTTTTTTAATTGGTAAATTTGGATAAAAATTGGCCGATTTTGCAGATCGGCCGATTTTAGCTGCAATGATCGGCAAATTGGCTGATCTTTTAACAGATAAATAATCTGCACATGAGCCATGACCTGCAAGAAAAAGAATAAAAAAAAAGAATAAGAAAAAGAAAAATGCAGGCCTTAGATGGGGCGAAAACTGACCGTTTTAAAAAAAAAAAATCGGTTGTTCAATGGGCCGACGTTACCACCAATGGCAAAAAAATTGTTCGATTTTCGCCCCATCTACGGCCTGCAAATATAATAGCGAAGTAATTACTTCTGTCCCTGCAGAGAGCTGCGCTATTATATTTGACATTAAAAAGTATAAAGGTTGCAACATTGTATCTATTTGTATCCGAATAAAAACATCTGTATCCGGAATGGATACAAATGGATACAATGTTGCAGTCTCTATACTTTTTAATGTCAAATATAATAGCGGAGCTCTCTGCAGGGACAGAAGGAATGTTTCAGCTGTCATCGGGGTTTCCCACTGACAGCTGAATTTTAAATTATTTCCGTGAATTAAATAAATAATAAAAAAAACAGCGTGGGTCCCCCCTCTCATCCATACCAAGCCCTTCAGGTCTGGTATGGGTATTAAGGGGGAACTCCACGCTGAAATTTAAAAAAAAAACAGCGTGGGTCCCCCTCAATATCCATACCAGACCCTTATCCGAGCATGCAGCCCGGCAGGTCAGGAAAGGGGGGGGACGAGCGAGCGCCCCCCCCCCTCCTGAACCATACCAGGCCACATGCCCTCAACATGGGGGGGTGCTTTGAGGCAGGGGGGGCTCCCCCCCCCAAAGCACCTTGTCCCCATGTTGATGAGGACAAGGGCCTCTTCCCCACAACCCTGGCCGGTGGTTGTGGGGGTCTGCGGGCGGGGGGCTTATCAGAATCTGGAAGCCCCCTTTAACAAGGGGGCCCCCAGATCCCAGCCCCCCCCCTACGTGAACGAGTCTGCGGTACATGGTCCCGCAGACTCCTTCACAAAAAAACTAAGTGTGGTGTAAAAAAAACACAGTACAGGGTCTTTGACAAGTCCTTTATTAAAACAATGTCCCCCGAAGTAGATCCAACGTCAATCACGGCGGCGGCGGCAGGGACCCGAAAAAAGAAAAAAAAAAAAGGTTCCGCTCCCGTCGGAGGCTCCCAGCCTTGTGAAGAAGAGGCTAGCTGACAGTTCTTATATAGGTATGGGGCGGGGCCAGCCGGGCACATCATCCCCGCCCCTTACCTATTTGAGAAATGTCACCCTGTCTCTCCGCTGAGGCTAACTAGCTGAATGCAGGAGACAGTCTGACATTTCTTATATAGCTATGGGGCGGGGCCAGCCGGGAACAGCAAGCATGTGACATGGGGCGGGTCACTCGGATGATATCCCCGGCTGGCCCCGCCCCATAGCTATATAAGAAATGTCAGACTGTCTCCTGCATTCAGCTAGTTAGCCTCAGCGGAGAGACAGGGTGACATTTCTCAAATAGGTAAGGGGCGGGGATGATGTGCCCGGCTGGCCCCGCCCCATACCTATATAAGAACTGTCAGCTAGCCTCTTCTTCACAAGGCTGGGAGCCTCCGACGGGAGCGGAACCTTTTTTTTTTTTCTTTTTTCGGGTCCCTGCCGCCGCCGCCGTGATTGACGTTGGATCTACTTCGGGGGACATTGTTTTAATAAAGGACTTGTCAAAGACCCTGTACTGTGTATTTTTTACACCACACTTAGTTTTTTTGTGAAGGAGTCTGCGGGACCATGTACCGCAGACTCGTTCACGTAGGGGGGGGGCCGGGATCTGGGGGCCCCCTTGTTAAAGGGGGCTTCCAGATTCTGATAAGCCCCCCGCCCGCAGACCCCCACAACCACCGGCCAGGGTTGTGGGGAAGAGGCCCTTGTCCTCATCAACATGGGGACAAGGTGCTTTGGGGGGGGGAGCCCCCCCTGCCTCAAAGCACCCCCCCATGTTGAGGGCATGTGGCCTGGTATGGTTCAGGAGGGGGGGGGGCGCTCGCTCGTCCCCCCCCTTTCCTGACCTGCCGGGCTGCATGCTCGGATAAGGGTCTGGTATGGATATTGAGGGGGACCCACGCTGTTTTTTTTTTTAAATTTCAGCGTGGAGTTCCCCCTTAATATCCATACCAGACCTGAAGGGCTTGGTATGGATGAGAGGGGGGACCCACGCTGTTTTTTTTTTTTTTTTTTTTATTGTGGACCTTTATTTTTACATTCAGCTGTCAAAATATATATTATCTAGACCTTTGAAATAAGTAAAATCATTACAGAAATAATTATAAAGGATAAGAAACAAAAATATAATCACTAGAACTAAGGAAATCTAGTTAGATTACATGAAGATATGCCGAGTGCTGTTTATTAAACACAATAGTCGCGAGCGAGTGCCGGCTCTCAGAGGAATCCACAATCAGATTCACTATTAGTCAGTGGCTAAAAAGCAAACGCCCATGGCAGAAGTCTAAAATGTGTTCTGCACATGCTCAGTTGTATCTGCCAAAGACACTGCACGGGCTTCTAGATTTTTACTGTGTCGATTTCCTTGAAAAAAACGATTTTTAACACATTTTTAATTTTTTTGGAAATAGCAGATATTGTTTAAAGTGAAGTCCTGATATTTGGCAAAGCAAATTTCTAAGTGAACATGTCTCTGCAGTGATTTTTCATGGTTTTAGACTTGCTTCTTAGCAAGTCTGTTTTGTGAGTCTGATTTCGGGCGTGTGTCTCTTTGTGAATTAGATTGGGCATCTGCTTATGGGCTCTGCTCAATAGTGAATTAGGTTGCAGGGTAAAAAATGACGGACGCCCATGAAAATTGGGCTTAAGCCCATAAATATGCGCCCACGCCCAATAGTGAATCAGGGCCTTGGTGGCAGTGCTCAATGTTTGAACTACCTTTACTTCTGGATCACCCATAGACAGTTCTGTATAACCTTCACTGGGTTTGATTTCCCTTTCCCAAAGGAACTCTGGACCGGTGAACCAGTTTGAATTCTTCAATTCTGTTACATTTAGGCCTCTTGAAGCATGATCTGCCGGGTTTTGCTTTGTGTCAACATAGTGCCAATGTTCTGGATTCGTTGTTTTCCGAATTTTTTTAACTCTGTTAGCGACAAAAGTGTGGAATCTTCGAGCTTCATTGTTTATGTAACCTAGGACAACTTGTGAGTCTGTCCAAAAATGTTCTTCATCTATTTTCAATTCCAATTCTTCTTTCAGAAACTGACTTACTGATGCTGAAACGACTGCTGCCGTTAGTTCGAGTCTTGGTATTGTCTGAATATTGTTGGGTGCGACTCTGGCCTTTCCCATAACTAGGGCACAGTGTATCTTTTCTTCTCCTATTACTCTGATGTAGGAGCACTGACCATAACTATGACTACTGGCATCTGAAAAGTGATGAAGTTCTATTCTCTTGTACTTTCCGAAATCAGGAGGTACAAAACATCTGGGTATCTGAATTTCTTTCAAATTTTGCAAGTCTCTTATCCAACTCTCCCACCTTGGCCTCAAGCCTGCAGGTATGGGTTCGTCCCATCCCAACTTCTGTCTGCATAATTCTTGCAGTATTTCTTTTGCTTTGAGGATTACTGGTGCCAAGAATCCCAACGGATCATATATTGAGGCTACTGTGGAAAGAATGATACGTCTAGTTGGAACTTTCTCTTCCATGGATATTTCAAAGAAAAAATTGTCGTTTTCTACATTCCATCCCAATCCGAGTACATTCTGAACTGGAAGAGGATCATAGTTAAGATCCACATTCTTTATTGTTGATGCACGTTCGGAGTCACTGATGGATTCTAGTACCTCTCTGTCGTTTGAGATGAATTTGTGAAGACGCAGGTTTCCCTTTGCGCATAACTCTTGGCTCTCTCTCACCAATTGAATTGCCGATTCTGAGGATTCTAGGCTTATAAGACCATCATCTACATAAAAGTTTTTCTTCAAAAAATATCTGCTGCTGATGGACAATCCTTTTCATTCTGATTGGCCAGATATTTCATACCATAATTGGCACAACCTGGGGATGATGCTGCTCCAAACAAGTGTACTTTCATCCTGTATTCCGCTGGCTCTGTATCTGTATCTCCGTCTTCCCACCATAGGAACCTCAGGAAGTCTCTATCTTCTTCCTTCACATGAAATTGGTGGAACATCTTTTCAATGTTGCACATGACTGCTATGGGATACTTTCTGAATCTACAGAGTACTCCAGGTACAGTGTTTGTAAGATCTGGTCCCTTTAGTAGATGATCGTTCAATGCAACATCATTGTACCTTGCTGAGCAATCAAAAACTACTCTGATCTTATCCGGTTTCTTTGGGTAATAGACACCTTGATGTGGGATGTACCACACGTCTCCATTTTTAGGCTGACCATCAACTTTCTCTGCGTGCCCTTCTTTGAGGATTTCTTTCATGAATTTCAAATAATCTTCTTTGAGTTTGGGATCTCTTCCCATCCTTTTCTTTAAGCTTTTCAATCTTGCCAGGGCAAGATCTCTGTTATTTGGCAGATGAGGTCGTTCTCTAAAAGGTAGGGGCATTTCAAGATGACCTTGTTGATTTTGCTGAATATTATCTTCTAGAACTTGTACAAACTTTATGTCCTCTTGGGATACACTCTTTTCATTAGAACTTACGTCTGCAAAGTCGGATTCTAGGATTTTGAGTACTTTCGCTGGACTTTCAGTTGGTAACTCTTGGACAGATATTCTATGACACAATCCTGTCACCTGTCCTGAATCTGCAATCTGTCATTTTCCTCCAACAACACCCCATCCTAGATCAGTCTGGACTGCGTAGGGTTCACCCTTTCCTCTTGCGATTATCTTTCGTGGCACCAAGGCCTCGGGACAGTTGTAGCCTATCAAGAGTCCAACACCAAATTCCTTCAGCGGGGACATTTCATGAGATATGACAGATAGGTGTTCCCATTTGTTGGCTGTTTCACAGGTAGGTATGTGATCTCGATACAGAGGTATGTCGTCTTTTGTATAAGCTGGAGGTAGATCTAATATGCAGTTTGAGTGGAGTCCTCTAACTCTCAGTCCTTTTACTCTTTGACTGTTCACCAATGTGTCTCTTCCTGTCGTGGTGAGTTTGAGTTTCACTGGTTCTGTGGCCACTTGTAATTTCTTGCAGATTTCTTGATCAATGAAGGTGACGTCACTCTGGGCATCCAGTAGCGCATAGGCGTAGACCTTCTTGTTCTTCCTTTTAGGATTTGAAATACACACTGGTACAACCATTGACGTGCCATTGATTTCTCTTTCTCTCACTCTGCAAGAGAATACTGTTGCTTTATTTTCTTCCTCAGTGTCCTTGGGCATTAAGGATTTCTCTTTCTTTGGACATTCTTCATGTAGTGGTGTAGGATGACGTCCTTTACAAACGCTGCAAGTGGCCCTTTTCTTGCATTCTTTAGTAATATGGCCTTTTCTTAAACAACCAAAACACAGCTGATTATCAAACACAAACTTCTTCTTTTCGTCTGGAGACCTTTCCTTCAATCGTTGGCACTTATGTATGGAGTGATTCTCTTCACAGAACATACACTTGAAGGTAGTCTGAAGACTTGTCAGTTCAAACTCTTTACTGATCCCAGTAGTGATGTTGAACCTGCTCTCATGGGCATCTGGACCTTTAGTAGCTGTGTTGGTTGCAAAGCTAGTTGCTCTTGAGCATCTTATCTCTCTTGTAGGTCTTTCTTCCAAGGGTTTTAAGACATAAGATGCTGTTACCGGATTACACGCTATTCGTGCTTCCTTATTGACAAATTCAGAGAACTCTTTGAAACTTGGGAAGTTTTTGCCGTTATCTAACTGTTCAGTCACATAGCGATTCCATCCAGAAGCCACTTGTTCTGGTAGCTTGGCTAGCATCCTGTGGTTTTCTAGATAGTCGTTCAATACTTCTAGTCCTTGAACATGTGGGATAGCATTGCTGCATGCTTGCAGGAAGTCGCCATACTCTTGGAGCTTGAAGTGTTCTTTAGGACCTATTTTGGGCCAGTTTATCAACTTCTCTCTGAAAGCTCTTTGCACTAAGAAAGGATGACCATATCTTGCATTTAATTTTTCCCCAAGCTTGCTTGTAGACTTCTTCATCTTTCCTATAGAAGTTACCTTCAAGAACCTTTTTTGCTTCTCCGCCAGTATACCGCTGGAGGTAGAATAACTTGTCCACTGGACGGGAGCAATTATGTTCAATGATCATTTCAAAACTTGCCTTCCATTCTATAAACTTCAGCACGTCTCCGGAGAATACAGTAGGTTCCGGAACAGGAAGTCTAGTAAGAAATATTCTCTGAGGTTTCGCTGGGTCAACAGTTGCAACATTCTCGTGACCACTGCCATGACATATGGGAGTTGAATTATCTGGTTCTCTTTTTCCACTTTGTTCTGAATCAGGTGAGTCTCTCTTCTTTTCTCTCTGAGCAGGGATGGAAGGACTATGACTTATTTCTTTACTACATGCTGGAGATTTCCTTCCATTTTCCTGGGCGTAAGGAAGAACGTAGGAGTCAGCTTCTCCACTTAGCACCGATTTGGATCTATGACTACCCTGATTCGTATCCTCTTCGTGCACTCTGAGTCTGGCTTCTATAATCTTAACTTCCTTCTGCCTTTCCAGACTTTTCATTTCAGCTTCCATTTTATGGAGCTGAGCTTCCATTTTATGGCACTGAGCTTCCATTTCGGCTTCCATTTTATGGTGCTGGGCTTCCATTTTATGGTGCTGAGCTTCCATTTCCTGGCGCTGAACCTCAATTGCAGATTCCATCTCTACTTCTGCTCTTTTGGCAGCGAGTTGTTCAGCTAATTCCTTTCTTTTGGCTGACGTACTTGAGAACTCTGTTATGTGGCTGGCGCTTCTGCTAGTGATGGAAGTCAGACTTGAGATTGTGGTTCCTCCTAAGGACCTAGCATAGTCTTTCATGAAGAGCTCATTCATTCCCTTTCGTGCCTTGACTTCATCATACTTTGCTGCAGATGATAGTTCTCTCATAAGCTTCACTAAATCCCTAGTGACTGCGGTACATGTATCCATGTTTCTTACAATATCCTGGGAGGGTGTCAAGGACGAACGCAAGTTGACATATGCTGTCATAAGCTCTGACTCAGAATCTTCTACTGTCTCTATCATTTCACTCAAATTCTCCTTTATGCTTTCTTGTTTTAGCTTTCTGCGAATGTCTATGGTGTATACTTTCCACCTCTCATACATTCGGGCGAACTTTTTTTCTCTGAATGCTGCCTCTTGCTCCAAATTTTCTAGCACCTTTTGGGTCGGTTTTCTGTCCCGTGATGAACGTCTTAGTTCACCTGTTTCAGCTATATTTGTTTGGGGCGAGACTACCGTTTCATTGCACCTTTCAGATTCAGAGAGGTTCTCTTGCTCTTCACCTTCTACCATATCTATCATTGCATCTGCTAACAGTGGGGTGGCAATGCTAGGCTGAGCCATTTCTGAATGCTATAACAATTAATATGAAAAATAAGGACCTGTCACTTTAAATGCAATACTAACAAATGCAAGAATAAATGACTTTCACTTTACATGTAATAGCACCAAAACACAGGCAATAAATTACTTTCACTTTAAATACTTCAGAGTCATATACTATAACTGTCTCTCTTTTATTAAAAGTCTGTATTCTCTTGAGCACAAAAATGTCTCTTGCAGAAACCTATGTGCATAAGTGAGTAATAAAGGAAAGCTCTGACCTTAATTGAAGAACAGGATACCGTGATCTGAAGGTTGCAGAAACAAATGTCAGTCTTAAAGGAGACTTTTCTTGATGCGGTGACTTTGCGATGCTCTGCGGTGACTTGCGATGCTCTGCGGTGACTTTGTGATGCTCTGCGGTAACTTGCGATGCTCTGCGGTGACTTGTGATGCTCTGCGGTAACTTTGCGATGCTTTGCGGTGACTTGCGATGCTCTGCGGTGACTTTGTGATGCTCTGCGTGAACTCTCTGGATGCAACACGTGGGCTCTTGATGGATAGCGGTACTGGCACTCTAGCTCTGGACTCTGGCCCCACCCCCATGCATCTCTTTCTCTCTGTAGGGGTGCAGGAGGTTTGGCGCTCTTTCTCTGACTGTCTTGCCTTTGCCGTTATGCCACTTTAAGAGTCGTCTGCAGTCTTACTAATGCGCACGTGCTATGGCCTGTACTGTTGTTCCACTGAGGTGTCTCCGCGTGGCGGTATATGCTGGCGCTCTATTCTCGATAGATTCGATTGGATTATGATTACTCTACAGTGACTTGATTCGGTATATTCGTAAATTCGATAAGTTCGATAAGTTCAGTGGAACTACAAGTAAAACACACACAACAGTTTTTAGACACAGATCTACCTGCACTGTTAAACAATAGAGGAACACACAAGTGCATTAAAGACCTATTTGGCCTTCTCTGCTTCCATAAAGCTTCTCTGACTGGAACTGTCTGTTTCCTCCTCTGTCTGGTGAGCATGTGTCTCTAGAATATCCTAGCAGGGAGTTTTACACAGGCATAAATGTGAAACTGGCTGGGATTGGTTAAGGCTCTGTACAGTGTGAGGCTGGCTGTGATTGGCTCAACTCTATACTAACTCTTAAAGGCATATTTTCCTTTTCTGCTTCTGCTAACACAATGAATATATAAATGTCATATAACAATCAAAGACATAAATTACAGCAATGATTCTGCTTTTGGCTTTAACATATGCACATATATACTGTACTGAGGTTATTGGCAAGTTTGGTATACACATATATGTGAACCATATTAGCAACCTAGGACTGGTCTTAGCTGGCCAGCTACAATGATCTAGAAGTATTGCGAGGAGGACCAGACATTATTTTTAAAACATTTGTATTATTTTAGTAGTTTCTGCTTGTTAGAAGACTTGTAAATCAGGTGATATGCGGGAAAAAATGATGTTCATAATGCTCTAATACTTCACTAACCTCAAATGTAATAATGATAGAGGGATCTTTTTGGGTATGCAGCATGTGATACCCAGCAAAAGAGGTGGAGGAGAGGAGAGGGAGAGAATAGGAAAAATGTGGAGTGGAGAAGAGCAAGTAGAGAGGGGAACAGAGACTGGGGGAGGAAAGGAGAGAAAGAGAGAAGAGAATTGAAAGGAAAGGAGAAAAAAAGTGTAGGGGAAGATGGGGGCATAGGGGTGATTTCTGAATGCAATGGGCTCCTGTACAAGATCATCAACTGGACCCCCGTGCGTCCGGAATAAGGGAGAACCATGCCACACTCCACCCACCTACACATGTACATTAAAAAAAACATTCTGTTTAACAAAGCAGTAGGCACAGAGCACCATGCCAAATTGTGGGTGTAAACAATTATTTATATATATATACCATGAAGAAAATAAGTATTTGATCCCTGCTGATTTTGAATGTTTGCCCACTCACAAAGAAATGATCAGCCTAAAAAATTGAATGTTCGCAGTCTCTGGTCATCCCCTGTACTGTCCGCAGTCTCTGGTCATCCCCTGTACTGTCCGCAGTCTCTGGTCATCTGTACTGTCCACAGTCTCTGGTCATCTCCTGTACTGTTCACAGTCTCTGGTCATCCCCTGTACTGTCCGCAGTCTCTGGTCATCTGTACTGTCCGCAGTCTCTGGTCATCTCCTGTACTGCCCGCAGTCTCTGGTCATCCCCTGTACTGTCAGCAGTCTCTGGTCATCCCCTGTACTGTCCGCAGTCTCTGGTCATCCCCTGTACTGCCCGCAGTCTCTGGTCATCTCCTGTACTGCCTGCAGTCTCTGGTCATCCCCTGTACTGTCAGCAGTCTCTGGTCATCCCCTATACTGTTCGCAGTCTCTGGTCATCCCCTGTACTGTCCGCAGTCTCTGGTCATCCCGTGTACTGTCCGCAGTCTCTGGTCATCCCCAGTACTGTCAGCAGTCTCTGGTCATCCCCTGTACTGTCAGCAGTCTCTGGTCATCCCCTGTACTGTCAGCAGTCTGTGGTCATCCCCAGTACTGTCAGCAGTCTCTGGTCATCCCCTGTACTGTCAGCAGTCTCTGGTCATCCCCTGTACTGTCAGCAGTCTCTGGTCATCCCCTGTACTGTCCGCAGTCTCTGGTCCATCTCCTGTACTATGTCCGCAGTCTCTGGTCATCTCATGTACTGTGTTTGCAGTCTCTGGTCCTCCCCTGTACTGAGTCCGCAGTGTCTGGTCACTTCCTGTACTATGTCTGCAGTCCATTGGTTCAGAATATTTTTTTTCTTGTTTTTCTCCTCTAAAACCTAGGCGCGTCTTATGGTCAGGTGCGTCTTATGGAGCAAAAAATACGGTATTTGTTCCCCTTCACAAAACATGACTTAGTACTTTGTGGCAAATCCCTTTTTGGCAATCACAGAGGTCAGACGAAAAACACCCCCAAAGCAGGATGTTTCCACCACCATGTTTGACAGTTGGGATGGTGTTCTTGGGGTCATAGGCAGCATTCCTCCTCCTCCAAACACGGCGAGTTGATGCCAAAGAGCTTGATTTTGGTCTCATCTGACTACAACACTTTCAACCAGTCCTCCTCTGCATCATTCAGATGTTCAGTGGCAAACTTCAGATGGGCCTGGACATGTGCTTTCTTGAGCAGAGGGACCTTGCAGGCACTGCAGGATTTCAATCCTTGTCAGCATAGTGTGTTACCAATTGTTTTCTTGGTGACTGTGGTCCCAGCTGCCTGGAGATCATTGACAAGATCCTCACATGTAGTTCTGGGATGATTCCTCACTGTTCTTGTGATGATTGACACTCCGCGAGGTGAGATCTTGCATGGTGCACCAGACCTAGGGAGACTGACAGTTTTGTGTTTCTTCCATTTGCGAATGATTGCACCAACTGTTGTCACCTTCTCACCAAGCTGCTTGGCGATAGTTTGGTAGCCCAGTCCGGCCTTGTGTAGGTCTACAATCTTGTCCCTGACATCCTTGGACAGCTCTTTGGTCTTTGCCATGGTGGAGAGTTTGGAATCTGATTGTTTGATTGCTCCTCTGGACAGATGTCTTTTATACAGGTAACAAAATGAGATTAGCAGCACTCCCTTTAAGAGACTGCTTCTAATCTCAGCTTGTTACCTGTATGAAAGACACCTGGTAGCCAGAAATCCTACTGAATGATAGGGGATCAAATACTTATTTCCCTCA
The DNA here is from genome assembly GCF_062004578.1 of Staurois parvus. NCBI lineage: Eukaryota > Metazoa > Chordata > Amphibia > Anura > Ranidae > Staurois > Staurois parvus. Next base: position 919,941 of record NW_028318354.1, read on the forward strand.
TCAACATGCAAATCGGTGCATCATTTGTTAGACATGCATTTCTTTTGAATGTTTTGTTGCTATTCTGTCTCTCGGTGTTACAATACACCTAGCATTCAATTTTTAGACTGATCATCTCTTTGTGAGTGGGCAAACATTCAAACTCAGCAGGGGATCAAATACTTATTTTCTTCACTATATATATACACACACACACACACAGTGAAGATGTATGTTGACAGGAGATGAGAGGAGAGAGAGATCTGTATTGGTAAACAATACAGATCTCTCTACTGACAGCGGGGATGTTTTATGCCAGGGAATAAAAACTGTCACATCCCTAAGTAAAATCAAGACACAGTAACTCATGAACACTTGCTAGGCACACAATTAACCCTTTGATTGCCCCAGATGTTAACCCTTTCCTACACAGTGTCATTAATACAGTGACAGTGCATATTTATTAGCACTGATCACTGTATTAGTGTCACTGGTGATGTCAGTGGCAGTTAGTCAGTTCACACTCAGTGTCAGATTGCCCACCGCACTATCACAGTCCCACTATAAGTTGTTGAACACCCCCATTACTAGTATAACAATAAATAGAAACGCTAGTATATATACCGTCATTTGTAGACCCTATAACTTTAATGCAAACCAATACAGATACATATATTCAGATTTTTTTTACCAAAGACATTTTGTGGCAGAATACATTTTGGCCATACATTTTTTTATATTGGATATGTTTTATAGCAAAATGTAAAAAATATTTTTTTTCAAAGTCTTTGGTCTTTTTTCATTTATATATTAAAAAATAAAAACCCAATAGTAATTAAGTACCTCCAAAAGAAAGCTCTATTTGTGTGAAAAAAAATGTAGTGCAGTTCCAAATAGCAAAAAATAGCTTGGTCATGAAGAGGATAAAATCTTCCAGCAGTCAAGTGGTTAAAGAAGAACTTCATAAAATAGTCAGTGGCAACATAGCAACAAGCAACAGTTCAAACAAAAATATTCTGGTCAGAGGTATTGGTGGTCAGTGGCTGTCTGTAAAAATACCCCCCAACATTGGTGGCTAATGTCTGGTTTGTACAATAACCCCCCCCCCTACACACACACACACATTGGAGGTCAGGATCTGGCAATACAAATACCTCCCCCATTGATGGGTAGTGGCTGGCTGGAATAATAACCCCCCTCCCGGCATTGGTGGTTTGTGTTTGGCTGGAGCAAACCCCTTTCAGCATTAGCAGTTAGTGGCTGGCTGGAACTAGAAGCATCCCTTCCCTTCCCTTCCCAGCATTGGTGACTAATAGCTGGCTGGAATATTTCCGTCCTCCACTCAGCATTGGTGGTTAGTGGATAACTGTAAGCGCTTCATCTCTATGGTAAATGGATGGAGTTGACACTCCTCTCCCACTGATACCTGGAATGCTCTTCCACAGCTCAGAAATGTTAGTGGTATTGTCAGGGCTCCCGGGTATGACCAGAGGTTTGTGACTGATGCAGGGAAACGCAGACTTCAGATATGTTATAAACAATATAATTTATTAACACTAACAATACAAACATAAACGCAGTGCAATACTAAAACATAACACAGTGCAAACAAACCAAACCAACCACCCACAGATGACAGTACATACAATGCAAGCGTCGTCAGGCAGGCCGGGTCAATATCAATCGGGCAGGTAGGTACAGGGGGAGCAAGCGGAGAATGGTCGGGGTCACAAGCCAGGTTCAGCAGGAAGCTGGCAGCGTGGTACAGAGGGTCAGGCAGAGGGATGGTCAGGAACGAGCCGGGGTCAGAGCAGGAGAAGTCAGCAGAGGTCCAGATCAGGCAGGATCAGCAACAAGACAGGAACAGAAACAGGAACAGGATGCAGGAACAAGATACAGGGCCCAGGAAAAACACACACCAAGGCAGAGTCTGCAGGTCTGGCCATCCCTTAAATACACCAGTATAAGCAGTTTCAGGTGTTTTGCTGGCTGCAAGGTTGAGTCTCTGATTGCTGGGAGCACCCGCTAGCCAGCCCTGGTACTGCAGCCCATAAGGCAGGTGAGTCCCACCATTGCTGGCCAGTCCATTCCTGACAGTACCCCCCCCTCAAGGAGCGGCCTCAGGACGCTCCAAACAGTCCTAGCTGGGCAAAATGTTCCACCGCCCGGGTCTGGTAACTGGCGGGATATCAAAGACTGGCACACCGGGCAGGACTCCGGGCAGCGGCATACCGGGCAGGACTCCGGGCAGAGGCCCATCGGGCAGAGGCACACCGGGCAGAGGCACACCGGGCAGAGGCACTCCGGGCAGAGGCACTCCGGGCAGAGGCACACGGGGCAGAGGCACACCGGGCTGGACTCCGGGCAGAGGCACACCGGGCTGGACTCCGGGCAGAGGCACACCGGGCTGGACTCCGGGCAGAGGCACATCGGGCTGGACTCCGGGCAGAGGCACATCGGGCTGGACTCTGGGCAGAGGCACATCGGGCTGGACTCCGGGCAGAGGCACATCGGGCTGGACTCCAGGCAGAGGCACATCGGGCTGGACTCCGGGCAGAGGCACATCGGATCACCAGGCGAAGCAGCAGGCACCGGGCCACCAGGCGGAGCAGCAGGCACCGGGCCCCCAGGCGGGGCGACAGGTACTTGGCCCCCAGGCGGGGCGACAGGCACCGGGCCCCCAGGCGGGGCGACAGGCACCGGGCCCCCAGGCGGGGCAACAGGCATTGGGCCCCCAAGCGGAGAGGCGGGCGCCGGGCCCCCAGGCGGAGCGGCGGGCGCCGGGCCCCCAGGAGGGGCTACAGGCATCGGGCCCCCAGGCGGAGCAGCGGGCGCCGGACCCCCAGGCGGAATGACAGGTCTCGGGCCCCCAGGCGGAGCGGCGGGCGCCGGACCCCCAGGCGGAATGACAGGTCTCGGGCCCCCAGGCGGAGCGGCGGGCGCCGGACCCCCAGGCGGAGCGACAGGTCTCGGGCCCCCAGGCGGAGCGGCGGGCACTGGACCCCCAGGCGGAGCGACAGGTCTCGGGCCCCCAGGCGGAGCGGCGGGCGCCGGACCCCCAGGCGGAGCGACAGGTCTCGGGCCCCCAGGCGGAGCGGCGGGCGCCGGACCCCCAGGCGGAGCGACAGGCACCGAGTCACCAGGCACAACAGTGGGCTCCGAGTCAACTGGCATGACCGCTGGCACTGGGTCAGACATTGGATCGTCTGGCTGGACAGCGGGCATCGGGTCACCAGGCATCAGGTCATTTGGCTCGACAGCGAGCACCGCGTCATCTGACAAGGCAGTGGGCTCCGAGTCAACTGGCATGACCGCGGGCACTGGGTCAGACATTGGATCGTCTGGCTGGACAGCGGGCATCGGGTCACCAGGCATCAGGTCAGTTGGCTCGACAGCGGGCACTGCGTCATCTGGCAAGGCAGTGGGCACCACGTCACCAGGCACTACAGTGGGCTCTGAGTCAATTGGCACGACAGCGGGCACCGGGTCATCAGGTACCGGATTGTCTGGCTCGACAGCGGGTATCGGGTCACCAGGTATGACAGCGGGCACTGGGTCACCAGGCATCAGGTCATTTGGCTCGCCAGCGGGCACCGCGTCATCTGGCAAGGCATTGGGCACCGAGTCACCAGGCACGACAGCGGGCTCTGAGTCAATTGGCACGTCAGCGGGCACCGGATCAGGTACCGGATCGTCTGGATCAACAGCGGGCATCGAGTCAACTGGCCTAATAGGATCATCAGGCTGGATCAGTTCATCAGGCTGGGTAGAGGCATCAGGCTGAATGGAGGCATCAGGCTGAGTAGAGGCATCAGGCTAAGTAGAGGCATCAGGCTGGGTACAGGCCTCAGGCTGGGTACAGGCCTCAGGCTGAAGTGCGGGTGCCGAGGCACCAGGCTGAACCACGGAAGGCAGGTTCTCAGACGGCAGGCTCACCGGTTTGGATACTGGCAGGATGGTATTGGTTGGAAAGAATTTTCGCTTTTTTCTGGTTTTAACTACTGGAGCACTGCAAGTAAATGCAGGTCTGCAAACGAATGGAGCAGCTGGAGACAGAGAAGAGCTGGAGGATGGAACAGAGGAGGGAGCAGTTGCTACAGAGGACTTCTTTACAGGGTTAAAGGCAGGATAGGTGCAGCGAGTGGGAACAGGGTACTGACATGCGGTAGATAGCAGGGCAGGAGGAGCTGTTGGGAATGCAGGAATAGAGCTTTGAGGAAATAGATTAGAAGCAGGACTGGGTTTTTGTAAGCTGACCGAGGCTGGGTGCAACAAATCTGTCCATGTCTGCAGTATGGGTTGAACAAAGTTGAGCTTACACAAAGCCTGTCTGGTCAATGACTGCACTGCGTTTATACAATCTCTTAGTGTCTGTGGTGAACATGCAGAATAACGCTCCAGAAGGTAACCCACATCATCCTCTAATAACCACACCAGGGACTCTACCTGGTCTGCACTAAATGGTGGCAAAAATTCATCCCTGCATTCGGGGGTACCAGATGAAACCAACTCCGCACAAACCTGAATCAATGGCTGCACCTCAGAGAATTCTGTGCCCTGATCTACTAGAACATGAGCGAGCCGTATACATTCTAGCAGTTCATCCCGGGGATACTCCTTCAGAGTCTGAGAAGCATACTCTCTGTCATCAAACACTAGCAGATATAAATACACAACCTCATCCAGATCCATCCTTCCCATCAACAAACCAAGATGGCTTCCCTGTGCAGCCACTTCTGGTCAGGATTGGCCTTGGTGTAATGTCAGGGCTCCCGGGTATGACCAGAGGTTTGTGACTGACGCAGGGAAACGCAGACTTCAGATATGTTATAAACAATATAATTTATTAACACTAACAATACAAACATAAATGCAGTGCAATACTAAAACATAACACAGTGCAAACAAACCAAACCAACCACCCACAGATGACAGTACATACAATGCAAGCGTCGTCAGGCAGGCCGGGTCAATATCAATCGGGCAGGTAGGTACAGGGGGAGCAAGCGGAGAATGGTCGGGGTCACAAGCCAGGTTCAGCAGGTAGCGGGCAGCGTGGTACAGAGGGTCAGGCAGAGGGATGGTCAGGAACGAGCCGGGGTCAGAGCAGGAGAAGTCAGCAGAGGTCCAGATCAGGCAGGGTCAGCAACAAGACAGGAACAGGAACAGGATGCAGGAACAAGATACAGGGCCCAGGAAAAACACACACCAAGGCAGAGTCTGCAGGTCTGGCCATCCCTTAAATACACCAGTATAAGTAGTTTCAGGTGTTTGGCTGGCTGCAAGGTTGAGTCTCTGATTGCTGGGAGCACCCGCTGGCCAGCCCTGGTACTTCAGCCCATAAGGCAGGTGAGTCCCACCATTGCTGGCCAGTCCATTCCTGACAGGTATTCACCATCTCAGACTTAATATACTCAATAATCACACAATATCAGTTGAATGCTTTACGTGACAAGGGATGTGCCTTTTCCTTCCAGTGACCAATGTGAGGACAAGGAAATGGGACTCAGGACGGCAATTACACATGTTGTAAAATTTGATCTCAACAAAGAAAATCTCACAGACCCAGTTGGGCTACCACAAGCTGACTGCCTGGTGTTATGTTGTATTCTAGAAGCCATCAGCAAAGACCTTGAAGATTTTACAAGAAATTTCAGGAGATTCTCAAAGCTTCTAAAACCTGGAGGGCATTTGATGTATTATGGAGTTCTAAATGGCACATTCTATACGGTTGGGGGAGAGAAGTTCCATATGGTAAAGTATAATGAAAGCGACTTGAGAAGTATGCTCAGTGACGAGGGATTTGTTATCACAGATTTGGAGGTTTCCCAAAAGCAGTCTGAGAGTGATCTGATTGATCTTGATTCGGTTGTGTTCTGTACAGCTTATAAAGAACAGAAGTTTTAAACCCCATTCACCCCATTGTGTTAGAAAGTTCACAGCTGGTTTAATGAAAGAACATAAGGTGTTTTAGTACAATTATAATTAGAGATGAGCGAATTATTCAAAAATTCGATTCGGCTGATTCGCCGAATTTGCGGAATAAATTTGATTCGATGCGAATTTATTCGCTGCGAATTTAACTTATAAAAAGGGTTTCTAGGCTTCAGAGAGCCTTAATATTAGTGCAGAACACTGTACCTTTAATTTAAATGCCCTTGGAGTCTGCTGGGGAAGAGAAATAATACTGTCAGTCAGTATGACATGCAGATGAGTGCCGTCGATCTTAGAATCACCGCACACTTCACTCATTTGGGCAGTCACGGGGCCAAAACCAGAGTGTGGAGCCACAGTGTGGCGGTGGAGGCAGCAGCAATGGGAGGCCATACAGCACCCGCGGCAATAGTGGGCAAATCGGACGATTTTTTGCCAATAAAAAAACTGCGCATGAGCAGTGACCTGCAAGAGGAAGACAAAAAGAAGAAAAAGAAGAAGAGGAAGAGGATGAAGAAGAGGATGAAGAGGAAGAAGAGGATGAAAAAGAAGAGGATGAGGAAGAGGAAGAAGAAGAAGAAGAGGATGAGGATGAAGAAGAAGAAGAAGAAGAAGAAGAGGATGAGGATGATGAAGAAGAAGAAGAAGAAGAAGAAGGAGAAGAAGGAGAAGAAGAAGAGGATGAGGATGAAGAAGAAGAAGAAGAGGATGTGGATGAAGAAGAAGAAGAGGATGAGGATGAAGAAGATGAGGATGAAGAAGAGGATGAGGATGAGGATGAAGAAGAAGAGGATGAGGATGAAGAAGAAGAAGAAGAAGAGGATGAAGAAGAAGAAGAAGAGGATGAGGATGAAGAAGAAGAAGAAGAAGAAGAAGAGGATGAGGAAGAAGAAGAAGAGGATGAGGATGAAGAAGAAGAAGAAGAAGAAGAGGATGAGGATGAGGATGAAGAAGAGGGTGAGGATGAAGAAGAAGAAGAGGATGATGGTGAGGAAGAAGAAGAAGAAGAAGAAGAGGATGAGGATGATGAAGAAGAATAAGAAGAAGAAGAGGAGGAGGGTGAGGATGAAGAAGAAGAAGAAGAGGATGAGGATGAAGAAGAAGAAGATGAGGATGAAGAAGAAGAGGATGAGGATGAAGAAGAAGAGAATGAGGATGAAGAAGAGGATGAGGATGAAGAAGAAGAAGAAGAAGAAGAAGAGGAAGAGGATGAAGAAGAAGAAGAAGAAGAAGAAGAGGATGAGGATGAGGATGAAGAAGAAGAAGAGGATGAGGATGAGGAAGAAGAAGAGGATGAGGATGAGGATGAGGATGAAGAAGAAGAAGAGGAGGATGAGGATGAAGAAGAGGATGAGGATGAAGAAGAAGAAGAGGATGATGGTGAGAAAGAAGAAGAAGAAGAGGATGATGATGAAGAAGAAGAAGAAGAAGAAGAAGAGGAGGAGGAGGAGGATGAGGATGATGAAGAAGAAGAAGAGGATGAGGATGAAGAAGAAGAAGATGAGGATGAAGAAGAAGAGGATGAGGATGAAGAAGAAGAGAATGAGGATGAAGAAGAGGATGAGGATGAAGAAGAAGAAGAAGAGGATGAAGAAGAAGAAGAAGAAGAAGAAGAAGAAGAAGAGGATGAGGATGAAGAAGAAGAAGAAGAAGAAGAAGATGAGGATGAGAAAGAAGAAGAAGAAGAAGAAGAGGATGAGGATGAAGAAGAAGAAGAAGAAGAGGATGAGGATGAAGAAGAGGATGAGGATGAAGAAGAAGAAGAGGATGATGGTGAGGAGGAAGAAGAAGAAGAGGAGGATGAGGATGAAGAAGAGGAAGAAGAGGATGAGGATGAAGAAGAAGAAGAGGATGAGGTCGAAGAAGAGGATGAGGATGAAGAAGAAGAGAATGAGGATGAAGAAGAGGATGAGGATGAAGAAGAAGAAGAAGAAGAAGAAGAAGAAGAAGAAGAGGAAGAGGATGAGGATGAAGAAGAAGAAGAAGAGGATGAGGATGAAGAAGAAGAAGAAGAAGAGGATGAGGATGAGGATGAAGAAGAAGAAGAAGAAGAAGTAGGATGAAAATAAGAAGAATTCCAGTCCAGCAAAAAGTGTATCTGCAGAGAGCTCCACTATTTCTGACAGTTCTCTGACAGTTCCTTCACATTTACAGCGGTTGAAACATTGTATCTATTTGTTTCCGAATAAAAACATCTGTATCCTAAATGGAAACAAATAGATACAATGTTTCAACCGCTGTAAATGTGAAGGAACTGTCAGAGAACTGTCAGAAATAGCGGAGCTCTCTGCAGGGACACTTTTTGCCGGCTGTAGAAGGGATGAAAATCGGCCGATCGGGGAAAATTCGATTCGTGCATCCAAAGTTTGCTAATATTTGGATTCGGCGCGAATCGAAGTTTTCCTAATATTCGAAACGAATTCCACTTCGCCAGGTTCGATTCGCTCATCTCTAATTATAATGTGTAACATTAAAATGTAATGCAAGGCAAACAGCAGGTTGTGTGAGTTTTCCATGAATTTTCTTCCTGGGACATGTACCATGTGACTTTTAATTTAAAATCACTAATTTAAATGCATTTTGTGTTTTCAGTGCTTTTTCACCGTTTCCATGTTGACCATAAGGTAATACACATTTTTACCAAAAACATTTGTCAAAATCAAAATGCACTTCTCTCTAACGCAGCACATTGGTGTCAAGAGCTTCATAGATGATTACTTCAACTAGTTTTCATCTGCTTTTATTACGCTGTGATCCTGGGTTGTAGGGCATATAAAAAGATTGCATTAATGGGTCCTTAAGTAGGAAACAGAACTCAGAAACATATTTCAGAATGTCACCTATGTACTGGTTAAATACCTCAAATGTTGGGACAGTCCTCTGCACATAGAGATCGCCAACCACAAATCTGCTTCCAAAACCTGAACACCAAACATTTCACACTGACTTTAACAAGCTGTGGCCATTTAGCTATGCAGACTGTCAACGATAATGTCTTAGTATCTTTGATTGATTTGTAAGCTAATAAAAGACTAGAAATCTAAATATTCTGATTCCAGAGTTTTTATTTGTGGTGTTTCTTTACCTTTACTTCCCCATTACTTAACAATTTATTAACACTCAGTAACCCTGATTCATTTTCATTATGCCCTTCTTCCCTTCTTGGCTCCTCTATTTTCAAAATTGATTTTCTTTTTACTGTTCATATATAACCATTTTATTTTTGTTCATTTTGCCAAGTCATTTTTGTAGTTTTACCTCACCCAAATACCTAAATAATTAGGTAATTAACAAAATTACAAAAAATAAATAAAAATGTAAGCCCCCTTTATTCTTACCGGAGCCTGATCCAATCCAGCAATGTGCATGAGAGCAGAAGTTCTGGCTGCTGCCTCTCTCCTCCCTGGGCAGAGTGATAGCAGTGGGAGCCATTGGCTCCCTCTGCTGTTAATCAAATGCTGTGCCGAGTGAGTGGGGGGTGAGTCCGAGCCTCCCGCTCTTTGTCAATAGACGCAGATAGGGTGGCTTGGTAGCTGGCCCACACAGGTGCCCCCATGGAAAGCAGCTTTCCATGGAGGCATCTGCCGAAGAGAAGGGGCCAGGGGTGTCAATGGTGGACCCCAGAAGAGGAGGATAGGAGCTGCTTTGTGCAAAACCACTGCACAGAGCAGGTGAGTATAACATGTTTATTATTTAAATGTTTAAAAAATGAAGCTTTAATGTCACTTTAAAGGGTTCAGAGCTGCAAAGACATGTACCGTGGAGAGAAGGAGAGGTGTAAAGAAAGCAGTGATTGGCTCATCTTAACTACGTTGAAATGATGAAAACCCTTTAAACTATTTGAAGCTGAAGTCATTTGCCCCAGCACTGGTTTACAATCAGTTTTTTTCAGATTATGTCAACTAGAAAAGTTTTGGCGTTTCATGTTATACATTTTCCTACACCTCAGAAATGGGGGCATAGACTGGCCCCCCGAAAAACACATTGGCTTTAAAATAAAACAGTTTGGACTTGAAATCTTGTAGCATGGGACATTTATCCACCTTTGATCCTTAGATGGGAACAATTGCTAATGGAGAAAGTACTCTGTTAGCGGAGGAAATAACTGGAGGTGATCAATAAAAAAACAAGAGGAGAACAAGCAGTGCCTAATCCAGAAGAAGGGGACCTGCACAAAAATACCTGCAACCGTTCCACCCGCACAGAGCAATGTGGAACCCGTGGGAGGGGGGCCATTAATTCTAATGGCACGCCGCCCGCACTGGAATTTGCAATTGTATTGGGATCCTCAGTTCCCATGCGGGCTATGGTTTCCACAGAAGTGCAGGGACTTTTTCCCTGCGTGTCCCGGGGCACGGGAGTCCATTCTTATGAATGGGCTCTTGTGCCCACGCAAAACGCAACGCGCGCGACTGAAGATATGTGAATCGGGGTAAAGGGCTTCCCTAAAATGCAACATGTGGTGTCACGATTGCGGCGTCAGACTCCAGACCTTCTCACCAAAACATGTGACCGAAGGGCTAGCCGACCTAAAACCGCGATGTGACGTGCGAAACAAAGCCACACCCAGCTGCACAACAATTTTCCAGCTAATGGATACCGATCGATGTGCCAGCAGCCTGAATCGATTGTTACTGGGCCAGGTTAATTATGCAATTAACCCCTTCACACTGCCACCACCTCCTTTTTGATCAGAGAAAGAGGAAACTCGCGTTCAGCTATACCACTATAATGGTTGATATAGTCGACTGCATAACCCGGTCATTGACACAGGCCGGTTATACAGAGAGTTAAACCAACAGTAGCATCTCTTTAAAGGCAGGGATTCGTAAATTGCAATTAAGAGCTATAGAAACAGTTCAACACTTTCAGAAAAAAGATTTATTACTAAAAGGTTCAAACAGGTGCAGTAAAAATATTTACAGAGAAGATGTAACTAAGATATATATATATATATATATATATATATATATATATATAAAACAGCACAGCAAAGAGATAACAGGGAGAAGTTAAAGGGTTAAGTTACTTGCCATTAAGCCTTGAATGGAAGCAGATCACGTTTCAGAGCGAAAGGCACAGGTCTCCCCAGGTAGTATATTGATGTTAAGAATGGGAGACTTCTTTAACTTAAACTTCCTTAGGCTTGGCAGCCTGTTTTAAAGTTTCCCAGCAGGGGGTGGTTCTGAAGTAAAAGACCAATCCCCTGTTTAGGGAGGGATCGTCAGGCGGAACCCTAAACTGGAACCAACATCTTTCCTAATTCATATTCTGGTCTATAACGTTCCATCTGCACAAGTGACAGTCCTCCTGCGGGTATATTATTATGCAGACAGGTCTGAGGATTATTTAGATATGAATTATGAAATTATACATTGCACGGTTCATGAGTTCTATGTTTCGGCTCCCCTGATGGTCCGAGATAAGCGAGTGACCCGTAAAACTGTTCGCCTGCTCATTGGCCATCCAACGACGTGTCCGGTTTTTATGTAAGTCTTTCATATTCCAAGATATGAGACATAGGGGAGAAATTGATTTGAGAAGTGTTCATCTAATTCTGTTACCTACGCTGAGCTAGGTTTATTAGCTCAGAGGCCCTTCAACTCCTGGGAAGGCTGGTTACCTTGTTACGAGAAATTACACAGGTACTTTGGCCAGGGAGACTCCAGCTCTCTCAGGAAAACTGGTCATATCTCTGCTTAGCTGAGAAAGGATACAGCTTTCACAGACAGCTCAGCACCTAGCTATAGATGCACCCTATGATTACCAAGCATCTCCGACTGGAAGGAGGACTGTTTTGTTTACTAACAGTTCTCCTCCCTGTCAGCTCAGGCACACTGCTTTGGATGGCTGTGCACAGTACAGCCATCCAAAGCAGAATGCTTACAGTGAAGCACACTGACACGGCCCCCTAGTAGAACACTCCCTGCACACAGTTAACCCTTTTATCGCCTCTCATGTTAACCCCTTCCTGGATGTCATGGCACCAAGTGTGGATTTTTTTTTTGACAAAATTTCTTTTTTTTTTTTTTTTTTTTATACTAGACATGTTTAATAGCAAAAAGTCAAAAATATTGTTTTTTTCCTAAAAACTGTTTTTTTTTATAGTGCAAAAAATAAAAAACGCACAGGTGATCAAATACCACCGAAAAAAAGCTCAATTTGTGGAAAAAAAAGGAGGACATAAATTTAATTTGAGTGCAGCATTGCATGACCGTGCAATCACCAGTTAAAGTATTGCAGCGCCGTAATGCAAAAAATGGCCTGGTCAGGAAGGGTGGTAAATCCTCAGGAGGGCAAGTGGTTAAGGTGACAGAGTTACCCGTGTTTCTATGAGTACCAGGGTATGTTCCCAACAATCATTACAACTGTAGGTGCTGTTTGGATGATGGTGAAATGTCTTAAACTTTACAGAATAGTTCCAATTGAAAGTGACCGACTACCACTAGCTTTACCGGAGTGGACATGATTTGAATGATGGTTTAGGTAGCACCTTGCACTGATTAGTTGTTTGTTATTGAAAGAGATAGTACAGAGGTTGTATTTCAGACTGTAATGTACGTTACCATCTTCATAGAATTTCTAAACCATTCTCTATCCAAATGTAGCGCTACGCCCATATTAACCGCTGGTTAGGATGAGAGGTGCTTTGCCTCAACCTCAAGAACTTCATCCCCTCTGACACACTAGGTTGAGTGTACAAAGCAATAGCACAGAAAATCTGTGGAAGTAATATTTAGTACCTAGTAGTAATACTATATCAAAGAAAACAGGCACCGAATAGTTAGTAAAGGTAAACTGGTTATATTGTCACCTGATATGGTTGTTTCTAAGCATAGAAATGGAATAACAATGATAATAAATAACACAATTTAGCAAACAGGGTGATTAGTAATAAAGATTAGGTATAAGATGACACTTGCGGGAGATCTACTAAAACTGGAGAGTGCAAAATGTGGTGCAGCTCTGCATCTCCTAAACTGTGAGCTCGAAAGGGCAGGGCCCTCTAACCCTTGTGTATCATGTATTGTTTTGCTACTGTATTGTCTCATGTCTTGTCCCACATTCTAATGTACAGCACTGAGCAAACCCTTTGGCGCTATATAAATACTCTATAATAATAAAAGGAACTATTCAGTTTCCAGGTTTTATTTTCAAAGCTTAACTGAACAAGCAAAAGTTAGAAGCTGATTGGCTACCATGCACAGTTGCACCAAATTCTGAGTACTCCAGGTTTAGTAACTCAAATCAGCATAAACAGTAGAAATGTCACCTAAATTTCACGGGTGAGCAGCAATAAATGTTGTTTTACTGAACACAGGAACTAATGGCGACTATGCTAGGCCTGGACCGACTGGATGCGCACTGTCCATAGGAATGAAGGAAATGGGAGATGAGAACAAAGGGGTCTTTCAGATTGGTTTTACTGGAGGGGCATGATGATGGTCTTCTGACAGCTATCATTGGGGCCCTTTAAGAAGCGTTGGTGCACTTAAAGACAGTTTTAGTAAACCAGCATGCAGTTTTGGGGTGGTAAAGATGCAGTAAAAGTGCGGTATAGGTGTGGTACAGGTGCAGTTTAGGTGCAGTATACTTAATAACCTATCTCCAGTAACTCAGTCCTTGTTATCAGTGTGAACAATGGGCAGTACCATCTCACCAGTCCCTGTGGTGTGACTGTAGAAAGGAGGTCCCCTCAGTCTCTCCAAAGAATGATTCTGGTGATCATTGGTGAGAAGTAGAGGGTGAGAGGATGCTCCCTGCAGCAACAGTGCAGATGTGATCTCTGTGGTCTATGCTGCACTGCCATGGTATCTATGCCCTCAGGTCTCAGGCTTTATCTCCTCTGGTCTGGCCTTTCAGCTGTGTGTTCAGTACTCTGCAGATGTGCTGTCATCGGTTCCCTCCTCCCATGGTCAGCACAGTGTGTACACTGCACATTCTTGGCCAATTGCGTGCTTTCCTGCAGCTAGAAGGTAGTTGCGCATGCAGGGTGTGTTTTTTTATGTCAGCTGTAATGGGATAAAGAGTAGGCATGTTGGATTGTGGAGTGAGAGCAGCCGCTCTCAGAGCCAACATGAAGATACCAATAACTGATCTGGAGCGTGCCTGCAATGAGGGGCCCCCTGTCCCCGCTGCTGCGCCAGGGGTGGCTGCAACTCCTGCCCACCCCATGTCCCGACTCCACTTGTAATGCAGTAATTTCTAAGAAAGGATAAACCCTTTTGTACTCCCAAAAGTAATAAAGAAAACTTTGGAATTAAATATACTTTAAATTGTTTACTTTGTTGGCTGATCACAAGGCAGTCACCTGAATCTCTACTATCAAAGAATGCTGACTTGAGTCACAATGTACTAATATTGGGTGACATGCTAATGAAGTCATATTAATATTTAAGAAGTTGAATTCTTCCCATGCATCAGAAGATAGAAGGAACACTGGAAGATTGCTGTAGTGGAGACAACAATAATACAAGATGGAACCCGGCTCTCATAAACTCTACCATGTACACGGCCTTCACTCCAGGACTCTGCTAGATACATACTGCTCCAGTAAACCAGAAATGCCCTTTGCTCATGAGGCTTTGAGTTATCCTGCAAATAAATTTCACAATGCATTTTCCACAGGTGGGTAAAGCTCTTTTTTGAATAATAAATTCTTTGTGCAGGAAGTATATATTGGGAGATATGAAGCATGGACTATTGATTTGCAGAATGGTCTTGTGCAAGTAAAGAAATGACTGAAAATAGAAGATGGAAGAATCATATATTTACACAAACCAGCTAGAGACAAAGTAGAGTTGCTTCTGATCCACTTTAGGAAAACCTGTAGATACTTTAACTTAGTGTTGGAGTAAAAGAATATGCATAGGGGGTGAAGAGCCAGGATTTTAGAGATCTCGTTGATAAAATGCTGGAGATATAGAAGTAATCCATAGGGGGTTTAACTTTCCGGCACCTACCAATAACTGAAACATCAGGTTAGCTGTTCTGAATTCAAATGCACTTCAGAGACACCATCCATACCACAGCTCTCTTTGAAGTTTTTTTTTATTTGTTTGCTGCAGGTGACATTAAAGGAGACGTGTTGATTGACATGAGCATTGGACCCATCATTCACCATCTCTATTCAGCACAAAAATATTTCAGAGATATCATCCTTCTCAAACCTTCTGACCACTGTATTGTAGAAGTGAAAAAATGGATGAACAGCCGAACCGGAGCATTTGATTGGTCGCACACCTGTACACTTGTGACAGAAACGGAAGGACAGAGGTGAAGTATCTGTCAGTTTTCTGTCTGAGTCAGGCTGAATGCATTGTGTGATGATCTAGTAGTATTGCGAGGAGGACCAGACATTATTTTTAAAACATTTGTATTATTTTAGTAGTTTCAGCTGTTAGAAGACTTGTAAATCAGGTGATAATATGAGGGAAAAAATGATGTTCATAATGCTCTAATACTTCACTAACCTCAAATGTAATAATGATAGAGGGATCTTTTTGGGTATGCAGCATGTGATACCCAGCAAAAGAGGTGGAGGAGAGGAGAGGGAGAGAATGGGAAAGAAGTGGAGTTGAAAGAGCAGGTAGAGAGGGGAACAGAGAATGGGGGAAGAAAGGAGAGAAAGAGAGGAGAAGAGAACTGAAAGGAGAGGAAAAACAAGTGTAGGGGTAGAGGGGGCGTAGGGGTGATTTCTGAATGCAATGGGCTCCTGTACAAGATCATCAACTGGACCCTCGTGAGTCCGGAATAAGGGAGAACCATGCCACACTCCACCCACCTACACATGTACATTAAAAAAACCATTCTGTTTAACAAAGCAGTAGGCACAGAGCACCATGCCAAATTGTGGGTGTGGCCAGATTGCTCTAACAGCGGAAAGGTATTAAAGGGCATGGCTAAATAAAACCTGAGTCTAACAGATACAATACTTGGTATAATATTTTTTTTTAAATGAAGCTCGTCCATTACATATGCTTTTCAGTCTACCATAATCGCTTGCAGACTGTGCACTGTAGTTTTACTGCTACAGTGCGGGCCGGCTGTGCAGAATCACACACACACACAGACAGACACACGTAAATACATACAGTACATGTGTATGTAAGTAATAGTTTATTTCCGGGTAGGGGGTGCACACACGTTTGCTAGCCAACCCGGCTGCGCTGTCACTGGCTCCAGCACATGCTGATCAGCACAGGCGGGTCCCAGCCATGGATCATTGGCCAGGACCCACCGATCGGTGGAGCAGATGACAGGAGAGAGAGATCTGTGTTGGTAAACACAGATCTCTCTACTGACAGCGGGGATGTTTTATGCCAGGGAATAAAAACTGTCACATCCCTTAGTAAAATCGAGACACAGTAAACTCATGAACACTTGCTAGGCACACAGTTAACCCTTTGATTGCCCCAGATGGTAACCCTTTCCTGCCCAGTGTCATTAGTACAGTGACAGTGAATATTTATTAGCACTGATCATTGTATTAGTGTCACTGGTGATGTCAGTGGCAGTTAGTCAGTTCCCACTCAGTGTCAGCTAGTGTCAGATTGCCTACCGCACTATCACAGTCCCACTATAAGTCATTGATCGCCACCATTATTAGTATAACAACAAAAAACAAATAAAGAAAATCTCTAGTATATATACCGTCATTTGTAGACCCTATAACTTTAACACAAATCAACTCATATACACATATTCAGATTTTTTTTTACCAAAGACATTTTGTAGCAGAATACATTTTGGTCTAAATTTATAGCAAAATGTAAAAAACATTTTTTTTTTCAAAATCTTTAGTCTTTTTTAATTTTATATATTAAAAAAATAATAAATCACAATAGTAATTAAATATCTCCAAAAGAAAGCTCTATTTGTGTGGAAAAAAAAATTATATAAATGTCATTTGTGTACAGTATTGCATGACCGCTCAATTGTCATTTAAAGTAGCGCAGTTCCGAATAGCAAAAAATGGCTTGGTCATGAAGAGAATATAATCTTCCAGCAGTCAGGGGGTTACAGAAGAACTTCATAAAATAGTCAGTAGCTACTTAGCAACAAGCAACAGTTAAAACAAAAATATTCTGGTTAGAGGTATTGGTGGTCAGTGGCTGGCTGTAAAAATACCCCCCCAACATTGGTGGTTAATATCTGGTTGGAACAATAACCCCATACACACACACACACACACACAAGCACACACATTGGAGGTCATGAGCTGGCAATAAAAACACCTCCCCCATTGATGGGTAGTGGCTGGCTGGAATAATAACCCCCCCCCCAGCATTGGTGGTTTGTGTTTGGCTGGAGCAAACCCCTTTCAGCATTAGCAGTCAGTGGCTGGCTGGAACTAGAAGCATCCCCTCCCTTCCCAGCATTGGTGACTAATAGCTGGCTGGAATATTTCTGTCCTCCACTCAGCATTGGTGGTTAGTGGATAACTGTAAGCGCTTCATCTCTATGGTAAATAGATGGAGTTGACACTCCTCTCCCACTGATACCTGGAAGGCTCTTCCACAGCTCAGAAATGTTAGCGGCATTCACCAGCTCAGACTTAATATGCTCAATGATCACACAATATCAGTTGAATGCTTTACATGACAAGGGATGTGCCTTTTCCTTCCAGTGACCAATGTGAGGACAAGGAAATTGGACTCAGGACGGCAATTGCACATGTTGTAAAATTCGATCTCAACAAAGAAAATCTCACAGACCCAGTTGGGCTACCACAAGCTGACTGCCTGGTGTTCTTTAGTTTTCTGGAAGCCATCAGTAAAGACCTTGAAGATTTTACAAGAAATTTCAGGAGATTCTCAAAGCTTCTAAAACCTGGAGGGCATGTGATGTATTATGGAGTTCTAAATGGCACATTCTATACGGTTGGGGGAGAGAAGTTCCATTTTGTAAAGAGTAATGAAAGCTACTTGAGAAGTATGCTCAGTGACGAGGGATTTGTTATCACCCATTTGGAGGTTTCCCAAAGGAAGGCTGAGACTGATCTTGTTGATTTTGATTCGGTTGTGTTCTGTACAGCTTATAAAGAAAAGAAGTTTTAAACCCCATTCACCCCATTGTGTTAGAAAGTTCACAGCTGTTTTAATGAAAGAACATAAGATGTTTTAGTACAATTATAATGTGTAACATTAAAATGTAATGCAAGGCAAACAGCAGGTTGTGTGAGTTTTGAGTGAGTTTTCCATTAATTTTCTTCCTGGGACATGTACCATGTGACTTTTAATTAAAAAAAATCACTAATTTAAATGCATTTTGTGTTTTCAGTGCTTTTTCAGTGTGTTTCCATGTGTTGCTATTGACCATAAGGTAATACACATTTTTACCAAAAAAATTTGTCAAAATCAAAATGCACTTCTTTCTAACGCAGCACATTGGTGTCAAGAGCTTCATAGATGATTACTTCAACTAGTTTTCATCTGCTTTTATTACGCTGTGATCCTGGGTTGTAGGGCATATAAAAAGATTGCATTAATGGGTCCTTAGATAGGAAACAGAACTTAGAAACATATTTCAGAATGTCACCTATGTACTGGTTAAATACCTCAAATGTTGGGACAGTCCTCTGCACATAGAGATCGCCAACCACAAATCTGCTTCCAGAACCTGAACACCAAACATTTCACACTGACATAAACAAGCTGTGGCCATTGTTAGCTATGCAGACTGTCAACGATAATGTCTTAGTATCTTTGATTGATTTGTAAGCTAATAAAAGAATAAAAATCTAAATATTCTGATTCCAGAACATTTATTTGTGGTGTTTCTTTACCTTTACTTACCCATTACTTAACAATTTATTAACACTCAGTAACCCTGATTCATTTTCATTATGCCCTTCTTCCCTTCTTGGCTTCTCTATTTTCAAAATTGATTTTCTTTTTACTGTTCATATGTAACCATTTTATTTTTGTTCATTTTGTTAAGTCATTTTTGTAGTTTTACCTCACCCAAATACCTAAATAATTAGGTAATTATCAAAATAAAAAAAAATAATGTAAGCCCCCCTTATTCTTACCTGAGCCTGATCCAATCCAGCAATGTGCATGAGAGCAGAAATTCTGGCTGCTGCCTCTCTCCTACCTGGGCAGAGTGATAGCAGCAGGAGCCATTGGCTCCCTCTGTTGTCAATCAAATGCTGTGCCGAGGGAATGGGGGGCGAGTCCGAGCCTCCTACTCTGTGTGAATAGACGCAGATAGGGTGGCTCGGTAGCTGGCCCACACAGGTGCCCCCATGAAATGCAGCTTTCCATGGAGGCATCTGCCAAAGAGAAGGGGCCAGGGGTGTCGGTGGTGGACCCCAGAAGAGGAGAATCGGGGCTGTTTTGTGCAAAACCACTGCACAGAGCAGGTGAGTATAACATGTTTGTTATTTTCATTTTTTAAAAAAAAAATAGGTTTTAATGTCACTTTAAAGGGTACAGAGTTGCAAAGACATGTACCATGGAGGGAAGGAGAGGTGTAAAGAAAGCAGTGATTGGCTCATCTTGACTATGTTGAAATGATGAAATCCTTTAAACTATTTGAAGCTGAAGTCATTTGCCCCAGCACTGGTTTACAATCAGTTTCTTTCAGATTATGTCAACTAGAAAGGTTTTGGCTTTTCATGTTATACATTTCCCTACACCCCAGTAATGGGGGCATAGACTGACCCCCTGAAAAACACATTGGCTTTAAAATAAAACAGTTTGGACTTGAAATCTTGTGGCATGGGACATTTATCTACCTTTGATCCTTAGATGGGAACAATTGCTAATGGAAAAAGTACTCTGTTAGTGCAGAAATTATCTGGCGGTGATCAGGTAAGAGCTGATGAGAAGAACTGAGGAAAATGGTAAAATAGTATGAAACGATCTTGTGTAAGGAGTAACAAGATAAAAAAGAGGAGAACATGCAGTGCCTAATGCGGAAGAAGGGGACCCGCACAAAAATACCTGCAACAGCACCACCCACTCAGAGCAATGTGGAACCCGTGGAAGGGGGGGTCATTAATTCTAATGGAATGCCGCCCGCACTGGAAATCGCAACCGTACTGGGAACCTCGGTTCCCATGCGGACTGCGGTTTCCAAAGAAGTGCAGGGATTTCTTCCCTTTCGTTTCCCGGGGTACAGGAGGCCAATCAAATGTGAACCAGGGGTAAAGGGCTTCCCTAAAATGTAACATGTGGGAATGGACAAAAAAGCACACGTTCTTTGACACACTTCATATGTGTGCAAGCCCTCAATGAAGCCAAAAGTGTACATGAGCTTCTGCCATGCATAGGGCTCCTTATTGAGATGCACAGGTTGCCCTTCTGGCAAAGTGGAGAACAAAAAGTGCAACGCAGGACTACATCTATGAGAACGGAGCCCCATATAACAAATTAGGAACCCCAGATTTAGCAAAGGACAGCAAAGCATACAAACCTGATCAGGGATGAGTTGTAGTAAATGCACTCTATCTACATAGAGATCAGAGGGGACCCCCATGTATGATCACGTGGTACACAGTACATAGGCGGGTGCACACAATCAGAGCTTACACTGGGGTGACCCTCATTAATACACATTATTACACAGTGGTGACCCCCAATACCCAAAGTTACAGTCAGATGGCACTGGGCTCAAGACTCAGACATATACACAGATCAGAGAGGACCACCAGCTCACACTTACCCCAAGGTAGTGGATAGGCATCAGCCAGTGAACACCAGCAAGGGGAGGGAGTGTAGTCTCCTACAACTCAGTGGCTCATACATACATACAAGGTCTGCTTTCCTCTGGTCCTCATGGAGCTCCAGACAGCACCAGGCTCAGGATGAGAGGCTGATTCCCTGGGAACTAGTTTTCTCCACCTACTACCATACCCCTCTGGTGATCTTCACCTCTGCCTTCTCTGCCCTCATTGAAGTGGAGAGCAGCCCAAGCATCCCTTTAGATGGGACTCTTCCTTGGGACTGCTAATTGGCTCTGAAGAGGCATTTTACCACCCCCACCATCTAGGCCGCCCTAAGGCAAAGTGCACTTTGTATACCCATTGGCTGAGGACAGCGGAAGGCTGCAGACAGCAGCGCCCAATGCTGCCTCCTTAGCCAATGAGTATCTAAAGATTCCTCATAGGTCCCTCCCTGCTGACACACTCGGGATCCCCCAAGTCCTTGGGGCATGTATTTGAAGCAACAGGTAGGAGACATGTTGCAGCTGTGACAGGACACAGACTGTTCGGCTCTCACAGCGGTTAGTCCCACAGCTACTGTAGCCTAGCTGCTGCTGCATTAATGAATGCTCTGGGGGGGGGGGGTTGAACCCCCCTGACCCTCCCCTTCTCTACGCCGCTGCTTTAGGGCCTACCCTGATAGATGTGAAGGAGACCAATCTATGTCAAACCAAAACAACCCTATCAAAACTGAGGTGGTAACTTTTAAAACCATGTGTCATCCACATATAATGTTGTTTACTTTTTCTACCACAAATATTGGACTTCAATTCATTCATTCACTCCAACGATGAACCCCAGACACAGTAGCACCATAGTAATTATATAATGTGAGTTAGAACAGTGTTGCTCACAATCTTTCACTGCTGTCATGTTCTTTGACAAACAGCGTCTGGCTTGACACATTTTATTGTGATTGGATTAACCACTTTCCCACCGCCCTATAGCAGATATACTGCTACAGGGTGGCAGGGGTGTGCAAAATCACGTATATATATGTGATTTTTGCATTTTCAGGTAGGGGGCCCGCGCAAGCGGTACGCATACACTACCCGCCCCGTCATTCATGGCTGTGACTTTCAATCACCGGGTCCCAGCTGGTGATTACCCACCGGCGCGTGGTGATTACCGAGCATCTCCAACAGGGAGGAGGACTATTTTGTTGCACACTGACACGGCCCCCTAGTAAAACACTCCCTGCACACAGTTAACCCTTTGATCGCCCCTCATGTTAATCCCTTCCTGCCCAGTGCCATTAGTACAGTATCAGTGCTTCTTTTTAGCACTGATCACTGTATTGGTGTCACTGGGGATGTCATGACACCAAGTGTGTATTTTTATTAGCAAAGACATGTAGCAGAATACATTGGTCTAAATTTATGACGAAATTTGATTTTAAAATTTTTGTACTGGACATTAATAGAAAAAAGTCAAAAATATTGTTTTTTTCTCAAAATTGTTGGTCCTTTTTTTTTTATAGCGCAAAAATAAAAATCACACAGGCGATCAAATACCGCTGAAAGAAAGCTCAGTTTGTGGAAAAAAACTATGTAAATTCCATTTGAGTGCAGCGTTGCATGATTTTGCAATCGTCAGTTAAAGTAATGCAGCGCCGTAACGCAAGAAATGGCCTGGTCAGGAAGGGGGGTAAATCCTCAAGAGGGCAAGTGGTTAAGGTGACAGAGTTACCCGTGTTTCTATGAGTACCAGGGTATGTTCCCAACATTCATTACAACTGTAGGTGCTGTTTGGATGATGGTGAAATGTCTTAAACGTTACAGAATAGATACAATTGAAAGTGACCAACTACCACTAGCTTTACCAGAGTGGACATGAATTGACTGATGGTTTAGGTAGCACCTTGCACTGCTTAGTTGTTTCTTATTGAAAGAGATAGTACAGAGGTTGTACTTTCGGACTGTAATGTATGTTACCATCTTCATAGAATTTCTAAACTTTTCTCTATCCAAATGTAGCGCTACCCCCATAGTAATTGCTGGTTAGGATGAGAAGTTCTTTGCCTCAACCTCCTTAAGAACTTCGTCCCCTCTGACACACTAGGTTGAGTGTACAAAGCAATATCACAGAAAATCTGTGGAAGTAATATTTAGTACCTAGTAGTAATACTATTTCAAAGAAAACAGGCACCGAATAGTTAGTAAAAGCAAACAAATTATATTGTCACCTGATATGGTTGGTAACAAAGCATAGAAATGGAATAACAATGATAATAAATAACACAATTTAGCAAACATGGTGATTAGTAATAAAGATTAGGCATAAGATGACACTTGCGAGAGATCTACTAAAACTGGAGAGTGCAAAATGTGGTGCAGCTCTGCATAGGAACCATTTAGTTTCCAGGTTTTATTTTCAAAGCTTAACTGAACAAGCAAAAGTTAGAAGCTGATTGGCTACCATGCACAGTTGCACCAAATTCTGAGTACTCCAGGTTTAGTAACTCAAATCAGCATAAACAGTAGAAATGTCACCTAAATTTCACTGGTGAGCAGCAATAAATGTTGATTTACTGAACACAGGAACTAATGGCGACTATGCTAGGCCTGGACTGACTGGATGCGCACTGTCCATAGGAATGAAGGAAATGGGAGATGAGAACAAAGGGGACTTTCAGATTGGTTTTACTGGAGGGGCATGATGATGGTCTTCTGACAGCTATCATTGGGGCCCTTTAAGAAGCGTTGGTGCACTTAAAGACAGTTTTAGTAAACCAGCACGCAGTTTTGGGGTGATAAAGATGCAGTAAAGGTGCGGTATAGATGTGGCACAGGTGCAGTTTATGTGCAGTATACTTAATAACCTGTCTCCAATAATTCAGTCCTTACTGTCAGTGTGAACAATGGACAGTACCATCTCACCAGTCCCTGTGGTGCGACTGTAGGAAGGAGGTCCCCTCAGTCTCTCCACAGAATGATTCTGGTGATCATTGGTGAGAAGTAGAGGGTAAGAGGATGCTCCCTGCAGCAACGGTGCAGATGCGATCTTTATGGTCTATGCTGCGCTGCCATGGTGTCTATGCCTTCAGGTCTCAGGCTTGATCTCCTCTGGTCTGGCCTTTCAGCTGTGTGTTCAGTACTCTGCAGATGTGCTGTCATCGGTTCCCTCGGCACACAGAGGAGGAAATTCCTACAGCAGTCTATTAAAAACTATTCCACCACTCCCCCTCTGCCTCAGTGTTCTATGGGAACTGTAGTGTAAAGGGTCTATGAAGTCCCATTCTTTGGCTGCTGACTTCAGTTCCCATGATCCTCAGTGTTCTGCACAGAATTCCATGTGCTTTCCTGGCTATGGCTCGTGGCAACCCAGCGACAGCGGAATTATAACCGCCCAGTGGACTAGAGGCACTGCATCACCTGTGGCAGCTGGATAGATGGTGAAAACAGCTGATGCGATGTCTGCAGGGCCTTGTGTCATTGATGGCATCTTGGTAAGTGGTAGCACAAGCCAGTGCATAAGGTTCACAAGAGGGCCAATCCCCCACTGATGGACACTGATGACAGAACCTTGCGGGAACACAGAGTGGTGCGCCAGGAGATCACTGTCATCAAACCTGGTAGGAGCCCTGAGCGGTGCACTGGTACTGTGAGGTTGGTAGCTGACTGTGAAGAAGGTGGCCCAGTCCCTTCCTCTCTCCTCTCCTCCATACTGGTGCAATCCCCCTGATGAAGCCCGGCAACTATAACCCCGCCCTTCCTGTTGCTTAATAGTAGTTCGGGGGGGGGGGGGCAGCGTACTCATCATTCCCATCTTGTGGCAGAATAAAGGAACTTAATACTTTACATTACAGTCAATGAATGTCCTGCAGAACTTCAGTAACAGAGGACCTGGTTATACTTGTAATCAGTACTGGGACAGGTTCATCCAGCACCCAGGGAAGAATGAGGAATGGTGTTCCTATCCCACTGCTAATGCATGAGGTACAATGGGTGTACCACACTGCACCTGTTCTTTGACCCTTTTCTCCAGCTGCCCATGGTCAGCACAGTGTGTGCACTGCATATTCATGGCCAACTGCGTGCTTTCCTGCAGCTAGAAGGTAGTTGTGCATGCAGGGTGTGTTTTTTTATGTCAGTTGTGAGCAGATGGGATAAAGAGTGGGCATGTTGGAGTGCGGTGTGAGAGCAGCTCTCAGAGCCAACATGAAGTTGCCAATCACTGATCTGCTGCTGCGCCAGGGGTGGTTGCAGCTCCTGCCCATCCCTTCTCCCAATCCTGCTCGTAATGCAGTAATTTCTAAGACAGGACCAGGGGTGAACTGACAACTCATGGGATCCCCGGGCAATAGGGGATCATGGGGCTTCTGTGTCCTTGCCCAAACTCAACAAAGCCTACGAAAAAGGTACCATGGGCATCTCATGGGGCCCCCTACTGACTCCGGGCCCTCGGGCAGTGCCCGAGTTTCCAAATGGTCAGTCCGCCCCTGAACAGGACCAACCCTTTTGTACTCCCAAAAGTAATAAAGCTAACTTTGGCATTTAATATACTTTACATTGTTTACTTTGTTGGCTGATCACAAGGCAGTCACCTGAATCTCTACTATCAAAGCATGCTGACTTGAGTCACAATGTACTAATATTGGTGACAAGCTAATGAAGTCATATTAATATTGAAGAAGTTGAATTCTTCCCATGCATCAGAAGATAGAAGGAACACTGGAAGATTGCTGTAGTGGAGACAACAATACAAGATGGAACCCGGCTCTCAAACTCTACCATGTACACGGCCTTCACTCCAGGACTCTGCTAGACACATAGGGGTTTATTTACTAAAGCTGGAGAGTGCAAAATCAGACTCACTTCTGCATAGAAACCAATCAGCTTCCAGGTTTCATTGCCAAAGCTTCATTGAACAAGCTGAGGTTAGAAGCTGATTGGTTTCTATGCAGAAGGGAGTCTGATTTTGGACTCTCCAGCTTTAGTAAATAAACCCCCTACTGTTCCAGTAAACCAGAAACGCCCTTTGCTTATGAGGCTTTGAGTTATCCTGCAAGGAAATTTCACAATGCATTTTGCACAGGTAGGTAAAGCTTTTTTTTGAATAATAAATTCTTTGAGCAGGAAGTATATATTGGGAGATATGAAGCATGGACTATTGATTTGCAGAATGGTCTTGTGCAAGTGAAGAAATGACAGAAAATAGAAGATGGAAGAATCATATATTTACACAAACCGGCTAGAGACAAAGTAGAGTTGCTTCTGATCCACTTTAGGAAAACCTGTGTTGGAGTACAATAATATGCATAGGGGGTGAAGAGCCAGGATTTTAGAGATCTCATTAATAAAATGCTGGAGATATAGAAGTAACCCATAGGGGGTTTAACTTTCCGGCACCTACCAATAACTGAAGCATCAGGTTTGAATGAACCGATATATGCCCATTACACCCATTGCTTGAATGGCCTACAGTATATTGATATTTAGGTGGAACACAATTGTACTTTAGCTGTTCTGAATTCAAATGCACTTCAGAGACACCATCCATACAACAGCTCTCTGAAGTTTTTTTTAATCTTTTTCTGCAGGTAACATTAAAGGAGACATGTTGATTGACATCAGCGTTGGACCCGTCATTCACCATCTCTATTCAGCACAAAAATACTTCAGAGATATCATCCTTCTCAAACCTTCTGACCACTGTATTATAGAAGTGAAAAAATGGATGAACAGCCGAACCGGAGCATTTGATTGGTCGCACACCTGTACACTTGTGACCGAAACGGAAGGAAAGAGGTGAAGTATCTGTCAGTTTTCTGTCTGAGTCAGGCTGAATGCATGGTGTGATGATCTAGAAGTATTGCGAGGAGGACCAGACATTATTTTTGAAATATTAGTATTATTTTAGTAGTTTCAGCTGTTAGAAGACTTGTAAATCAGGTGATAATATGAGGGAAAAAATGATGTTCATAATGCTCTAATACTTCACTAACCTCAAATGTAATAATGATAGAGGGATCTTTTTGGGTATGCAGCATGTGATACCCAGCAAAAGAGGTGGAGGAGAGGAGAGGGAGAGAATGGGAAAAACGTGGAGTGGAGAAGAGCAGGTAGAGAGGGGAACAGAGAATGGGCGAGGACAGGAGAGAAAGAGAGAGTAAGAAAGAGAGAAGAGAATTGAAAGGAGAGGAGAAAAAAGTGTAGGGGTAGAGGGGGGCGTAGGGGTGATTTCTGAATGCAATGGGCTCCTAGATCATCAACTGGACCCCCGTGAGTCCGGAATAAGGGAGAACCATGCCACACTCTACCCACCTACACATGTACATTAAAAAAAAAAAAAACATTCTGTTTAACAAAGCAGTAGGCACAGAGCACCATGCCAAATTGTGGGTGTGGCCAGATTGCTCTAACAGCGGAAAGGTATTAAAGGGCATGGCTAAATAAAACCTGAGTCTAACAGATACAATACTCAGTATAATATTTTTTTTTAAATGAAGCTCGTCCATTACATATGTTTTTCAGTCTACCATAACCGCTTGCCGACTCTGCACTGTAGTTTTACTGCTACAGTGCGGGCGGGCAGTGCAGAATCACACACACAGACATACATACATACATGTGTATGTAAGTAATAGTTTATATCCAGGTAGGGGGTGCACGCACGTTTGCTAGCCGACCCGGCTGTGCTGTCACTGGCTCCAGCACATGCTGATCAGTACAGGAGGGTCCCAGCCATGGATCATTGGCTAGGACCCACCGATCAGTGGAGCAGATAACAGGAGAGAGATCTGTGTTGGTAAACAACACAGATCTCTCTACTGACAGCGGGGATGTTTTATGCCAGGGAATAAACACTGTCACATCCTTTAGTAAAATTGAGACACAGTAAGCTCATGAACACTTGCTAGGCACACAGTTAACCCTTTGATTGCCCCAGATGTTAACCCTTTCCTGCCCAGTGTCATTAGTACAGTGAATATTTATTAGCACTGATCATTGTTTTAGTGTCAATGGTGATGTCAGTGGCAGTTAGCCAGTTCCCACTCAATGTCAGCTAGTGTCAGATTGCCTACCGCACTATCACAGTCCCACTATAAGTCATTGATCGCCACCATTACTGGTATAACAACAAAAAACAAACAAATAAATAAATAAAACCTCTAGTAGTTATACTGTCATTTGTAGACCCTATAACGTTAACACAAACCACGATATAATAGGGGTATAGCGCTGAAAATGATATTAATTATACGGTTTCTATCACCAACCAACCTATGAGGGTGTAATAAAAATTGTCCTCTGGCTACCAGAGGAACAGGAGCCCTGTACACAGGCTGAGCACCTTATCCATCCTTAAGGGGGCCTCTGGATTCAGCAGACAACTTATTACAGCTTGATGACTACACCATAAAGGATAAATTCACTGGATTGACCTGCCCATCTACAGATACCTTGATGGTTTATATCACATGCGCATTACCCATGCGCTTCCGGTGAGTGCGCACTTTAACTACTGGTTGGCGTCACAAGTCTGTCTGCTGCTGATTTTATTATCTTGGGATTTGATTCATATTTTATACATGTTTGAACTCTATCAGCGGACAATTTTTATTACACCCTGATAGGTTGGTTGGTGATAGAAACCGTATAATTATTATCATTTTCAGCGCTATACCCCTATTATATCGTCTACTCTGAAGGTTTTTACATTGGTACCTTTTTGGTGTTTTAGCAGCTGCCTTTTAGGAGTGCTCACTATCTTTATTTGATACTTTAACACAAACCAACTCATATACACATATTCAGATTTATTTTACCAAAGACATTTTCTGGCAGAATACATTTTGACCTAAATATATAAAGAAATGCTATTTTTTTATATTGTATATGTTTTATAGCAAAATGTAAAAAGTAATTTTTTTTTTAAAATCTTTGGTCTTTTTTCATATTATATATTTAAAAATAATAAAACCCAATAGTAATTAAATACCTCCAAAAAAAGCTCTATTTGTGTGAAAAACAAGGATATAAATGTCATCTGTGTACAGTATTGTATGACCGCACAATTGTCATTTAAAGTAGCACCATTCCGAATAGCAAAAAATGGCCTGGTCACAAAGAGGGTAAAATCTTCCAGCAGTTAAGAGGGTAAAGAAGAACTTTATAAAATAGTCAGTGGCTACTTAGCAATAAGCAACAGTTAAAACAAAAATATTCTGGTCAGAGGTATTGGTGGTCAGTGGCTGGCTGTAAAAATACCCCCCCAACATTCCAACATTGGTGGTTAATGTCTGGTTGGAACAATAACACCCCCCAGCATTGGTGGTTTGTGTTTGGCTGGAGCAAACCCCTTTCAGCATTAGCAGTCAGTGGCTGGCTGGAACTAGAAGCATCCCCTCCCTTCCCAGCATTGGTGACTAATAGCTGGCTGGAATATTTCCATCCTCCACTCAGCATTGGTGGTTAGTGGATAACTGTAAGCACTTCATCTCAATGGTAAATGGATGGAGTTGACACTCCTCTCCCACTGATACCTGGAAGGCTCTTCCACAGCTTAGAAATGTTAGCGGCATTCACCAGCTTAGACTTAATATACTCAATAATCACACAATATCAGTTGAATGCTTTACATGACAAGGGATGTGCCTTTTCCTTCCAGTGACCAATGTGAGGACAAGGAAATGGGACTCAGGACGGCAATCACACATGTTGTAAAATTTGATCTCAACAAAGAAAATCTCACAGACCCAGTTGGGCTACCACAAGCTGACTGCCTGGTGTTCTGGAGTATTCCGGAAACCATCAGCAAAGACTTTGAAGATTTTACAAGAAATTTCAGGAGATTCTCAAAGTTTCTAAAACCTGGAGGGCATTTGATGTATTATGGAGTTTTAAATTGCACATTCTTTAAGGTTGGGGGAGAGAAGTTCCATATTGTAAAGTATAATGAAAGCGACTTGAGAAGTATGCTCAGTGACGAGGGATTTGTTATCACCCATTTGGAGGTTTCCCAAAGAAAGGCTGAGACTGATCTGATTGATTTTGATTCAGTTGTGTTCTTTACAGCTTATAAAGAACAGAAGTTTTAAACCCCATTCACCCCATTGTGTTAGAAAGTTCACAGCTGTTTTAATGAAAGAACATAAGGTGTTTTAGTACAATTATAATGTGTAACATTAAAATGTAATGCAAGGCAAACAGCAGGTTGTGTGAGTTTTGAGTGAGTTACTGTCAAGGTCCTACCTTTTCCCTGAGGTTATGTTACTCCATGTGCTGGCGTCCATCTTGAATTCTGCTGTGCATGGTGGGAATCCTTTTATGCCTTCAGGTCTCTGTGGTCCATCCCCCAGAGGGGTGTGGCTGATGACATATAAGCCTGTGGCCCGCACATGCTCTTTGCACTTGTGTCTTGTGTCTTTGTGTTGCTATTACTCTGTTCTGACTCTTGTGACTCTCCTGGTATCTGATTCGGCTTGTGACTCGACTATTCTTTGTATTCTCCTTTGATCTGACCCTCTGTTGCTGAACCCGGCTCGTGACCTGTGATTCTCGTCTGCTGTCCTGTACTGTTTTGTCCTGTTGTTGTTGACCCGGCTTGTCTGAATACTCTTTTGTCTCTTCCACCAGCTACACGCCATTGGTGGTGGCCATTACCGCAGCTGAGGTGTCGCGGGGGCCGCGACCTGGTTCCTGGCTGCGTCAAGTCCATCCCCACCATCAGGGGCCCTGGTGAAGGGCAGCCTGGGACTTAGACTCCGCGCCCTGAGGGACTTCGGTCTGTGGGTGGTGGTTGTCGTCAGCCAGTGCGTTACATTGTTAGGCCTGCCTGTCCGTTCCTCGGTCCCTGCCCTGACATTTTTCCATGAATTTTCTTCCTGGGACATGTACCATGTGACTTTTAATAAAAAAAATCACTAATTTAAATGCATTTTGTGAGACTGATCTTGTTGATTTTGATTCGGTTGTGTTCTGTACAGCTTATAAAGAACAGAAGATTTAAACCCCATTCACCCCATTGTGTTAGAAAGTTCACAGCTGTTTTAATGAAAGAACATAAGATGTTTTAGTACAATTATAATGTGTAACATTAAAATGTAATGCAAGGCAAACAGCAGGTTGTGTGAGTTTTGAGTGAGTTTTCCATGAATTTTCTTCCTGGGACATGTACCATGTGACTTTTAATTAAAAAAATCACTAATTTAAATGCATTTTGTGTTTTCAGTGCTTTTTCAGTGTGTTTCCATGTGTTGCTATTAACCATAAGGTAATACACATTTTTACCAAAAAAATTTGTCAAAATCAAAATGCACTTTGCTCTAACGCAACACATTGATGTCAACAGCTTCATAGATGATTACGTCAACTAGTTTTCATCTGCTTTTATTACGCTGTGATCCTGGGTTGTAGGGCATATAAAAAGATTGCATTAATGGGTCCTTAGGAAACAGAACTCAGAAACATATTTCAGAATGTCACCTATGTACTGGTTAAATATCTCAAATGTTGGGACAGTCCTCTGCACATAGAGATCGCAAACCACAAATCTGCTTCCAAAACCTGAACACCAAACATTGTGTTTCCATGTGTTGCTATTGACCATAAGGTAGTACACATTTTTACCAAAAACTCACAAAAAATGCAGAAAGCAGAATTTGTCAAAATCAAAATGCACTTCACTCTAACGCAGCACATTAATGTCAACAGCTTCATAGGTTATTACGCCAACTAGTTTTCATCTGCTTTTATTACGCTGTGATCCTGCGTTGTAGGGCAAAAATTGCATTAATGGGACCTTAGGTAGCAAACAAAATTCAGAAACATATTTCAGAATGCCACTTATGTACTAGTTAAAGCGGAGCTCCACCCAAAAGGGGAAGTTCCGCTTTAAGCCTTTGTCCCCCGCTCCCCATTAAGGTGTGGCACCTTTGGGGAGCGGAGGAGGGAGCGGATACCCAAATTTAACAGGTACACGCTCCCACTTCCACTGCAATCGCCTAGGCGATCAGAAGTGGAATTTGTCCTCCCCCCCTCCCTCCCTGCAGTCTTCTGGGACACGTGACAGGTCCCAGAAGACTATGGGGCCATTCACAAAGTGCAGTGCTTCTCGCGTATGCGCAGTGGGCACCCGGCTGTGAAGCCTCAAGCTGAAGATGCCGGCACCAGGGAGAGAAGATGGCCAGTGAAACCAGCCGGGTTGAGGACACCGGTGGACCGAGGGACAGGTAAGTGGCTGTATTTTAAAAGTCAGCAGCTACAGTTTTTGTAGCTGCTGACTTTTATTTTTATTTTTTTTTTTAAGATGGAACTCCGCTTTAAATACCTCAAATGTTGGGACAGTCCTCTGCACATAGAGATCGCCATCCACAAATCTGCTTCCAAAACCTGAACACCAAACATTTCACACTGACATAAATAAGCTGTGGCCATTGTTAGCTATGCAGACTGTCAACAATACAGAAGTCCTGAAGAAGGGCTGAGAAATGTCTGAGCATCTTTCATTTGTAAGCTAATAAAATACTAAATATCTAAATATTCTGATTCCAGAACTTTTATTTGTGTGTTTCTTCACTTTTATTTACCCATTATTTAACAATTTATTAACACTCAGTAACCCTGATTCATTTTTATTATGCCCTTCTTCCCTTTTTGGCTTCTCTATTTTTAAAATTGATTTTATTTTTACTGTTCATGTATAACCTTTTTTATTTTTGTCCATTTTGCTAATTCATTTTTGTAGTTTCACCTTGCCTAAATACTTAAAATAGTTAGGTAATTAATAAAATAGAATAAAAAAATATTTTATTCATTTGTAAAAAATGTCATCATGCTTTGTACCAGAAACTTTTGGTGGCTTTGGGTGATGAAGAACCTTGTCCCAACACTTCATGCATTTCTTATTACAACTCAGGGTCACGTGCAGAAAACAAAGTTTACATACAGTGGTATTGTATTCTATCTGGAAATTTGTTGATGATTGTAAGCTCGAAGGATCAACATTCAACATGTTCCATCCATGCCTTCCATAAGGCAAATTCACTGTTAACTGAGGAGTGGACAACTCACTCTTTACTTCAGTTCTGGATAAGGGGGTACCACCAGTCCTCCTGTACGAAGCCCAGTCCAGCAAGGGGGCCCATGCAAATGGGTACATCGGAAGTGGGCAGGGATGGTGATCAGCTCATGGGGAGAGGGGGGCAGTTACTGGAACCAATCCCCTGTGTGGCTCTCTCTGCAGCAGCTGAGAGAGAGAACCATACAGGGGATTGGTTCCAGTAATTGTCCTTCCTCTTGCACCCATCACTGGCAAGGCCCCTCTGTGTGACCCCACCCCTGCAGTGCTGTCGGCTTCTCTCTTCTCCTTCCCACTAGCAGCTGCAAGCACACAATCAGATCCTGCAGGATGTAGAGTGTGGGAAGGGTCTGGTAAACAATTTCACATTTACCAGCCCCTTTCTTTCCTGAACGAACACAATGAGTGATTGGTACTGATCGCTCACTTTGTTCATTCATAACTGAAGC
Source organism: Staurois parvus (assembly GCF_062004578.1). Classification (NCBI taxonomy): domain Eukaryota; kingdom Metazoa; phylum Chordata; class Amphibia; order Anura; family Ranidae; genus Staurois; species Staurois parvus. The sequence continues at coordinate 953,037 of NW_028318354.1, forward strand.
ATAGTACACTTTTTTCTTTGGGGGGGGGGACCCTGTCAGGTTGGCTGTATGGGGCCCCTTGGTTTCTAACAGCTGCCCTGGATATACCAACTGTCCAGAGAGTTCAGATAAAGTTAAATTTCCTTTCAGGCTGTCCAGCAATTAGAATACTTATTTAGTCACAGCAACAACTCCAGCTGTAAGTTGTCCAGAAATTCTCATTCTACCCAACCCTTTCTTATAATTATGTTGTAGATTTCATTAGTGATGGGCTAGTACTGCAGATAATGGTCACTCATCCACAAATACTTCCCTGATTAGTTATTTAAAGTGGTTCTAAAGCCTTAAGGTTTTTCACCTAACTGCACTATAGCCAAATGACAGCTTTATATGACGTCCTCCCAGAATGCGCCTTCCCGCACACCCCCAGCAGTGCGCATCTGGCCTTTTACCACGTGATCAGCTGTGTCCAATGACAAAGCAGATCACGAAGTAAATACAGTTGCCGGTTATCGGCAGCCCTTTCCTCACGCCATGACAGCGTGAGGAAAGTACTGCCAATAACCTGCAACTATCACAGAGCAGATCGGCACTGATGATCAGTGTCCTGCACTGCAGACCAGCAGTGCCACCCACCAGTGCCCAGCAGTACCACCCATCAGTGCCCCTCATTAGTCCCACCCATCAGTGCTGTTCAAGCAGTTGCACCCATCAGTGCCACCCAGCACTGCTGCCAGTCAGTGCCACCAGTCAGTGCTTAGTCAGCGCCACCCGTCAGTGTTGCCCATCAGTGCTGCCTATCAGTGCCCATCAATGTTGCCTATCAGTGACCATCATTGCTGCATATCAGTGCAACATCATCAGTGCCTCCTCATCAATGCCCACCAGTGCCACCTAATCAGTGCCCATCAGTGCTGCCTATCTGTGCCACCTCATCAGTGCCCATCAGTGCTGCCTATCAGTGCAGCCTCCTCAACGCACATCAGTGAAGGAAAAAAATTACCTGTTTGCAAAATTTTATAATAGAAACAAAGAAAATATTATTTTTTCAAAATTTTTGCTCTTTTTTAGTTTATATAGCAAAAAATAAAACACCCAGTGGCGAGTAAATACCACCAAAGGAAAGCTCTATTTGTGTGAAAAAAATTATAAAAACTTCATATGGGTACAGTGTTGCATGACCGTGCAATTGTTACTCAAAGTGCAACAGCTCTGAAAGCTGAAAATTGGCCTGGGCAGGAAGAGGATATAAGTGCCCAGTAGGCTAGGGGTTAATTTGCAGTTCATACATTTTGTTCTGTTTTTTCTTTACATTTATTTCTTACTTTTTATAGTGTGATCGGTAAAAAAAAAATAATGCATATGCAAAATCTTCTAAAGGGCACACAGAAGGAGGTCCTGATTCCTCTATATAGATCTTTATTTATCACTAGAGGGGTCACCAGCGGGAGGAAGGAGGTCCTGATTCCTCTATATAATTTTTTAGTTATCAGTAGAGGGATCACCAGCAGAAGGAGATCCTGATTCCTCTATATAGATCTTTAGTTATCAGTAGAGGGATCACCAGCAGAAGGAGATCCTGATTCCTCTATATAGATCTTTAGTTATCAGTAGAGGGATCACCTGCAGGAGAAAGAAGGTCCTGATTCCCTTATATCAAGGGTTGGCCGCTAGACTGCCACAGTGCTCCCATCACCCCCGCCACTAGCCTGCCACAGTGCTCCCATCACCCCCGCCACTAGCCTGCCACAGTGCTCCCATCACCCCCGCCACTAGCCTGCCACAGTGCTCCCATCATTCCTGCCGCTAGCCTGCCACAGTGCTCCCATCACCCCCGCCACTAGCCTGCCACAGTGCTCCCATCACCCCCGCCACTAGGCTGCCACAGTGCTCCCATCACCCCCGCCACTAGCCTGCCACAGTGCTCCCATCACCTCCGCCACTAGCCTGCCACAGTGCTCCCATCACCTCCGCCACTAGCCTGCCACAGTGCTCCCATCATTCCTGCCGCTAGCCTGCCACAGTGCTCCCATCACCTCCGCCACTAGCCTGCCACAGTGCTCCCATCACCTCCGCCACTAGCCTGCCACAGTGCTCCCATCACCTCCGCCACTAGCCTGCCACAGTGCTCCCATCACCTCCGCCACTAGCCTGCCACAGTGCTCCCATCATTCCCGCCACTAGCCTGCCACAGTGCTCCCATCATTCCTGCCGCTAGCCTGCCACAGTGCTCCCATCACCCCCGCCACTAGCCTGCCACAGTGCTCCCATCACCTCCGCCACTAGCCTGCCACAGTGCTGCCATCACCCCCGCCACTAGCCTGCCATTATGCACAGCAGCCATCACTATAACATAACCAGGGGAGTTTTATGAAAGAAGTAGGCCTGTGTGCAAGATCATAATTTGGGCCCTAATACCAGACAAAACACACTGTAGCAAAGAATTGGGTATGGCTTATAGGGGCTCTAGGCAGTGCCTGCTGCTAACATAGTACAGTAAAGATGCCCAATGATTGAGGGAATAAATGCCTTGTGCAGCCGTTTGGCTCCCACTCATCTCCTTCCTGTCAGGGTTGCCAACCCCCCACAACTTTTTTTTTTACTCTGGGAAAACCTACTGACACCACATTTTTTACTGAGAACCTGAAATATTACAGAAACTATTAGTAACTAACAGGGGGGATGGAGGGATAGAGAGAGAAGGGGGTGGGGGAGGAAGAGGGAGGAGAGACAGGAATAGGAAGGAGAGAGACAGATAGGGGAGATGGAAAAAGAGAGAAATGGAAGAAGGGGAGAGAAGGAGGGGGGGAAGAGGTGGGGGGGAGAGAGAAGGGGGGTGAGAGAAAGAGGGGGGTGAGGGGGAGTGAGAGAGAGAGGAGTGAGAGAGAGAGGGGGGAGGGAGAGAAAGGGGTGAGGGGGGGTGAGAGAGAGGGGGGTGGTGGAGTGAGAGAAAGCAGTAGGGGGATCTGGATGGCATTGGAACTAACTTGAATGGTTTGTTGGAATCAGGATCTTGATAGGCAGTCTGGCAACAGGCCTGGATGGATGCCCACCCGCCATAATAAGCACCCAGAGCCCCCGAGATCACACTCAGAGGAGACCTGGGAGGAGAGGATTTAGTACAGCCAAAACACCCCGAAAGCTGCTCTGTCACGTCTAAATGCCGGGCTTCTGTATTTAGAAGTGACAGCATCCAGTGAGAGCCTGAGGATAACACAAGGCTAGCGCTGGAGGTGGTGAAACTCTGTAAGCTACTTTCCATCTGAAATAAGGCCCTGTGGTTCATCAACGCCCTCAGGATAGTGTCACCCTCTTGGCTAGTGTCACCTGGGTGTGGACTGCACCCTCCACACCCCCATAGTGATGCCACTGAGGGTAGTGTACAGAGGTCAGTAGAGGACAGGAAAAGGCAGGACAGTGCACAGAGGTCAGTAGTATGTAGGACAGCGTACAGAAGTCAGGAGAGGTCAGTAGTAGGTAGGGAAGTGTACAGGGAAAAGCCGGACAGAGGACAGGGCATCAGCAGAGCAGAGAACAGGGCATCAGCAGGGCAGAGAACAGGGCATCAGCAGGGCAAAGGACATAGGGTCAGCTGGACAATGTACACAGAGGTCAGGAAAGCACAGTACAGGGGGCTCAGGAGGGCCCAGTACAGGGGAGTCAGGAGGGCTCGTACATGGGGGTCAGGAGGACACAGTACTGGGGGTCAGGAAGGCATATACTGAGGGTCAGGAGAGCACAGTACAGGGGGTCAGGAGTGTAGCAATCATGCACAAAGAGATGGACGCGGTCATCTATTTTGCTCCAAATCCCTCCATATTGTATCTCTCTCTTCCAAATAAGATTCCTCCGACATCCCCCTCCCTCTCTGTTGAGTGACATGTGGTCTGTTGCAGAGATCACAGGCAGCAAACTCATTGGGAGGGCATCATGTCTATAAAACCCCAGCCAAGCTGGTGCCTAGATGCCTGTTAGCTTCGCAATCTGGGATATCGTAAGACCATAAACCGAGCCCTCACGGAGCCTCAAAGACATTCCAGGTAGTCGTAAAAACAGACTTACATTTAAAAACTCACTTTTCCATATAAATTTATATCTTCAAATAGGACATAATTACATAAACGAGAGCACATATTCAGACAGCTCACTTTAAGACAAGTCGCCTGATATATTACACCCCCTAGCTGGCATATACAGGAGAACAGAAATTATATCTCCTTAACCATCCAAGCAGGTATCTCATATTTCATATGTAGACGTTCAGCAGAAGATTCTGCTTATTAATCTACTTGTGGATAGAATGTTATATGTATCCAGGGTAAGTTATGAACCATAAAATAAGCTACGAGGGATTTTTGGTCATAGCTTGGCCTGCCACACCCGCCCAAATGAGGCGATTGGTTCTCTGCTTCAGGGAGACACCCTGCTGAGTTCCTAGATAAAGGCTGTGATGCTTGAAGGTAAGCAAAGCTGAATTGAGAGAAAGTTGAAGAATCTCCCTTTTAACATCGGAACTAACTTTGGGAGATAAGACCCTTTTGGCTCTGAAACCTGATCTGCTTAACCCAAGGCTGACGGCAAGTACTTTATCCCTCTAAACTTCTTTCTGTTTTCTCTTTGCTGTGCTATTGTTTTCTGTATATTTATATATATATATATATATATATATATATATATATATATATATATATTGGCTACATCTTTTCTGTAAATATTTTTATTGCACCCTTGCGAGATGGGGAAACAGCTCTCATTGTTTGAATACTGCTTGTGGAGTAAATTAAATGTTTTGACTGACATTCTGCAGTTTAGCCACAAGATGTCACTGTTTTTCACATAGAGGAGAGAAGTGGAGTTTTCACATAGAGGAGAGAAAGCAGCCATGTTCTGGAGAATGGTGAATGAGGGGGGCTGTGTGAGCTGAGAATCTGATGACATTCAGGTGTGAGAGCACCCCTCAGTAACCAGAGATTGCTGCCAGGAATGCTGATGAGATTGCTGCCAGGAAGCTGATGAGATTACTGCCAGGAAGGCTGATGAGAGCAGAGGAACTAAGCAACATATACGGCAAGACTGCATGCTTGTTGGAGAGACATTTGTTCTGTTTAGAGTCACCAGCGGATGCAAAGCAGACCCGGGTCGGTAAGATCGTGCACGCACCTCATTTCAGTGTTGGCGCCTTGAGACTGAGTCCAGGCCTATAGTTAGTTAGTTAACCTCCCTAGCGGTATTCCCGAGTGTAGCTCGGGGTAAAAGTTCAGTACCAAAAGCAGTAACCCCGAGCTACACTCGGGCTTGCCATGCGGCGCTGCATAGGGAGTCCCTGCAGAGCTTACCTTGTCCTTCGCTCCCGCAATGTGTCCCCTTCAGCGTCCCCGGCCATCTCCTCCGGCCGATGCCGGCATCCGGCTTGTGTGTTCCGGTCCCTGTGACGTCGGGACGTACGAGCGGTGGCAGCGGCAGGAAATTTGAAAATTTTAAAAAATGTCATTTTTTTTCAAAACAAATTTTTCATAGTAAAACATTGCTGTTTCAACCCATTTCACATACATATTGTCCCTAGTGCTTTGTCCTGTGACCTGCCTGCCTTTTGTCTGTTCTTTCTGCCTGGAAACTGAGAAACGTCCATGGCGTCCAAAAAGTGTCCCTTTAGGTCAAAAGCGGGTTTAGATCAGCTAGAGAACAGCGATAGTAAATCGGAACCACTTGCAGAATTGAGTGATAATGATTCGTGGGGAAATTCGTCATCAGACACTGAAAACGATTTTGCGACTTTGCTCAGCAATGTACGAACTTGGCGCTCTACTTCAAATTTCAGTGTTTTCGGTTTGATTATATTATTGAATTAAATGTATTATTATTATATTATTTTTTATGATTATTTATTAAATTATAATTTATGATTTCGTATTTCAAATTTTATCATACACGGGATGTTTAATAGACTCTTGTTCGGACAGATTTCAGTGAGTTATTCCTAAAAATTACAGCCTACAATAAAAAAAACTACATATTTCCATGCAAAATAATGGTACCGCTTTCAGCACCAAAAATCTGAAATAATCATACCGCTAGGGAGGTTAAGGTCTCTGTTTGTGTCAGGCCAGAAGTGTTGTTACTGATTATTGGAAGGACTCCACAACTTAAAGTGACATTTCACATTGGAGAGCTGATAAAGTCCTACAAACTCAAACCAGTCTGGCATTTGCTCAGAAGGAATACTCAGGCACGTGCTACAGGACCAGTTATAGGAGGGGGAATACTGTAGATTTGTGTAAGATTGTAAGCTGTTGTGCTGCACCGCAGGCTAGCCCATACCGTACACCCATACACTGATTCCTGCTCTTTTAGGGTAATAACAGGTAAGGTGTGGCAGCTTATTTGTGCCCGCCAGTAGGTAAATTACTTCACTTTCTACCTTTATCCATCAGAAGGCGCCGTGCTGTGCAGCACAAGGGTCTCAGCCTTTGGGCTGGATGTATGTAAATTTATTGTATGTTTCCAGCATTTGTGGTTGTGCTTATTTGCCACATCTAAGTAAAATTCTGTTGTGGCAAAAGCTGGTGTTGGGGTTGCTTTCCTCGTTCGTGACTTCACTCTATCCTGGGGAGCCCACCCTGGTACACGGCTTACACCCTTTTGACCTTTTAGTAATAAATCTTACTTTCTGGAAGTGTTGAACTGTTTCTAAAGCTCTTTAATGCAAACTAAGCACCCCTGCCTCTGAAGAGCGCTACTGTGTGTGTGCTTTAAACTTCGGTATATCGCTGCCTGCGGTGGCAGTGGTATACCAACGCTTATGCAAACATCATAGTGTTATTGCTGATATTGCCGAGTTTCCTATTTCTCTGTTCAAAAAGGAGGTGGTGGCAGGGTGAAGGGTTAATTGCGTAATTAACCTGACCCAGTAACAATCGCTCCCAGGCTGCAGGCACACAGGTTGTGGTCCATTAGCTGGAATATCTTTGTGCAGGGTGCAGCTGGGCGTGGCATTGTTACGCACGTGACAGCGCGGTTTTAGATTGGCTAGTCCTTCAGTCAAGAGTTTGCTGAGAAGGGCTGGGGTCTGACGGCGCGATCGTCACAAGGAGGGCATGGTACCAGGGGTCAGGAGAGCATGGATCTGAGGGTCAGAATGGCACAGTACTAGGGGGTCAGGAGGGCATACTACAGGGGAGTCAGAAGGACACACATTAAGGGAGTCAGGAGGGCACACTTTAAGGGAGTCAGGAGGGCACACTACAGGGGGGCACACTACAGGGGGGGCAGGAGGGCAAAGAAGCGGTTTCCTGATGCAGAACAGCACAGGGAAGCTGCTGTGACAATTTGTTCTGGTACTCTGATCCCCACTGGCCATGTTCTCTTACCCATTCCACATGATGTCACCCACAGGAGCCTTGTATGGACTAGAGAGGAGGGCTGATTGGGATCAGTGCAGTACAATCAAGAAATGAGCTCAGGCCTGTTGGGACAAAAACCCAAACCTGCCAAAGCTCTCCCGCTTGAAAGATGTCAAAGCTGACAGCAATTCATAGGCTTCAAAAAGCATTTTCTGCCTCACAGCTGCATTTAAGCAAGGGGTGTGCTGCGGGGCAGGAAAGCCTCTGCTGCCTAGGACTGGCTTTGACAGCTTCCCAACCTCGGAACTCAGGTGACCAACATACCTGAGCTCATCACTTCCCTGCGCCACTCTGCCACCCTGGGGGAGGAGCATTTGCGAGTCAGTAAGGTAGGAACGCAAAAGCGATCTACCTGTCACCTGCACATGGTTGACCAGTAGATTGCAATCAATGGGTTGCCAACCCCTGCCCTATATAAAAGTTTAATTAGACCCTTCTGAGAACACTGCTTGCGCTAAACATTGGTCTATACTCAGACAAAAATGCTAAAAAAGAGAGACAGTTGGGGGTCTATTCATAAATTAGTGAATGTGATTTTCCACAAACATACTCTAGTCGAGAATCAATCACTGCCATGTACCTGCAAGATCCATTTGCAGAGCGAGTTTACTGAATGTCAGATTCTCTGCCTTATAAACATACCCCTTAATCGTCAGGTTCTGCAGCAAGAGTCTGTGCTAATAGCTGTTCCAGAATAACAGAAATTAATGTCTCTTGTTAATTGTTAATGTGTTGATTATGGAAATTCGTAAGTGATTGAGTTAGTTTGTAAATGTTTAAATTTGGAAACTCATATATGGCAACTCTGGGACTGGAAATTAAAGGTTTACCCTTATAATGAAGTCATAAAGTCCTTGGTAATGTCTGAGGACCTCTGGGCCTGTGTTCATTTCTCTGCTTTGTAATCTTTTACTCTTAGCAAACAAAAAACCTGAGAAATGGGACTTCCATGGTACATGTGAAATCATTATGTGTGTCTCTATTAGTACATGAAAACACATAAAATAATTGTTGTAGAAGCCATTCCAGCTGAGGTTGGGTCCAGTGTCTACCTTATGTGCAGCAATGTTACCATCTACTGGGCAAAGAATGTAAGTTACAGCTCTGGTATATTAACCTACACCGTGTAGCAGTTCACAGGGTTGGACTGAATGATGTGCCTAGATCGACTTTCCAAAAATCTGTAGGGATACCCGCATAGGGATCGCTGATTTCCACTGACTTTTTCCCAAATAGTGCACAGGCTGGCGATCACCCAAGCAGTAGTCCATTCACACCAGCTCCAGTAATAAGTCTAGGGGTTGTCTAGGAGTTTTTTGGTAGAACTACTAACAGGAGAGGGGGTATGGGGTACTCCAAAACATGCAACACATAGCTGTAGGAAGACAATCCTCTCCTTAGGTATGTGCTAGTATTGAACCTCCCACAGTTGAAGGCCATGAGCTGACTTTCTAAATAGGCTTTCAAAGTGAAAAATATGTCAACAGCACACCAGGGTGACATATTTTTCGCTTTGAATGCCTATGGTTCACAGCCAGTGTTGACTGCAGCACCCACCAACATCAAACAGCCATTTCCAGGAACTTATGCGTTGGAAGTATTGTGATTGGACTTTCTAAATAGGTTGACACTTTGACCATAAAGCAAATTTCTTTAGCATAAAATAACGAACAGTGAACAGTCTGAGCCCTCACGGCCAGTGGTGTATTTAGGTTTTGTGCTGCCCTAGGCAGCACAAAAATGATGTGCCCCCCCCCCACACACACAATGAGAGAGCGAGAGAGTTCAATGATCATTTGTGTGTTTATATATAATTTTATATATATATATATAAAAATCATTGAACTCTCTCACGATTAAATATATATCAATGATCATATATACAGTATATTGTATATTTATCTATGATATGGAAATTGTTCAATTGTAAAGTGCCAATCAATGTTTGTCAGTAACCCATCAATCATACAATTACACAGCTATGTCTCCTGTATAATATGCATAGCACATGGGTGCTGCATGTCCCCTTAGCCCTAGAATAAAGCTGGTGCCATCACCCTCTCCGCCATCAGCAGACCCGGTACCATCTGTATAGTTTGCTGGGTGACTTCTCCTTCCCCTCTGGTCTGAGCACAAGACATTATCCCAGATATTCCTAATATCTGCACCCTTTCTAGCCAGAGGATACTTGGTCTATGCAGCAGACAGGGGGGAGACGGTGCCAAATGGTATGACCCATTCCCCATGTGATGCAATGCACCGGCCAGATTGCAGTTCATTTCTACAGAATCTTAATTTGCAAAGTAATAAAAAGATTGTGAGAGATAAAATCAGTGGTGCGGCGTGGTGAAGATTTTGGTCCTCCCTGCATAGCACAAGCTGGGTTTCCTGTCTGTGAGCATCATGTATCACAGGTACCCGTGGGCAGGGTTTGGTTACACCATTTGCGTAGCGTAGAACGCAAGGCAAGGCAAGGGCACTACGCTGCGCTGGAGGCTTAAGTGGGCTTGGTGGATAGGAGGCAGATGTGTGAGCTGTTTTAAGTAGCAGCTTTTGGTTTTGTGAATCCGCTGAGAGAATGAGCTCCAACCGGACTATCACCGTATTCTTCCCGGATGGACATCTTTTCCAGGTGGAATACGCTGATGGAGCTCATGCAGTGCCTCTCAATCACCTGCCATGTGTGTTCTCTCTTTCAGGGGTGGCGCTGCCCCCATGAAAAATGCCACCCTAGGCAAATGCCTTGTTTCCCCCGTGGCAAATACACCCCTGCTCACGGCTGAAGACCATGAGGTAATTTGTTAACAGGTTAGGGCCTCTGTCAGGGATCAGTGTCCCTGCCGCGATACGCCGGGGACGGCGCATGTGCAGGACACTGATGCAATCGAATCAGCGGGCAGCGGGACCCGGGCGATCGCGATGGCCGCGCATGCGCACTCGCGATCGCGGACACGTGCCTGGCACCAATGACAGCACAGGGCGGGCTATTTAAACTGGATTAGAGGTATGTCAATTGCCGTTTGGTCTTCTGTGCTCTGTCCTGATACCTGATCCTGTGTTACTCCGTTGCCGACCTCTGCATTGTACCTGACCCTGCTGATTGTATCCTGCTTAACCCTTGGCTTGCCTGACCATCCTTCTGCCTGACCCCTTGTACCGCGCTGTCCGCTAGTTACTGAACCCGGCTTGTGACCTCGACCATTCTCTGCCTTCTCCTCCGGTACCTCGCTGCCCGCACGTTGCTGACCTGGCCTGCCTGACTACGCTTCCAGCCACCCAGACGATCCATCCATCCCGCAGGAATCGTCCCTGGTTACCAGGTTTGCCAGCCTCTTCACAGCAGACTTCTTACCCCGCACTCCTCTGACGGTGCTCTCTACCATTGTCGGACGCACTCAGGGGTCGCGACCTGGTCTCAGTCTGCTCCAAGTCCATCCCCACCATCAGGGACCCTGGTGAATAAGCAGATTGGGACTTAGACCCTGCGCCCTGAGGAAATCCGTGCTGTGGACCGATAGAGATGCCACCAGGCGGATCGTGACAGCCTCCCAGCAGGGGACCGTAATCTCTTTGGAATAGATGCCTCTCCTTAGTACTGGTAGAATACTGTATAAGGCCCCACAGCTTGAAACTATGATGTACCTCGCACCAAGCTCAGTAATCAGTAGCCAGTGCAGATTTTCAACACGCAGCTTCAACGATCCGCTTAAGGTCACTACTTACAGGTCCCCAGGACAGTTAGATACATAGTTAGTCTGGCTGAAAAAAGACAAAAGTTCATCTAGTTCAAACAAAAAAAAAGGTTGTAATCCTATATGCACAGTTGATTCAGAGGAAGGCAAAAAACCCAGCAAATCATAATCCAATTTTTTCCTGATCCCCCGAAAAGCAATTGGATATTTCCTTGATCAACTTATTTATAAATGTTAGTATCCAGTTATATTCTGTGTATCTAAGAAAGAATCCAGGCCTTTTTTAAAGCAATCCACTGAACTGGCCAGAACCAACTCTTGAGGGAGTCTATTCCACATTTTTACAGCTTTTACTGTGAAGAAACCTTTCCGTATTTGGAGATTAAATCTCTTTTCTTCCAGACATAGAGTGCCCCCTTGTCCTCTGTGATGGCCTCAGGGTGAATAGCTCTACACCGAGTTCACTATATGAACCACTGATGTATTTATACATGTTGATCATATCCCCCTTATGTATTATACATGGAGATCATATACCCCCCTTATGTATTATACATGGAGATCATATCCCCCCTTATGTATTATACATGGAGATCATATCCCCCCTTATGTATTATACATGGAGATCATATCCCCCCTTATGTATTATACATGGAGATCATATCCCCCCTTATGTATTATACATGGAGATCATATCCCCCCTTAATCTCCTCTTCTCAAGAGAGAATAAATTCAGTTCCTCTAATCTTTCCTCATAGCTGAGCTCCTTCATGCCTCTTATCAGTTTGGTTGCCCTTCTCTGTACTTTCTCCAGTTCCCCAATGTTCTTTTTGTGAATTGGTGCCCAAAACTGAACTGCATATTCCAGATGAGGTCTTACTAATGATTTGTACTGGGGGAAATGATATATCTCTCTCTGGAGTCTATACCTCTTTTAATACAAGAGAGGATTTTGCTCGCTTTAGAAACTGCAGCTTGGCATTGCATGCCATTATTAGGCTTGTGATCTACCAGAACCCCCAGCTCCTTCTCCACCATTGATTCCCCCAGTTGTACCCCCCCCCAGTATGTATGATGCATGCATATTCTTAGCCCCCAAGTGGGGCTAAGAATATGCAATTATCAACATTAAACCGCATTTGCCACATAGTTGCCCAATAACACAGTGCATTGAGGTCGGCTTGTAAATTGGAGACATCCTGTAAAGACGTTATTCCACTGCACAGCTTGGTGTCATCAAAGACTGAAATGGTATCTTTAATCCCAGACCCTATATTGTTTATAAATATATTAAAAAGTAAGGGTCCCAGCACTGAACCTTGGGGTACACCAGTGACAACCCCAGACCATTCAGAGTATGAATCATTAACCACTACTCTCTGAATTTGGTCTTTTGGCCAGTTTTCTATCCATTTACATACAGATTTTTCCAAGCCTGTAGACTTTACCTTATACATTAGCCGTTTTTGGGGAACTGTGTCAAACTTTTTTGCAAAATCCAAGTAAACCACGTCCACCGCCACCCCTCTGTCCAAGTATACCACGTCCACCGCCACCCCTCTGTCCAAGTATACAACATCCACAGCCTCCCCTCTGTCCAAGTATACCACGTCCACCGCCACCCCTCTGCCCAAGTATACAACATCCACAGCCTCCCCTCTGTCCAAGTATACCACGTCCACCGCCACCCCTCTGTTCAAGGTTTTGCTCACCTCCTCATAAAAAGAAATCAGATTTGTTTGATAACTTCTGTCTTTCATGAATCCATGCTGTCTGTTGCTTAACCACTTGCACTCCAGAGGAATTAACCCCCTTCCTGACCAGGCCATTTTTTGCATTACGGTGCTGCATTCATTTAACTGACAATTGCAGTCATGCAACGCTGCACCCAAATGAAATTTACATCCTTTTTTTCCCACAAATAGAACTTTCTTTCAATGGTATTTGATTGTCTGTGCTTTTTTTTTATTTTTTGCGCTATAAGCAAAAAAAGACTGACAATTTTGAGAAAAAAACAATATTTTTTGACTTCTTGCTATTTAACTCTGCGTATTTAAAAGTCCACTTGATCAAAGGTCCAGCAAGCACAATACAGGCAAGCTCAAGAATGAGCAAGCTCAGAGTGAGCTCCACAGAAAGCTATATAGTATCTGTTGCACCTGTGACCAATTAACCCCTCCCCTTAATTAGCAGACTGAAGCTTCCTCCAAACGCAACCAAATGAGTGAGATGGCACCTCTCAGGACCAGGTCACTGGTGGTATAGTTCTGCTGTAGGTTTCTGAGTAAAGTTGATTTATTCCTGGAGCTACTGAGGTCTCCTAGAGTTGCTGCATGGTCCATAGGCTGCTGGACATCAGCAGCCCTGCACCTATGGAACCTTCCTGGGAGACGGAACCCTGATCTTCAGTGTCTCAGGGCTTGTTCACATTTGAGTCAATTTCTAACTCTTACCAAACGCTCCTATAGCTTTCGTATAGGCGTTAATGAGCTTTAGTATGGGCGTTAGACTGGCTTTTTACAAGCATTGAAATTGCTCCCTAAATGCCCTAAGAGCAGTTTTGAAGCATTTTATAAGTGTTTTACGAGTGTTAAAACCACAGCACAAACTAAATAAACTGTAATGTTATAACGCATTGCAAATGCTCTGCAAACACTGGCTAGCACGTTTGAGGAGCATTACCATAGACTTGAATGGGAGGCGTTGAAAGGCTTCAAACTCCTCCTGACTCAACATGAGGCTTCAATTTTGACACGACGCAAACACTTCATATTTTGATAATGTGAACAGCACTATGTGCTGCCCATAGTATCATTAGCATAGGCCCCTCAAATGCCTGCTTTCAATGCCACTATGCAACTAGGCCTCAAACTATCTCCATTTCAGCCCTCTACTGGACACTCATCTTCAGGGATTGACTGAAGCCCTGTAAATATTCAGGCTGGTTGATTTGGTGAATTTCCCTAAACTCTAGAAGCTTCGTCTAGAGGCAAGGGGAAACAATCAAACTCTCAGCTTGTGAAACTGGACAGTACTTTGAGATGCTCAGGTTGGGTTTTATGAGTAGTATGGACTGGCTCTTTGTATTGCTCGGGGTCATTCTAGGAGGTGTACAGGATGAATCTTTGAGGGCCACAGGCTGGTACTATGAGTGGCGCAGGATGATTCTATGAGGGGCACAGGCTGGTACTATGAGAAGCACTGGCTTCTCTCATCCTTTGATATCGAAGAGCTGCACAGGATGGTTCTATGAGGGGCACAGGATGGTTCTATGAGGAGCACTGGCTGATTCTATGAGGTGCACAGGATGGTTATATGAGGGGCACAGGCTGGTTCTACGAGGAGCACTGGCTTGTTCTATGAGGTGCACAGGATGGTTCTATGAGGGGCATAGGCTGGTTCTATGAGGAGCACAGGCTGGTTCTATGAGGAGCACTGGCTGGTTCTATGAAGGGACAGACTGGTTTTAGGAGGTGCACAGGATGGTTCCTTAAGGGGTACAGACTAGTTTTATGAGAGATACAAGCTATTTCTATGAGGTGCACAGGCTGGTTCTGTGAGAAGCATATGCTGGTTCTATGAGGGACACAGGTTGCACAAGCATGACCACAGACTTCGGGATTTATGGTGAAATTTCACTTGTTACTCTGATGTAATAGTAATATCTGGCAGCCCAACCCACAACTGAACAATCTTTTCTCTTCTAGATGAATATCAGACAAAGGGGAGTTAATATCTTTATTGAAGGCAGTATAATCATTGAAGGACTTCTTCATCTTGAAGGCAGCATTGAAATTTTCCTTAAGGTGATTGTGACCAATGTATACATATCTTCAGCTTCCACATATCATTTTCTTTTATTAATGAGTAGATATGGGAATTTATTGGAACGGGAGCAGCCAGAATCTGGAAGAGCTGTGCATGGCAATCAATCGGCTATTATCTTTAACTTGTTCAGTAAAGCTTTGAAAATGAAAAATAGAAGCTGATTGATTGCCATGCACAGCTCCTCCAGATTCTGGCTGCTCCTGTTTTCATAAATTCCCCCCGTGTTATTATCATATCATCCCTGCCATGTATCTCCATTCTGTATGATGAAAATGTTAAGATTAATATAAAAAAATTATCTGGAGCAGAATACCTATATAATTTTTTTTCTATGGACCGTATGGAAATATTCCTGATATTTCTTTGGCTGTAACTGAAACCTACAATATCATATTCTCATCTATATCATTAAGACAAACAGTAAACTTGTTAAAGTGTAACTTCACTCCCTCTTTGCATTTATCTTTTTCTTGTTTTCTTAACGGTACCGCTGATTGTCCTAAACAAAAAATACATGGTCAGCGAATCCAACATTGTCTGCTGCAACATTCCCCTCCACTGCAGCACTGTAGGTCCCACTGTGGCAGCGCCCAAATATTGCAGAGTTCCCCTTTAAATTTTAACATTTTTAACAGCATTTGTTTGCAAGGTTATCAGCTCACTTCCCCCCTCCCTTATTTCCTGTGTAACATTGTGTTCCAGTCTGCACCTGGTACTCTTATTTTTAGCTGAAGAGAGTTTATCTATCGGCGAAACCACAAGGTCATATTCTGCACTGTTTAGAAAGTCTTCTAAATGTACACAAAGTGAAAGAGGAAATGTATGCATTGTGACGCAATTGCTGAGATGTATACCCTGTGAGATGCTTTTTCAAGACACTTAGCTTGCAGACATTAATCCTTGCTAAGACCCTGCTGGTTAATAAAGCTTGTTTTCATCCCTTGATGTCAAAGAGCTGCACATGCACAGATAACCAAGATTTTCTGGTGTTCATACAGTGGGCTCCAGATTGCCCCAAAGCCTCCTAGGATGGATGGCGTGTATATTGCTGGAGGCTTCAGGGTGGGAAGATATGCCATTCTTGCCTAAGTGAGAAAAAAGGGAAGAGACAGACCGAGTCCCTCCAAAAAAGGTATTGAGGGGATTTTCTGGGGAGAAATAAGAAGAACACGTAAAGTGTACCTGGCTGTCTTTTGAAGAGTATCCTAAAGCAAGAGATTCCAAAACAGACTTGCAGCACTGTCCCAAGGAGAACTGAATGGGTATGGCACCTAGCAGCCCTCTTTCCTGTAGGCCCCAGGGGTGTAGAGGTACTCACGCTGTCCTTGTGTCCTGCAGCTTTGGATGAACTGCTTTCAGGCTTTTGCTGGGCTGGTTCCCTTCCAGGCTAACAGGTTGTCCTTCCTTGGTGGACTGTAAGGCTCCCTCTGTCAGCTTCCTTCTGATCTCCAGCCTGGGGGCAGATCCCCCCTCATCTGGGGTCCTCTCCCAAACTAACAGCAACACTTCTCAGTACTCCATCTTTTACCCGACTCCCCTGCTGGCCAGGCTCTCTCATATTTATGGGCCAGTCTGCCACACTGCCAGACCTCCTGCTTGGGATTGGTCAGACTCCCATAAATACGCAGATCAGTTCCTGCTGGCCTCCACCCACTGGCTTCTAGAAACTTCTCCAAGCTTCTGGAGCAGGGGAGGTACCAGAGGGCTGACCTGTAGAACCCTCCTGCATGACCTGAAGTAAACCCTCTTTTTTTTTTAAATTTTGATATGGGTTTTTCCTTAACCGCTTGCCGACCGCCCTATAACAGAAATACTGCTACAGGGCTGCGGCGGTACGCAAAATCACATATATATATGTGGTTTTGGATTTCCAGGTAGGGGGCTCGTGCAAGCTGTATGCGCACCCTACCCGCACCACCATTCGGGTCCACGGCTTTCAATCACCAGGCCCCGGCTGTAATTACTCACTGGCGCCCAGTAATTTACAAGGATCTCTGACAGAGAGGAGAACTGTTTTGTTTACTAACAGTTCTCCTCTGTCAGCTCGGGCACACTGTTGTGAATGGCTGTGCACAGCACAGCCATCCAGAGCACTGTGATTACAGTGAATCAGACACACACTGCCCCCTAGTAAAATGCTCACAGCACACAGTTAACCCTTTGATTGCCCCTCGTGTTAACAAGTCCTGTCAGTCCCTTTTCTATGATATCAAGGAGGTGTGGACAGAGATCAACTGACCAATAATCCGGTTTAAGGGATGGGTGCTGGGAGACCACTATGTTTACGACCATTTCCCAAATACAGTTTCATAGTAATATTAATAACTTCCAGTATGTGCAAGTGGTATTCTAGCAACTGGCAAATTAATATTCAGAATTATATTTGAAACCCAAGGATACCAAACACAGCATACCTTTGTCACCTAGGTGGGAGGCAACTGCTTTCTCCTCTTTTGTAGCTAACATAGCCATGTATGACCTTGATTTGTTTGGTATGATATTCCCTATTCAAATATATACCTAATAATAATGTGCCCTGTTCCTGTTGAATTCTATGAATTGTATGTGGAATTGTTACATGTGGAATAGACATTTTATGGCACGTTCTGCATTCCTAGAGCCTTAATGGCCTTATAGGTCATGTGTGATGGCTTGACTGAGTTATTATTGTTTTACGATAGGGCAGAGGATAGTGTTTTTCATGGTTCGTGGAAACAGACATCCTGCCAAAACGAATTAGCTGTTACAAATCTGGCCAGGTCTGGACGCTGAACCTATTTGAGTTTTAGTTAAGATATGAGGCTCTTTTGAAGTTTGTTAAAAGTTACAGCTACAAATTCCATAGTTTGCAAAGGGGGGGGAGTAGGAACACTGCTGATGAGACCTTCACAAGATGGCTGTCGCGTACAGGTTCCATGTCCCTATTGTGCACAATTGTTACAGTTCGCACTGTAGCTCAATGGCCTAGGGGGGAAAGATTAGACAGCCCCATGTGCAAAAGGTCTTAAAACCTGTGTAAACCCAAGAACAAAAATTAATTGTATTTCAACATATTGGTCTTTAGATGTGGTGGCTGCATTTATTTTGTTTTTTTTTTTACAGTTAGCAAGATCCATTGTAACTAAATGTTCAGGTTTATCAATGCATTGGTATAGTTAATATTTCCTGCAAGAACTTCCCTTTTTCTGACACAAGATGGAGCTTTGTGGATTCTGATTCATCTTCAGTCAAGAGCATTCGATTTTTGGAGTTGTGGTCCCAGCCAGAAGGAACTCCATTACTATCCAGACCCATTAAACTACAAAAGCCAGCATGCCTTAAAGTGTTACTAAAACCACAACAGTAAAATCAGTCAATATATGCAGGAAAGCATGCTTGTTCTGCTCACTGTGGAACCCAAGGAGTTAATCCTCTGCATTGTGTAAAAAAGCTGTTTGAGCCTGTCTTCTCTGATCCTCCACTTCTTCTACTGTCCTTAATCCTTCTGCTAATAGAACAGAGCCTTGAGGGCAAGGTGCACATGCTCAGTTTGGTGTGTATTGCTAGAGAGGTTTTTTTCTTTGGGAGGGTGCATGTGATCAGCACAGGGCCAATCAGCACTGGTTAGACAGAGGGTGCTGCAGCCTCATAGGACAATCAGGGGAGAATGAAAACTCCACCTACAAGCTTTAACCAGTACTCTGCTGGACACTAACAGAAGTCACATGACTGCTACTGATGCGAAAAGGTATTTAGTCTATATTTACTAAAATAATTGCATTTCCATGTTCTGCGTACTGTGGGAGACCAGATATAGTGAATGCAGGGTCCGTGGAGACCGGATATAGTGAATGCAGGGTCCGGGGAGATCAGATATAGTGAATGCAGGGTCTGGGGAGACCAGATATAGTGAATGCAGAGTCCAGGGAGACCAGATATAGTGAATGCAGGGTCCGGGGAGACCAGATATAGTGAATGCAGAGTCCAGGGAGACCAGATATAGTGAATGCAGGGTCCGGGGAGACCAGATATAGTGAATGCAGGGTCCGGGGAGACCAGTTATAGTGAATGCAAGGTCCGGGGAGACCAGATATAGTGAATGCAGGGTCCGGGGAGACCAGTTATAGTGAATGCGGGGTCCGGGGAGACCAGATATAGTGAATGCAGGGTCCGGGGAGACCAGATATAGTGAATGCAGGGTCCGGGGAGACCAGATATAGTGAATACAGAGTCCAGGGAGACCAGATATAGTGAATGCAGGGTCCGGGGAGGCCAGATATAGTGAATGCAGGGTCCGGGGAGACCAGATATAGTGAATGCAGGGTCCGGGGAGACCAGATATAGTGAATGCGGGGTCCGGGGAGACCAGTTATAGTGAATGCAAGGTCCGGGGAGACCAGATATAGTGAATGCAGGGTCCGGGGAGACCAGTTATAGTGAATGCGGGGTCCGGGGAGACCAGATATAGTGAATGCAGAGTCCGGGGAGACCAGATATAGTGAATGCAGGGTCCGGGGAGACCAGATATAGTGAATGCAGGGTCCGGGGAGACCAGATATAGTGAATGCAGAGTCCAGGGAGACCAGATATAGTGAATGCGGGGTCCGGGGAGACCAGATATAGTGAATGCAGGGTCCTGGGAGACCAGTTATAGTGAATGCGGGGTCCGGGGAGACCAGATATAGTGAATGCAGAGTCCGGGGAGACCAGATATAGTGAATGCAGGGTCCGGGGAGACCAGATATAGTGAATGCAGGGTCCGGGGAGACCAGATATAGTGAATGCAGGGTCCGGAGAGACCAGATATAGTGAATGCAGGGTCCGGGGAGACCAGATATAGTGAATGCAGGGTGCGGGGAGACCAGATATAGTGAATGCAGGGTCCGGGGAGACCAGATATAGTGAATGCAGGGTCCGGGGAGACCAGATATAATGAATGCAGGGTCCGGGGAGACCAGATATAGTGAATGCAGGGTCCGGGGAGACCAGATATAGTGAATGCAGTGTCCTGGGAGACCAGATATAGTGAATGCAGGGTCCGGGGAGACCAGATATAGTGAATGCGAGGTCCTGGAAAACCAGATATAGTGAATGCGGGGTTCGGGGAGACCAGATATAGTGAATGTAGGGTCCGGGGAGACCAGATATAGTGAATGCAGGGTCCGGGAGACCAGAGATAGTGAATGCGGGGTCCTGGGTATAGTAACAATATAAGTCTGGAGTGGCCATATAAATTAGAAGCCCGGGAACCTTGTCCTCTGGGAGAGAGCCACTGGTGTGTGAGAAGGGAAGGTCCTATCTGAGAGAGAGAGAGACAGGGATGAAGGTACAGGGAAAGACTGCATCACATGTCTGTGTCTGTCAGTTCTGGAGAACTGAGGAAGCTGTTGCAATCTACCAAGTCCAGTCTGTGTCTATGCGCTATGCACTTGAGCTGGGGAAGATCCTAAGGCCTAGTACCAGAGCCATCCAACATCCAGACCTGCTGATTCCTCCTGTGACACTGTCAAGCCTAGCTAAAGGTGCCACTGCATCGCAGAACTGCCGCTGTCTGATCGCTGCAGAAGCTCATCTGGAATCGCTTCCACCTTAGAGGAGGCCCCCAGTTCCGCACGGCGCACTCCCAGCACAGAGACGGGGGCCTCACTAAGAGCCTTGGGTCCCGTACTAACGATCAGGACCCATAATTTCTGATTCTGGGTCACCTGATCGTTGTGGTCACTATCACATTGATCAGTCATTCTGAAGTCCGCCCCCACATTTTCTCTTTCTCAGAATGGAGGAGAGATACATTGTATCCTTTCAGGGAGAAAAAAAACAACAGTGAGTATAAATAAATAAATATCTAGATCAGCCCTGGTGCACACTGATGCAGTGCGGAATTTGTAGCATTTTCAGTGCAATTCCGCACCTCATCAAAATCGCACCCCATTCATGCTAAACAGTGCAGGTGTGTATGTTAAGTTAATAACACCCCGAAAACAGTCCACAAAATGCGGTGCGATGTGAAGAATCGGATCGCATAGGTGTGAATACCCATGCGATCCGATTCTAGTGCGGACCCAAAAAAGGGTCTTGCACTTTTTTGGTGCGGGGGTGGTACGATTAGAGCCACACATAATGTATGGCTCCGATGGCACCACAAGCAAATTGCATGTGAGTTTCACAGGAATGCGGCGCAGTTCCTGTGCGAATCACACGCAATTTACCGCACCGCAAAAGTGTGAACCCAGGCTTAAAGTTTGATCTAGGTCAGTGCCAGGGTTAGTGTTTGGGTCAAGTAAGGGTAGAAGATCAGGGTCAAAGGTCAGGTTTTTTTTTCTTTTTTCTAATTAGTGTCAGCGTTTCTGGGCTGTACTACGGGTGCAAATGACAAATAGCATACACATATGTGGTATCGCTGTGATTGTCAGGAGCTGGAGAATTTATTTTGGTTTGTTTTTTGGTGGCAGGTTATGGTAATAACAAGCTAAAAATAACAGTAAATGACAGCTAAATTTAAAAAAAACTATTTTTTTTACTGTTTTGGGCCAGTTGAAAATAAAAAGATAAGGATATCTATTACCACTTACCACCAAATAAAAAACCCAATTTGTCCTGAAAAAAACAAGGCGTAATCCACCTGGATGTACAAACATGTCAAAGTTGCAAACTTTTGTTTAGGCATTAACCTCCCTGGCGGTATGATTATTTCCGATTTTTTGTGCTGAAAGCTGTACTATTTTTTTGCATGGAAATATGTCGTTTTTTATTGTAGGCTGTAATTTTTAGGAATAACTCACTGAAATCTGTACGAACAAGAGTCTAGTAAACATCCCGGGTAGGATAAAGTTTGAAACACGAAATCATAAATTATAATTTAATAAATAATCATAAAAAATAATAATATAATAATAATAAATTCAATAATATAATCAAACCAAAAACACTGAAATTTGAAATACAGAGGCAAATTCGCACATCGCTGAGCAAAGTCGCAAAATCGTTTTCAGTGTCTGATGACGAATTTCCCCACGAATCATTATCACTCAGTTCTGCAAGTGGTTCTGATTTACTATCGCTGTTCTAAAACCGCTTTTGACGTAAAGGGACGCTTTTTGGACGCCATGGACTTTTCTAAGTTTCCAGGCAGAAAGAACAGACAAAATGCAGGCAGGGCACAGGACAAAGCAGTAGGGACAAAATGTATGTGAAATGCATTGAAACAGCAATGTTTTACTATGTAATAGTAATAATCATTTTTAAAAAAAATGACATTTTTAAAAAATTTCAAATTTGCCGCCGGTTCCGGCGCCCGTACGTCCCGACGTCACAGGGACTGGAACACAGAAGCCGGATGCCAGCATCGGCCGGAGATGGCTGGGGATGCTGCAGGGGACATATCGTGGGAGTGAAGGACAAGGTAAGTGCTGCAGGGACTCCCTGAGCAACGCCACATGGTACGCCCGCGTGTAGCTCGGGGTTACCGCTCTTGGTACTCAAATTTTACCCCGAGCTACACTCGGGAATACCGCTAAGGAGGTTAAGATTTGTTTTACCCTTACGCGTGGAAGGGGTTAAGGAGGCACTCCTACCACATTGTTTGATATTTGAAACTGTATATGTCAAAAAGTGTTCCGTATTGTGATTTTCTGTCATTTTTGAGAACCCATATTCTCAGTATATCTTGTCATTATACTCCAAGGTATCGAGTCTCATTTCAGGGTAACCCTGCGGCACTAACCAAAGGTTATCAGTCTGTGTCTATTGATGTGTATACCCGAGGTGTCAGAGGTACTGAGGTCTTTGTAGAGGTCAAGGTAGGAACAAGGGACCCGATACAACCAGTGGCTCCTGTGGGGGTAGTGCTACATACACTTTTTTCCCTTTATTTTCACCTCTTAAAGCGGAGTTCCACCCAAAAGCCTTTGTCCCCCGCTCCCCATTAAGGATTGGCACCGTTAGGGAGCAGGTACCTGAATTTGACAGGTACCTGCTCCCACTTCTGCTGCGATTGCCTAGGTGATCGGAAGCGGAGGTTGTCGTCCCCCCCCCCCCCCCCGTAGTCTTCTGGGACACGTGACAGGTCCCAGAAGATTACGGGGCCATTTACAAAGAGCAGTACGTCTCGCACATGTGCAGTGGGCACCCGAATGTGAAGCCGCAAGCTGTCACAGCCGGGTGCCCACACTGAAGATGCCAGCACCAGGTAGAGAAGACGGCCGGTGAAGCCAGCGGTAGTGAGGACAGCGCTGGACCAAGGGACAGGTAAGTGTCTGTATTTTAAAAGTCAGCAGCTACAGTTTTTGAAGCTGCTGACTTTTATTTGTTTTCAGATGGAACTCCGCTTTAATCCTGCCGTCAATACACTTTCTGTCCTATAGGGTGATAACCGTACTGAGCAGTGTTGTCACCCGAGGACAGGGAGTGTGTCAGAACTACATAACATCTTCTCTCTGCTCATTAACAGTGGGAGGTGTTTTGTAGTCCACAGAGATAGCAGGGAACAATGCTAAATGATAGCAGTCCAGAGGAAGAGAGTACAGGATCCCTGTATGGGTGAACAGCTATTTTATTTTTGCAATTATCATACAGATATAATAAAACACTTCTAACAATAGGATATTTAACAGACAAAAAAAGGAGCAAATATGACAAATTTGTCTTTAGTTTACATACATTTTTACCCCCCACCTCCCCCCAACCAAGTTTTGGATGGCAGTTGCCCAGTTTTTATTATCTAGCAAGTCCTTCTTTTGTTTTTGTGGTGCTGGTGGCAAAATCCTCTTCCCCATCCCTCCTCAATTCCTGATCCTCCCATGGGAACGCAGGACCCTGCTCAACTTCCTCCTTACCCTGAATACTGCACTCTCCATATATTCCTGCGAAGAATCCACTAGGGGGCAGTGACATCAACATGATGTGTTGATCGGGTGTATAAAATCCAGCCCCTAGACATGCAGACTGCTTCTACAAACATTTGTGAAAGAATGGGTCGCTCTCAGGAGCTCCGTGACTCCAAGCGTGGTACCGTGATAGGTTGTCACCTGTGCAATAAGTCCATCCGTGACATTTCCTGGCTACTAAATATTCCACAGTCAACTGTTAGTGGGATTATACCAAAGTGGAAGCAACTGGGAACAACAGCAACTCAGCCACCAAGGGGTAGGCCACGTAAAATGACAGAGCGGGGTCAGTGCATGCTGAAGCACACAGTGCGCAGAAGTCACCAACTGTCTGCAGAGTCAATAGCTAAAGACCTCCAAACTTGGTGTGGCCTTCAGATTAGCACAACAGTGCACAGAGAGCTTCATGGAATGGGTTTCCATGGCCGAGCAGCTGCATCCAAGCCTTACATCACCAAGTGCAATGCAAAGCGTCAGATTCCGTGGTGTAAAGCACGCCGCCACTGGACTCTAGAGCAGTGGAGACGTTCTCTGGAGTGACCAATCACACTTCTCTGTCTGGCAGTCCAATTGACGTGTCCCGGTTTGGCAGTTGCCAGGAGAACCGTACTTGCCTGACTGCATTGTGCTAAGTGTAAAGTTTGGTGGAGGGGGGATTATGGTGTGGGGTTGTTTTTCAGGGGCTGGGCTTGGCCCCCTAGTTCCAGTGAAGGGAACTCTTAAGGTGTCAGCATACCAAGACATTTTGGACAATTTCATGCTCCCAACTTTGTGGGAAGAGTTTGGGGATGGCCCCTTCCTGTTCCAACATGACTGCTCACCAGTGCACAAAGCAAGGTCCATAAAGACATGGATGAGCCAGTTTGGGGTGGAGGAACTTGACTGGCCTGCACAGAGTCCTGACCTCAACCCCATAGAACACCTTTGGGATGAATTAGAGCGGAGACTGTGAGCCAGGCCTCCTCCCCCGACATCAGTGCCTGACCTCACAAATGTGCTTCTGGAAGAATGGTCAAACCTTCCCATAGACACCCTCCACTGGGGGGCCATTACAGGTCATGTGCGTGTAAAGGCAGGCCGACCAATACTTTGGGCAATATAGTGTATATATATATATGTTTTCTGGGGATTGGATAACTTCAATAAAACATTCCCTCAACCATTCAGAACTGCGCTTCAAGACTGGTCTTTCCGCAGCAGGGGCGGACTGACAACTCATGGGGTCCCCCGGGCAATAGGGGATCATGGGGCCCCTGTATCCTCGCCCACACTCAAACCACACCCAAAAAAGCCTATGAAAGGTACCAGGGGCATCTCATGGGGCCCCCTACTGACCCCGGGCCCTTGGGCAGTGCCCGAGTTTCCAAATGGTCAGTCCGCCTCTGTTCCGAAGATTACCGAATGCCAGGCAAAACCATTTCCGAACACTTCCGATCCCCCTTCCCGAATGTTTCCGATTTTACGAGCCCTTCCGAAGCCGGCCGAACGTTTCCGAATTCCTTCCGAGGGGTCGTGTCGGACGACCCCGAAGAAAGCCGAGCGCGCTTCCGGACGTTTCCGAATCCCACCCCAGCGACCGCCTGCCCGCTTCCGAAGGCTTTTCCCGAAGGTTTCCGATCCTCCCCGAGCGCCAGCACTACCGGTTCCGGAGTTTGACGAGCGTTTCCGAAGCTGCGCAGTAGCGGCGGAGTGGCTGGGGCGCCCGCAGAGAGCCGAGTGTTTCCGCTGCCGGGCTGAGCCGCGCACAGAGGGATCGGGGAGCCCCGGCTGTACGTGTAGGAGCGGGAGGACAGGGACGGAGGGAGGCCGGGAGGAGGAGGAGGAGCTGCCCCCGCTGTACAGGGAGAGAACCGGAGAGACCCGCGGGGGGAATCCAGCACGATGATCAAACTGTTCTCCTTGAAGCAGCAGAAGAAGGAGGAGGAATCCGCCGGCGGCACCAAAGGCACCAGCAAGAAGGCCTCGGCCGCCCAGCTCCGGATCCAGAAAGGTGAGCAGCCGGGCCTGGTGCAGTACACGGGGCGGACACAGGGGGCGCTGCTGAGGACACATTCCCCCCTCTGTACCCCATATATGGGGAGAGCTCCCCATCCCCCACCCCTCCTCCTACATCACAGGGGCACTGCAAACCCCAGCATGTCTCAACAGAGGGGGGGCTGGGACTTCTAGTTCCTCACAGCTGGCTGCCCACAATGAGATTACACTGGTGTCCCTTCTACAGCTAGGGGGGGCACTTCATGATCTGGTCAGCTGGGGCTTGTAGTTCTACATGGCTACCTGCACTGGTGCTTCTTCTATGGGGCTCACTTCATTGTATGGTTAGCTGGGGCTTGTAGTCCCACACCGCTTCCTGCATTTAGATTGCGCTGGTGGCCCTCCTATTACTGCTGGGACTTGTAGTTCCCGGGGGGCAACCAGGATCTGAAGCCAAGTATTAGCATCTGCCATACTAAAGCATGCCACTGGGTGAGTGGGTGGGGGGGGAATGCGGACGTCATCCTATATAGGTAGGATGAGCGATCCATCACCGCACCACACCTCTTTTTGTAAATCAGTGCCATCCTGGCTGTCCAGCTGAGATACCCTGGTAGGTTGCTGCTGGAATTTGTAGTTCCTCAACAATTGGCAGGTGCCTGAACGCCCAGCGTTTTGAATAATAGGGGGTCGGTGTGGTGGTGAGCGCCTTACAGTATTCACAATGGTCCTCCTGTAGTACAGGGGGTGGCCCCCAGGGGGAGTGCTGGGGTAGCCACACCCTTGTGCAGTACAGTAAATGACCACAATGGGGTGTTGTGTCCACACCCTGATGCAGCAAAGAGGATGGCCACTAGGGACTCTATGGTATCCACACCGTGCTGTGGCCAACAGCTTCAATATCTGGGATGGCCACAAGGGGATGCTGTCAGCCCCATCCTGCTGCAGTCCAGCTGATAATCACTAGGGGGTGCTGTGGTATCGCATCCAGCTGCAATAGAGGATGGCCACTAGGAGCACCATAGTAGCCGAACTTTGCTGTAATACAGAGGGTGGACACTAGGAGTATTGTAGCAGACTTGCCCTGCTGCAGTACACAGGGTGGCCATTAGGAGGTGCTGTGGTAACCACACCTCACTGTAACACAGGGTGAGCACTAGGAGTGCTGTAGTAGATTGCCTTGCTGCAGTCCACATTGTGGCCATGGGGGGTGCTGTGGTAACCTCACAGTAACACAGAGGGTGGGCACTAGGAGTGCCATAGTAGACTTGCCCTGCTGCAGTACACAGGGTGGCAATTAGGGGGTGCTGTGGTAACCACACCTCACTGTAACACAGGGTGAGCACTAGGAGTGCTGTAGTAGATTGCCTTGCTGCAGTACACATTGTGGCCATGGGGGGTGCTGTGGTAACCTCACAGTAACACAGAGGGTGGGCACTAGGAGTGCTATAGTAGACTTGTGCTGCTGCAGTACACAGGTTGGCCATTAGGGGGTGCTGTGGTAACCACACCTCAGTGTAACACAGAGGGTGGGCACTAGGAGTGCTGTAGCAGACTCACTGCTGCAGTACACAGAGTGGCCATTAGGGGGAGAGGGTGCTGTGGTAACCACACCTCACTGTAACACAGAGGGTGAGCACTAGGAGTGCTATAGTAGACTCGCCCTGCTGCAGTACACATGGAGGCCATTGGGGGGGGGGTGCATGTAGCAATCACATCCTGCTGCAATATAGAGGGTGAACACTGGGGGGGTGCTTTGGTAATTTCACCCACAGTATAGAGCAGTGTCTAAGCTAGGGCTCCCCCAGAGGTTGGTAGGGGTACCTTGAGCAATTTCTGCCTCTCAGATAAGTTCCCACTGACACCAGTGATCTTTTTAGCTTTCTGTAAGCTAAAAAGAAATTCTTCCCAATGACCACAAGTGTAAGGAGGATTCTTCTCACTGACCATCACTAATGTATCATGAGTTGTAGATAGTCATTTTTAGCAGGAGTTCCCTGAGAACGGAAAGTTAGATGAAGGGTTCTTCTGTGTTGAGAAAGGTAGGTATGGGGGGAGGGGGGAAACATTACAGGGGTGCTGTAGGAACCACATCTCACTGCAGTACAGAGATTAGCCACTAGGGGAATACCATGGTAGCCACACCTTTCTAGAGGTTGACCACTAGGGGCGCTGTGGTAGCCATATCCTGCTGCAGTACAGCAGGTAGCCACACCCTGTTCTATAGAGATGGGGTGCCCTTATCTAGACAGTGGCAAGTTTGTCCTCTTCCTCTACATCAGAAGCTTCATGTTTATTGTGGTAAAACCAGTACGCCTGCTGCTGGGGCTTGTAGTTCCACTAGAGCTGGCTGCTCACAGTAAAATGCTTGCAGCAGCCTCTCTTCTTGCAGCTTTTTGGGAACTATCAGTATCAGCAGGCCCGGGTCTAAGTGGCTCAGGGCTGCAGAGGTAAGAACTGGGCCAGCTGTGATACCGAAGGCTGTTGGTAGGGGGCGCTTTGGCCGCCATATTCTTCTCCGCATGCCTTGCTACTAAGGGTAAGTGGTGGTCATCCAGCTCTTGGAGGACAACAAGTACCAGCATGTCCAGTTTGCCATTTCCCAATTGGTTGTACAGCGTGCCCTAAGCCAAGTCATTAGCTGGCTGCCGAAACAACCGACAATGTGATGACCATCTTGAAGGCAGTAGGAAAAAAATGTCCGTCGCACAGCACCGCGTCCAGAAAGGTGAGAGCGGGACCGGCCGCGGGGCAGTGGGCAGCTGTCCGCAGTCACTTCCCATCAGCAGGATTGCTGATCCCTTCTATCCATATACTGTAGTGGGGGTCATGCTCTAATGCAGAGAAAGGTGGTGACATTTTCCAGCTACTATTCCCAGCATTCCTTGGTAGTTCCCACTGCTGGGACTTGTAGTTCTCCAACAGTAACTAATAGGGGGAAGGATTTCCTCCTTCAGGTAGAACATGAAGAGCACCTCAAGTTTGCAGAGCTTGTAGTAGTAGTTCTCACTGCTGGGACTTGTAGTTCATGAGAGCCAGTTGCTCAGATGCAGCCAATGGGCTGTAGACCAGCAGAGTGTCTGTTTTGGGACAAGTATCCAGATCCGCTCAGCTTTGGAGTTCCTTGAAAGCCAGGCAACGGGTGCCAAGTGGGGCAGGGGGGCTGGCAATGACCCAACTTCCTAAACAGGACTGGAACTAGGAATTGTGTCCTACCATCGGCATGTCCATGGCAGACTTCTCCAATATACTGACATGTATGACTACACAGAATGGCGCACTGCAGAGCCCCGCCCCCTTTTGTGTCGGGTACAAGATGCGGCCAGCCGCTGTGCTTCGATCACATCTGTTGGGCCTGTTCCTGGCGCCCGTTGTAGGAATAGGGAATATTATTATTATTATACAGGATTATTATAACACCAGCAGTTTGCTCAGCGCTTTACAAAATGTATATATGTCCTGTCCACTCCCAGCGCTGGGACTTGTAGTTCCACAAGAGCTGCAGAGACTTGGTCTGGGTAGAACATGCCTTAAGTGGAACTAAAGTTCGCAATCAGGAAGCAGGCAGCTCTACATTGAAGAAATCTGGAATGAGGTAGAATGTCACCAGCACACCGAGGATCACCAATATGGGTCCAAAAGTTTTAATGAACAATCACGTAGTTACAGCAAGGCAACATTTCGGAGTCTCGCAGGACCCCTTTCATCAGACATGTGACCTATGTGACGTCATATGCCTGATGAAGGGGTCCAGCGAGACTCCGAAACATTGCCTTGCTGTAACTATGTGATCGTTCATTGAAACTTTTGGACCCATATTGGTGATCCTCGGTGTGCTGGTGACAGTCTCCCTTGCTGATTCTGTTTGGTTCCAGCCGATGATCGCTACAGCACCCACTTATACACACCGCCATTGGGCGTTTGGATTGTACACTGGCATTTGAGACCTGGAATAAGGCGCACCTACCTGCCTGCTCCCCGTCTTCTCCGGCATGTGAACTGAGCTGTGCAACTTTCCCATCCGCTTACATCACCGGCCCAGTCTCTGCGTTCCGGGGTGACTGACTCCTGCGCATGCATACGAGTGATGTCATCCTGTGCCAGCCAATGAAGGTGGCCGAAGAACGGCACACAGCAGAAGATGCCGGCAAGGGCCATGTGGATGGGACCTGAACGCAGTGAAGGCTCAGCTTACGCTGTACCATGTGGAATCAATCCGTACATTTATATGGGATGTGAAATATCTTACAGACACTTGTATGTCATGACCGGTGTGAATGAGGTGTCAGTCTGTGCCCCCACCCCCGTGTCGCTGAGCTCAGCCCGTTCACAATCAAACTCTTCATTGGGAGATCTAAAGTGACCCCACCACCAGCATTCCTGAACAGTCAGCACACACCTCTTCTGTCCACCATGGGTGGGGAGTCAGACTGCAACACCATCAATGGGGGCCATACATGAAATGATTTTATATACAATCATATGAAACATGCTTAGGACAAACATAGATCTGTACTCAGACAAAAAAAAAAAAATACAACAGAATATATATATATATAACAAAGGGCAGACTTGAGAGACCACTTGGTGCTTTTTCTGCCTACACTTCTGTGTTTCTATGGACTGTCTGGGAGATATGGTCAAAAAGATCATTCAATTTATTTATTTCAGCTACTTATAAAGTGCCGTCAATTTACACAGCGCTTTACATATATGTTGTACATTCACATCAGTCCCTAACCCTCAAGGGGTGTACAATCTAAGGTCCCTAACTTACATTCACATACTAGGGCCAATTTAGACAGGATCCAATTAACCTACCAACATGTCTTTGGAATGTGGGAGGAAACCGGAGTACCTGGAGGGAATCCGCACAGGGAGAACATGCAAACTCCAGGCAGGTGATGCCATGGTTGGGATTCGAACCAACAACCCTAGTACTGCCAGGTGGAAGTTCTAATCATTTAGCCACTGTGCTGCCCATAATATGCCATACGCTTAGGGTTCCTTCACGCGTTCCGTTTTTTTTTTTCATCAGTTCAGTCACATTTATTGAAAGAAAAAACTGATCAGTTTTCGTCCGTTTTTTTTTGTCCGTTCCGTTTTTATTTAACGGAAACAAAGTAGGGTTCAAAAGAACGGATGTTAACAGCTACGGACATTTACGGATGTAAACGGTTGATCATGCATTTACATCCGCTAGTCCATAGAAGTACATGGGTGTCTGTTTTTCATCTGTAAAGGGACAGATGAAAAATGTAAATACGGAACGCCCGTGTGAAAGAGGCCTTTTATTATATTTTATTTCATTTTATTTTTTAATTAAAATAACAAACATGTTCTACTTACCTGCTCTGTGCAATACCACTGTATCACATGATGCTGTACGGCAGCGCTGCACATTGCATTGTAGCAGGGGCAGACTGACAACTCATGGGGCCCCCGGGCAATAGGGGATCATGGGGCCCCTGTGTCCTTGCCCAAACTCAAAAAAGCCTATAATAAAGGTACCAGGGGCATCTCGTGGGGCCCCCTACTGACCCCGGGCCCTGGGGCAGTGCCCGAGTTTCCAAATGGTCAGTCCGCCACTGCATCATAGCCATAACATACAGCGCCATAAATGAAGTGCACCTTTTGAACACTTTCATTTAAAGTGAATCTCGCACACACTGCCCCCTACTGTAGCCGCTGCGGGGAATGGACCGCTGCCAGAGCGGTAAAGCACCTCAGTCGCTGTCAGTTTTATAGCGTGAATTCAGCTTTAAAGTAAAACTAAAAGCAGAACTTTTTCTTTTTTTTGTTTTAGATTGGAGAGGGATTAGAACACCTGTCATGTTTTTATGCCCCCCAAATAGGGAGATTCACCCTATTTGTCCTGTTTACCATTACCACCAAAAGTGAAATAAGATCCAACATTTTGGGCTGTCACCACAACAGGAATAGAGAGGAAATCTTTCAATCTCTCACACTTTGAGTGACAATTAGTCTTGCAACACTGTACCCATTTTTTTTTTTTTTTTTTAACAGCTTTCTTTTGGTGGTATTTGATCTCCACTGGGTTTTTTTTTTGTAATATAAATGAAAAACATATTTTGCTTCGTTTTTGTTATAAAAGTTTGCAAATTGTCTTCATAAATTTAGGCCAAAATGTATTCTGCTACATTTGTGGGGTAACAATTACCCAAAACTGTATATTTTTTAGTCTGTGTGAAAGCTAAAGAGTCTATAAACTATGGGATATATATTTGAAAATTAGTTGAGACTTTAAAATGCCAGATGCTGGTATGGGCTATGGCGGTGATCAAGGAGTTAGCATGAGGTATGGCAATGATCAGGATGCTGGTAAGGCACATGGGGTGATCAGGATGCTGGTAAGGCACATGGGGTGATCAGGATGCTGGTATGGCACATGGGGTGATCAGGACGCTGGTAAGGCATATGGGGTGATCAGGACGCTGGTATGGCACATGGGGTGATCAGGACGCTGGTAAGGCACATGGGGTGATCAGGACGCTGGTAAGGCACATGGGGTGATCAGGAACGCTGGTAAGGCACATGGGGTGATCAGGACGCTGGTAAGGCACATGGGGTGATCAGGACGCTGGTAAGGCACATGGGGTGATCAGGACGCTGGTAAGGCACATGGGGTGATCAGGACGCTGGTAAGGCACATGGGGTGATCAGGACGCTGGTAAGGCACATGGGGTGATCAGGACGCTGGTAAGGCACATGGGGTGATCAGGACGCTGGTAAGGCACATGGGGTGATCAGGACGCTGGTATGGCACATGGGGTGATCAGGACGCTGGTATGGCACATGGGGTGATCAAGATGCAGATATGGGGTAGCATTGGGACCGGTGCTGTTTGTATTAGTTATTAGGAGCTACATTGGGGCAGTGATCAGGGACACTGGGGCTGTTAGCACAGCAGTCTGTGAGCAACCACTCACAGGCTGCAACATTGGTTCTCTCTGCTCTCACAATGAAAGCAGAGAACTGATGCCAAGTTTCACTTTCTGTTATTTACTATGTGATTGGACACAGCAATCACATGGTAAAACACTATGTGATTGCTATATGATGCTACTATAATGAGGCAAATGCTAACGCCGCCATGTGTTCAGCTCCATCCGCTCACTGTTCCAGCAGCTGTGAGTGGTGTTTATAGATGGCCGGGAAGCAGTAAAAGCGTCACCCAGCTGCCTGTGTAGTCAAGGCCTAAGGCTAAGTTTCACACAGGCATGGAATTATAAAGTCCTCTTGTAACACCCCCTGCAGCATTTTTTGCTAGTTTTGGATGCATATCACAGGTGTCTAAGGTGCATCAAGCAGCACTCCTCAAATGCCCTGTGGGATTTCTTTTTTTTAATCATAAATTGATTTATTGCAACCGCTGTTAAATGCGCTGTAAAAGCCATTGGCACATTTGCTGCACATTTCAACAGAAGTGAATGGAGGCGGTCGCAAAGTGTCAACGCCTGCTGAGCTCTGCAGGCAGCCTTATTTTTTGCCTTACTGCAAGGTGACGCTAACACACGTGTACACCTCCATGTGCTCACAGTTGTGATCGGCATTGATAGGCAGTTGGGGAGTGGTAAAAATGTGACCCGGCAGCCTACTTTCAGTGCCGAAAAGGTGCCAGCAGTAATAGTGCCTGGAGGAAAGGTCGTGTTGATCGCCCCTAGACTGCACTGTCATCAAGTATCAGAATCTGTAGGACTGGATATCAATCCCATGTTTGGGAAGCCCATGTAACACCTCCAGTGTTACAAACTAGGCTAGAGCGAAGAATAAAATGATCCCTTCAAAAGAAGACTTGCCTCTCTAGTGGGTGCTCACCTCCCTTTCCTGCAGAGCAGTGGCCTCTGATGTAATTTCCAGCTTCTAACCCTTCCAGACGTGTTGCATGCCCGCATTCTCCACCACAAACTGGTTCCTCCTGATACCTCTCCCAGCAATATAGGAAAACAGTAGTTCTGGAGGGGAGGCCAGGCACCCAGCATTTCTGGTAGGTGTCAGCTTCTGATGGTTTTAGTACAGTGGGAAAGCAAAGTAAGGACTCGCAGCCTGCTTGAGAGGTAAGTATTAAAGGAGACGTACACTTTAAAACAAAGTGCATTTATCCTTTTTGCTTCCTGGCCTAGCCTAACCTACAGATACCTAATTACCTCAATACAACAACTGTGGTTCTGCTGTTTGATCATATCCAATGCCAAAAGACATCACCGTCCTGGCTGCACCTGCCCATTACAGCCCCATAGACTTGTATGTAGCTGGGTCCTGAGGTTGAAGGCAGTCCCATCATGATGGGATTGGCTGCTTATAGCAGGGGAGGGGAGGGTCCAGTGCTTGGAGCCAGTCAGGCTTTGCTGCAGTGTACATATGCTTACAAGAGGAGTGAGCAGAAGGATGACTCCTTAGTATGCTGCTGCTCCTTCACTGGCTGGTTGTTTTAGATCAAGCCGCTACGGAGGTCCCATCCTGAGCAGAGGTCGCCAGATCACAAAACAGGCTGAACAGAATCACAAATGTATGGTAAAGTTGTACAATTCCCCTGTTCTTTTAGTCTGATTTCAGTACTCTTCAGAATGATATGAAGCCAGAATAAATAGGTTTGCTCATCTCTCTACCTGAGAAAGGAAAAAAAAAAAAAAAAGCAGTGGGTCAGTCTGAGTGTCTGAAAGTAGACCTGTCCTTGATGGCCATTGTACCATTGCAGCCAATCAGATTCTTCATTTCCCTCTGATGCAGCAGGAGGGAGGATCAACGGTGTCATCTGGTTGTCATGGACAGCAAGAATGGACCTGTCTTCAGACACTGATGAACAGATCTGCTGCTAGAATCTAAGAAACTGAAGGGATTTTGCTGCACTGACGTGACTGGCGATTTTTTTTTTTTTTGCAGATATCAATGAGCTGAACTTGCCGAAGACGTGCGAAATAGAGTTCTCCGACCATGACGACCTTCTTAATTTCAAGCTAGTCATCTGTCCTGATGAGGTAGGTGTCTGAGAATCAGGATGTCACACAGGATGGCATTAAAGTAGAACTCCGCATGAAATGTGACTAAAATGGTGCAGGTGATTCAACTGTGGTACAGTCAGGAAAACAACAACCTTGTCTGTGAAAATGATTTCTCCTATTGGTGACACCCATGTCATTGCCGCGAGCTGAATTTGACTTTTTTTGCATTGATCGTGAAGCTGGCCGTAGATGGATCGAATTTCGGCCGGTTCAGCAGGGACCTGCTGTCTTTCCATCTATGGCTATTCATGCTAGAGAGAAATCTATGAAACGATCAGCTTCTCTTGAACAGGAATGTTTGAAATGTTTTGTTCAATCAGCATATGCCGGTGGGATGAAGCGTTGGTCATTGTATTCTGACAGCGGAGTAGTCCCACTTTCCGAATATAATAGCACAGCGGGGAGGATTCCTTCATCCATCTCAGGTGTGTGGATGGGGGAACCTGTTCAATTTCTGTGATCCGTCGGTTGGCAAGCTTAGGGACCTTCACCAGACTTTAGTGGATTTTCTACAGGAATATGTGGAGGATACTGAAAACAGGCAGTGCAGCTTGCAGCAACCCTTTGTGTACCGCCAAGATAGGAAATAGGCAGGAATTTTCCTCAGAGGGACACGCCTGACAGTTACATAGTTAGTCTGGCTGAAATAAAGACAAAAGTCCATCCAGCTCGACCATTAAAAAAAAAAAAAGTTTTAATCCTACACCCACAGTTGATCCAGAGGAAGGCAAAAAACCCAGCAAAGCATGATCCAGTTTGCTCCTGCAGTGCAAAAAAATTCCTTCCTGATCCCCCGAGAGGCAATCGGATATTCCTATAAATGTTAGTATCCAGTTATATTCTGCATAGCTAAGAAAGAATCCAGGACTTTTTTATAGTAATTCACTGAACTGGCCAGAACCGACTCTTGAGGGAGTCTATTCCACATTTTCACAGCTTTTACTGTGAAGAAACCTTTCTGTGTTTGTAGATTAAATCTCTTCCTCCAGAGTGCCCCTTTTGTCCTTTGTGAGGACCTCAGGGTAAATAGCTCTACACCAAGTTCACTATATGAACCACTGATGTATTTATACATGGAGATCATATCCCCCTTATGTATTATACATGGAGATCATATCCCCCTTATGTATTATACATGGAGATCATATCCCCCTTATGTATTATACATGGAGATCATATCCCCCCTTATGTATTATACATGGAGATCATATCCCCCTTATGTATTATACATGGAGATCATATCCCCCTTATGTATTATACATGGAGATCATATCCCCCCCTTATGTATTATACATGGAGATCATATCCCCCCTTATGTATTATACATGGAGATCATATCCCCCCCTTATGTATTATACATGGAGATCATATCCCCCCTTATGTATTATACATGGAGATCATATCCCCCCTTATGTATTATACATGGAGATCATATCCCCCTTATGTATTATACATGGAGATCATATCCCACCTTATATATTATACATGGTGATCATATCCCCCCTTATGTATTATACATGGAGATCATATCCCCCTTATGTATTATACATGGAGATCATATCCCCCTTATGTATTATACATGGAGATCATATCCCCCTTATGTATTATACATGGAGATCATATCCCCCCTTATGTATTATACATGGAGATCATATCCCCCTTATGTATTATACATGGAGATCATATCCCCCTTATGTATTATACATGGAGATCATATCCCCCCCTTATGTATTATACATGGAGATCATATCCCCCCTTATGTATTATACATGGAGATCATATCCCCCCCTTATGTATTATACATGGAGATCATATCCCCCCTTATGTATTATACATGGAGATCATATCCCCCCTTATGTATTATACATGGAGATCATATCCCCCTTATGTATTATACATGGA